>NC_090930.1:604177739-604489841 GCF_040938575.1 Ambystoma mexicanum | reverse complement strand
CCTGTACCACCATGAGAAGGTGGCAAAGATCGTCATGGCATGTGTCATGCTACATAATATGTGCGTCAGACGGAATGTGCCCCTGCCCCCTGACGCAGGACTGCAACCACCTGACGATGAGGATGAGGAGGGTGCCGATGGGGCAGCACCCCATGGAGGAGGCGACGCACAGGAGGGGCGTGCAATGTGCCAAAGTATCATCGACCTCTGCTTCTAGCACACACGGCTGGTGTGAATCACATGGAGACTGCACTTGGGGCACTGTGTGTCTCTGGGACATGAACACTGTGGACTGTACACCAATAAAGCACACATATGCAATGAAAATGTCCACACATTTCATTTTGGGAAAGAAAAAAGTGTATTCAAACTATGAAATATCGTGACACACCCCCTCCCCCCTCCCCCCTGAACACCCCAACACACCCCCTCCCCCCTCCCCCCTGAACACCCCAACACACCCCCTCCCCCCTCCCCCCTGAACACCCCAACAAACCCCTCCCCCCTCCCCCCTGAACACCCCAACACACCCCCTCCCCCCTCCACCCTGAACACCCCAACACACCCCCTCCCCCCTCCACCCTGGAATCCCTACGAAGGTGCGGTAGTGTCTGTGCAGCAGGGTGTGCAGTAGTCCTGCTCGACTGTCAAGCCACTAATGTGGATCCCCTCCCCTGGCCCCCGGGGCACCCCTGCCCGTGCTGCGTAGATTGCGCCCTGATCTGCGGATGGGGCTGCTCTGTGCCGAGCTGGCTGATGAGGACGGTCCGGCCTGCACATCTGGACGCATGTCCCTGATGGTCTGGACAAGTTATGTGAGGACATTGCGCACAGCCGCGAGTTCCGTGCATATGTCCTTTGTGGAGGACTCTATGGCAGCTGTGACTCGGTCTGCCAAACTCTCCATGCCATCCCTTGGCACCCCACACTGTGCAACATGTTCGTTGAGGAGGGCGGATAGCTGCTGCTGGCGGGTAACTATATCCTCAAGTGACTGCTGGTTCTGCTGGCCCATGCCCAGTGGCATTTGCATATCCATTGGGCTGCTCACCTCAGGCTGGGGGGATGGGGTGGCTGGCCAATCCTCGGCCTCCGACTGCCCCTGTGTGGCATCCGCCTGCAGGGGGCTTAGGGATGTGCAGGGGGAATGTGGCTGGGCAGTGGGCCTTCCCTCATCGATGACCTCGATGCTGCCTGCCTCACTGTCGGAGGTTGCCGCTATGGCAGCGATTTCACCGAGGGTGCTGCTTGCAGCAGAGCCTGTCCCTTCAGTGGCCACGACTAGTGACATGTGCGGTGCTGCTGCTGGGTCTGTGTTTGCTGTTGTGAGGGCTGGCACTTGCCTGTCCTCTTCCCCAGGCAGGGTTTGTGGCTGCTGGTGTGTTTGCTTCAGGACGGCTGAGGTGGATGCCTGTGGCCTGGCCCTCTTGGTGGATCTGGATGCAGTGTTGTCCTCTTCCTGGAGGTCTGTGTCAGATCCTGTGGTGGAGCAAAGGAGGGATAGTGTTATTGATGGGTCCGCGGACATTGGCTGTGTATTGTGAGGGATGACATCTATACAGTGGGTACATGCAGCACATTTCAGGCAGGGGCATACAGGTTTTGTGCCTTTTGTGTGGAGGTAGCATGGTGGTATGTGTGTGCCAGCAGTTAGGGTGTGCATGCTGCATGTGTACAGGGTGGAGTCTGGATGTGTCTGTGGACATGCACCTGCCGATGTGTTGCATATGCACTATGGGGCTACATGGTAATTCACATGATGGGACTTTGTTGAGTTTAGCATGGCTTGCTCTGGCCACCTACCTGCATCTCCTGAGGTCGGCGCTCCTCTCTCCATCCCTCCGACACCATGGATGCTCTCCATCCCGATGGTGGATGCACATATTTCCTCCCATGCTTGCAGCTTTATGGGCGAATCGGATCCACCCCCAGTTGACGTGGCTAGGTTCCGGTTAGCTGAGAGGATGCTTCGGACACGGAGCCTCAAGTCGTCCCAGCACTTTCTGCACTGCTGGGCAGTGCGGGGTACGGCCCCCACTGCACTCACACGCTGTGCCACTAGGGCCCATATGGCCTTCTTTTTCCCTATTGCCGGCCTTGTCATCTGCGCGGAGAATACAGCTGCAGCATTGTTAGTTCCTCCCTTGAGAAACGGTCTTGGCGCTGCCGGTCACATGCTTTTTTAACGGCTTTGGGCATTTTTACTTGGCTAATTGGGTGGGTGTTGGGTGTGGATAGGTGTCAGGGTTGGATCAGGTATGGTTGTGGAGGATGGCAATGGATTGTGTTTTTCAAGATGGCCGTCGTGCAGTTTCCCGTTCCGCCGCGATGACGCTATTTCCGGTTCCGCCTATTTACGGTGACCGCTAATTACAGTGACCGCTAATTGCGGTCGCCGCTATGGTGTGTGTGGCGGTAGTGCTCCTTGCGCGGCGTGCGATGGCGGTAAGGGCCGTTTTTGCCCCATTTACGCCATGCCGTACTTTACATTAATGCCATGGCGTAATGCACGTGCCCGATGGGTCGGAATATGCCGCACTTTACGCCATCGACCCATGGCGTAAACGTTGATTACGCCATGGCGGTAATGTTCGGTACTTACCGCCAGGGTCGTAATGAGGCCCAATATGACATTTGCTAATTAGGTTGGGATTGTGTGTGCAGTGTAGAGTGGAACATGGTAACTATTTTACTTCCCTTGCTGTACCTCCAATATGCACTAGAAACAACTTCCTACCCTGCAAAATGTCCAGGTTAGAAGTATATCGGCTGGTCAAATACATACTTTGTTCACTTTTCACTGAAGTTAAGATATATGCATGTGTGTGTGTGTGTGTGTGTGTGTGTGTGTGGTAAATCATTACACAAACAATTGACTGGCATGTTATGTCCTTATTAAGCTCTTAATGGAAATGTGTTCATGCTTTTCTTTGGTGTCTGGCTGTTTCCTTTACTTACAATGATTACTATAAAATGGATGCTGCCAGCAATAACACTGTTGAACCAAGATAATCCAATGACAGTACGGACTCTGGGGCCAACAATAAAACAAACAGATCATACCAACCACTAACCACCTCCACTCCTCGCACCGCTGCAGCAAACCTCACACATACCTCACATGATTTAACAGATCAGTCTCCCCTCGTACTAACACATAACATATACATTCATTATAAAAACAAACTATTGCATACAAACATCCCAGTCACTGGACATTGCCCTTACGGAAACAATGACTCCCGTGAGCATAACCCAAACACATCTACAAAGCTGACCCACACAGATGCCAGTTTCTCCTGTTCTAAAAGCACCAATGGAAAAGCCCAACCTCTATCCTACTCCCTCTTTCCTCACTAACCTACCCAACCCACTTTCTTACAGTTCCACATGAACACCTGGTGACCATGCCAAAGGTAATGATGCACGGTGCAAGAGAACTTAACATAACATAACACACTGACCATCAGTTTTATGGCCCACATTGTTCTTATTCCATGTACCTTGTTGAACTTGAATGAAGAATATTGATAGATGCATGACTAATGGTTTCATCTTGAAACGCAGTGAATTGTTACACTGCAGGGTTGGAGTTTTGTTACATCCATATTTGTTGATGTTCCTCTTGGCACATGAGTAATGTCCTGAAGGGCTTAGACAAAGCCACCTGTTACAAAGTTTATTGTGAGATTTGCTGTTTTGTTCCACTGTTTGGTGTTTCTTTGTGACTGACTTCAGTACAATGAAACACCAACAAAGGATATTCCCAGCAAGCACTGTCTTTAGATACAATTTCGAAATGCAAATCTATTTGCTTCATGTGATAAAGTGGCCTTTCAAAGATGACGTTAGGGGGACAAGGAGGCTCTGAGAATCAAGTTGCTGTCTGTTAAATTGTTCAACTCCTTGTGGTGGTATATATTGTAACCCCTAGAATGTCTATCCTCTCCCACGCCTGTTAGGAAAAGGAACTTCCTTTGATGGTGATTGCGGGGTGGGGAAATCCAAATGAGTGTGACCAAAAAGTTCAAAATCAAACCAGGGAACCTAGCCATGCTGATAGATTTGTTCAGCACATTTCACCGGAAAGAGGGAAGGAGGCTTGAGAGCCAGGTCAGAATGAAAATAGCTTCCAGTGTAAGTGAGCTTTATGCTCCCCGGTTTGCAGGCGAAGGGGCATCACAGCATTTCATAAACAATTACCAAAAAACATTCCCAAGCAATGCCATTTGATTTTTACATCTGGCAAACATCATCACCAAGCACAACAAAGATATGTTCTTTCTCACAGAGTCATGGCTTACACCATCATGCACCCATCACATCCAACCTGATTTCCCCACACTACCTCTTCCACCACAGAAACCGCCTACACTTAACAGGCAGTGGCATCACTGTGATATACAAGGTATCACTTGCACTCAACAACTCCAGTAATTCAACACACCTTTCTCTCAGCTGCTCCCCTCCATCACACTCACACTCACACCCTACATTCATCTTCATCATATTTTGCCTCCATACAACAATCCCAACTTTCAACCCTGACCAGTCTGACTCTCTTAAAAACAAACACACCTCTCCCTGCACCAACAAATATATTGGTGATTGTATCCCAGGTAGTCAGTCCACACCCTGACAATAACCCCATACAGATCAGCCTTCTCAGATTGTTATCCTCCTACATCCTCACCCAATACAGCCCATGCTCCAGATACATAGCAAACAACATCACTGACTGCAGAATTCCTGATAAACACAGTTTCTCTACAAAAGATAATCAAGGCATCTTGGTCAGACCGCTTTGTCATCCCCAATATGCTAAACACAGCATCATTCCGCCAACAACATATAACCCTAACTCCCCAGGAGGACAATCAGATACAGCACAAACACAACTCTCAGACCACTCATTCCACCCACCCTACCCTTAGACCAACCCCACATTTATCTTCAACAATTCCAACACCACCATCACCCATGCACTCTATCAGCTACCCCCAACCCTCTCATGGCACTATCTCCCCAGCACTAAACACAGGACACTTCTGGCACTTGAATAAACCATCCCTTAAGACCACATTCCCTGAACACTCACTGAAGTCACATTGCAATTCTGCCATACCTTACCATCAAAATATAACGATTTCTGACAAGCCAACACCACATTACAACAAGCAACCTGTTCAACCAATTCCAATCAGGTTTCTGCCGAGCCACAGTACTGAGACTGACCCTACACATCCTGTATGACCTTCACAACATCAGTGACAAAGGAGAGAAAGGCATTCTAGTCCCCATCATCCTCTCTGCAGCTTTCAGTACCATTGACCACACCATCCTCCAAAAAATTGTCTCCCACCAGATGAGACTTCCAGACACTGTCATTAAATGATTTTTCTCCTTTATCTCTGACTGGACACACTTTGGATCCATGCACCTCTATTGATCGAATCCAACAATAGTCAAATATGGATAACCATAATGGTTTCTCTATCTCCCCACCCTCAGGCCAGCGTAAGCATCCACACAATCCACGTTCACCAACATAAAGATGATATGCCAGTATACTTTTCCTCAACCTCAGAATTCTACACCCTCAAAAACTCTCACTTTCCAACACTGACACCTGGATGACCACCCTCAACCAAAAAAATAAACCATCCAAAACTGAATACATTTTCGTCTGCCCACCAGACATAAATCTGACCTGGATCAACAAATTCACAACAGAATCCCACACATATCATTACAGTCTCAGTCATGAAACACAAGAACAACAAAGAAACAGGAAAATAATGTGCATGTCTTCATGGGGAAACATACATCTGAAGAATAATAGTACTCCTGGCAAGTCGTAGGCCCTCATTACGAGTCTGCCCGTAACCCACTGGTAGCACCGGTGGGTTACCGGCAGTCTCGCCTTACCTTTTCCACCACTTGATATCCCTGTAATACTGGGATATTACCGGCAGCAGAAGAACAGGAAGTTTGCTTTACCGTGAAAACCCTGAAGCATTAAAACCTCTGCCAGAAGGGGCCAGAACTACCAGCAGGCCAGGCTTGCTGGTAGTTCACTGCCCCTACCGGCAGACTTGTAGTTTGCCGGCCAGAAAAGGTGCCGGTAACCATTGTTACCTGAACTTTTTTGTGCACTAGAACATTTGTGATGAGGGTGTTAGTCTGTGTGAGTCGAACATCACATAAATAACAAGATGGCCACTGACATAGCAACTGTCTCTTTTCCATGAGTGAAGATGGGTGGCATCTTCTCCAGGCCAGCAAGTGCGTGGTTGGGGAGGAGGGAAGTAGGGTGTGTGGGATTTTATAAGGGTCTGGGATGAAGGTGGGGACCAGGTGATGGGACAGGACGGGTCAGGGACCCACAAGAAAAAAAAGAAGATGACATCCGTTGAAGGGACTCATGCGGCTGGTGTAACATGGATGGGACACTGTCAGTTCTCGTCATATTTCCAGGTATCTGATTGGATGAGCACCCTTCCTGTTCCCTGGGTGTAAATTAAAACATTTTAAAGTCGGAATCATATTCTCAAATTTCTGCATGCTGAAATCAAATGGGATGCAGCGTGTAAGACAGTCCATAAGGGAGTCAGGTTGTTAGCTGGAAGACAACTAAACATAGGTTTATGCTGTACTGAGACGTTTCTATGGGAGGCCAAAGGGGGCACTTTCCCTGGGCCCCCACCTTGGAGGGGGGGCCCACAAGGCTGCCTGATCTGAAGAAGTAAGATTCCATTGTTCACACGTCTTAAATGGAAAAGTCAGGATATTTTATGGGGTTTTGCTGAGGCTCTAAACCCATTGCCTTTCTGTTTTGACAAGTACATTCTGCCTTGATCAATTCATCATGTATTGCTTTCTGTTTTCACTGTGGCATAGTGTGTGTTTTCCTTACGACACAACTCTGTAGCATTTTTTCCTTCCTGTGGGAATTATGTTGATTGTGTGCAATAGAAAACGGTGGAATGCATATTGATTAATTGAGTGCCACAATGGTTCAGAAGTTAGCTCAGTGTGTGAAGTACCCATTGGAGTGGTATGTGTTCATATGCAAAATTAGAATATCACATTCCAGCAAGGCTTGCTGAGTCTTTCCTATGTTTGAAGTTTATAAACCTGCCTGCATATGTACTTGAACATCTGCTATTATCAGCAATGTACCTGCACCAGATAGAAAACTAACATATCATCTGTATGGTGAAGGTCTAGAAATTGGTTGTTCGGATGGGATGTTGTAAAACCTAGGCAATCGTCTCCAGCGATAGCATAAACTGTTAGTCAAAGAGGTGAATAAGTGTCCAAATTCAAGACTATGGAACAGCTTGTATCCTGGATTTTCCAGCAGATGATACAGTGACCCTGGTCAAATCATCTACTATATCTTACATTACTGTGCTATCTTCTGTGAGGTTTGCCTACTTGCTTGCTGCTCGTATCGTTTAGCCCATTACTTGATCTGTCTTCTTATGTAGGCCATTTGGGTGGAAGGGTTGGTAGACAGAAGAGAGCAGACTAGATGCTGCAGGCCTCAGCCCAGCATATTTTAAGGTCTGCTTGTTTGACACACAAAAGGTTTGCTTTTTGGTAAAGGTCAAAGGTTTTTATGCACGTTTATAAATGAAAATTTCACAAGCCATTGTTATGGAAGTATTTAAAGCTTTAAAATACAAAAGACAAACCCAGATTAAATTTGTTAAATCACATCGATTGGTATGCTGGTACTTATATACTTCCCTTGATGATGGAGACAATGAAGCTAGAACGATTCCCATTTTGCATAAAACCTGCTATAATATTTTGTTTAAAAATTTACATGTTTGCTAATGTGATTTGTGTACTTTTCAAGTCCGATTTTATAAAAATGAGATTGTTTTACTTCATGGTAAGAACTGGAGAAGAAAGTGTTCAATTGCAGAGTTGGCACATTCCCAGCTTCACCCCTTCATCCCTTAACCAATGTGTGATCCTGGGCATCTCATTTAATCTTATACTGCCTAACCTCTCAATATCGCCAGTCCCTAAAACTTTCAAACTTGTCAGCCCATCAGAGTGATTTCCTTCTCATGGTATGATCTTCATAAAAGACTTATTCATGGTTTCACTGGCTATAGGGTTGATTTCACTTTAATAGTGAGCATATTTATATCACACACAACAGGCATTTGTTCCTTTGATCTCTAATGACAACACTATTTGGAAACCATATCCCACTTCTAATCTCAGTCTGTCTTGATAAAGACACCTTCCTGGTAGCTTCTAGACTTCATCCACCATCCATACTAAGGTATGTGTAGCTTTCTCCTTCCTTCCAGTTGGTCTCATCGATCCATGGATGCACACTTTTGCGTTCTGTGAGGCAGCTAATGTGAGTTTTCTGTCTATTATGGGTTACATGTACCTTTTACATATGACCCTACATTAATACTACATGATGCATACCTTCCTGGGTGTTATTGATAACAAATTATCCTGTGTGTACTAGAACAGTAACCTAATGTTGGTGTTCAAATGCTACTTGTTTATCATTCTGATTAGAGCAAGAATGAAGAGGGTAAGGGGACTGAAAGGGAGTAAAGGAGCGAGAAGAATGAGCTACAAACCTCACATTTCACCCTACCAGTAACCTTGATCAATCACCAACGACCATCATGGATGCATGCCATAGAGGCATATATAGACAACGGAACAGTTGGTAATTACATAGATCGAGATCTGGCAACAGAAATGGGACTTCCCTTATGCACAAAACCAACAACTGAAAAAGGTAAATACTGTTGACGGTACGGAAATTGATTCAGGACCAGTAACCCAATGCACAACAGAATGAATCCTTCTGTGTCATGATGGACATCAAGAAGCAATCACCTTTGACCTCATCAAAGCTCCTCAGTTCCGGTTGATCTTAGGGATGACATGGTTAGTAACTCACAATCCCCACATAGACTGGCGTGTAAAGAGACGGACCTTTTCTGACAAATGGGCCCACACTTACTACCTGAAATCTATATCACAGCCAAACCTGAAATCTGTTCAAGGAATAGCATTGGGGATCGCAGAACCAATGGACACCTTACCAAAAGAATATCAGGATTATCAAAATGTGTTTTCAGAAGGAACAGGCTAACACATTACCGCCACATAGGCCCTATGACTGTCAGATCGACCTGATACCTGGCGCACAGGTTCCTTGTGGTCGAATTTATGCATTTACGGAAACCGAAAATCTCCACTTGAAGTCCTATCTGGATCAATACCTGGCTAATGGGGTTATCTGCCCGTCAAAGTCACTGGCAGCCTCTCCCTTATTCTTCGTACCCAAGAAGGGAGGAGATTTGAGGACTTGCATTGATTACCACGCACTTAATCAAATCCCAGTAAAAAACGGATACACTTTGCCCCTTATCCAGGAACTGTTGGACCAAGTCAAGGATGCCCGAACCTACACCAAACTAGACCTCAGAGGAGCATACCACCTTGTTTGTGTTAACCTTTTAATTGCCATGGGTTTTTTCCCCCCAGTGCCAAGGCCTTTTTTGGTGATTTCGGTATTTTGCCATTCAATGCCTTCTAATGTTTTCTCCTTCATTAACCTCTTAAATGCTGAAGACGAGGTATCTTGTCCTTGGTGACAGGGAGGTAATCCCAAGGATGAAATACCTTGTCCTTGGCACTTAAGGGGTTAAGAAAGGGGATGAGTGGAAAACCATGTTTTGCACCAAGTATGGCCTGTACGAATATCAGATAATGCCTTTCGGGCTGTGCAACGCTCCCACAGCATTCCAATACTTCATGAATTATGTATTACGGGCATTAGTCAATATCTGTGCCCTGGTCTATATTGACAACATCCTGCTTTATTCCTCCTCTGAAAGAGATCATGTGGAATATGTTCGCTCAGTCCTTGCAAAACTTTGCCAGCACAAACTGTACGCTAAACTCGAGAAATACTCCTTCATTGTCACCAAAGTTGAGTTCCTCGGTTTTGTTCTCTCGCCAAAGGGAGTCAAGATGTATTTACACAAAGTAGATGCCATCCTTAATTGGCTGTCACCTTCTTCACTTAAAGGAACCAAAGAATGCTCGGCTTTGCAAATTTTTATCACCAATTTACTCCAGATTTCTCACGGATAGTCCACCCAATCACATCATTACTGATAAAAAAACAACACAAAATTCCAATGGACTGAAGAGGCGGAACAGGCCTTTCAAGAACTCAAGAAAAGATTCACCTCCATGCCAATTTTATGACATCCTCGCCCTGATCTCCCCTATGTAGTGGAAACTGATGCTTCCAGAGTAGCTATGGGAGCAGTTCTCTCTCAAAGAGATCCAAAGACAGGCCAATTACACCCCGTGGCCTTTTGGTCACGTAAAGTCTCACCACCAGAACTTCACTATGCAATTACAAACAAAGAATTGTTGGCAATAAAATCAGCCTTCAAAACCTGGCGGCAGTATCTATTATGTGCCAGACATTCCATCACAGTAATCACAGATCACCGAAACCTTGAATACCTAAAGTCAGCAAAAGCCCAATTGTCACGACAGTTGCGGTGGGCTCTAATCTTTGCAGAATACGATTATGTAATAACATACCGACCGGGAGTTGAAGAGAAATGGGTGTTGAAGAGAAAACAAACAGTGCCCTGGACCCTGTTGCCATCATCCCAAGTGATACTACTGGGACTCACCACCACATTGACTCTGAGTGAACTTCAAGATAAGATTTTAACCTTAATGAATTCCCAAAATGAACTTCACACAGTGCTGGATGGATTACCCTACTTCAGGGAATGACTATATCTACCAAGTAAAGATCTGCAAGAATTGGTCATGTCTGGTTATCACTATTCCCTGATCGAAGGCCATCCCGGAATTGCTAAGTCTCTAGCCAAGGTTAAACGGAAGTATTGGTGGCCAACCTGGCGTAAGGACATTGCTCGATTCGTTCTATCCTGTGGGATATGTGCACAGAATAAATCACAAAAACAGAAACCAGCTGGCCTCCTACAACCACTGAATATTCCACGACTCCCTGGCATACTCTTTCTCTTGATTTCATTACAGACTTACCTCCCTGTCAAGGTTTTAATACCATTCTGGTGGTTGTAGACCTGTTCTCTAAAATGGCACAGTTCATTCCATTCAAAGGACTTCTTAATACTACCGGTCTGGCAAAAGCATTTCTTGAACAGATTATAAAACTGCACGGTTTCCCCTCAGTCCTAATCTCAGATTGTGGAAGCCAATTTGTATCCAACTTCTGGAGGAAATGTTGTACCATGGCACAAATCAATGTTCGATTATCCACTAGCCATCACCCCCAAACGGATGGACAAACAGAAAGAACAAACCAGACATTAGAACAGTATCTACGTTGCATGCTGCATCAAGTGGAAGAGAATTGGAAAGACTTGTTATGGATAGCGGAATATGCATACAATAACTCCATACACACCAGAACAGGACAAAGCCCATTCTACACAATATACGGAAGACATCCACGTACCTCTGAACTAGACTCCCCCACGACCTTGGAAATGCCAGCGGTAAAGACTCTACACACAAGCATAACCCAAGCCTTCAAAAGGGCAAATGAACATTTACTGCAAGCCAAAGACAGACAAAAAGAATGTTCAGACCAGTATCGAAAGAAAGCTCCCGATTACCAAGTTGGAGATGAAGTCTGGTTGGTATCAAAACACGTGCCCATAAAAGGTACCCGGACCTTTCGTCCAAGATATCAAGGACCCTATACCATCAAATCGGTGATAAATCCAGTGGCCGTCAAGTTAGCCTTACCACCAAGCATGCAAATTCATCCGGTGTTCCATGTGTCACTTATAAAACCTGTATAACCAGGAACCAGAGTCTTAACACCCCCAAAACATGTGCTAGTTGATGGATAGCCTGAATTTGAAGTTAAAAACATCCTGGATTCAAAAAGTACCAGATCTAAGCTGTACTATTTAGTGGACTGGAAAGGGTGCGGGTCTCAAGACAGAATATGGGAACCAAGTAAACATATTCACACACCACGTCTGATTAAGAGGTTTCACCTGGATAACCCCACCAAACCCCAACCGGACTGGAAAGATACCATGAGAGGGGCCTTGGTGGGGGAGTGCTGTCATGACCACTGTGAGGGGGCATAAGTTGTGCCACAAGCAGGCTCCCACCAGAACCCTGAGGGCCTTAAAACCACTGAAAAAGGGTTCCTGGAGCACCTTTGGCACCAGGGTCATATGTAGGAAGGAAGGGCTGTTCAAACTAGGTCCCATTTATGTACATGGGCCTTTAAATCCAACATGGAAGCACCCACACAATCTAGTTCTAAGAACCAAGCCATGCAGTCTAGTGTTTTGGGTGTGTCAGGCCTGGAACTACTTTCCCTGGTACTACTTTACCTGGGATACATAGACCACACCCTCACTGCAGAACACGCTTCTTGTTATTCCGCAACCCGCAGCGTGACGCTCACCGTGTCCAGCTCCTGGTCTTCAGCATCTTCCTGTAATCCTGCAAGAACAAGAACAATATTATTCTATTTTACCTGAGAAAACACCATCCAGCACTCAACATCTCAACTGGGCTGCAATCTGTGAAAACTGAGAGAAGAAACATCACTCACCCTTGAGTACTAGCTTAAGGACTTCCGTCGAATGGCTACCCCAGCTGCTGTTCGAACATTTCGACCTGCAATAAGAAGAAAGAGAAAAACAATATTAGAATGCGCGCGTACAAAACATTGAATTCCATCAGTCTTATCTGAATTTCATTGTGCCACGCCACGCTTCCATTCAGAGCATCACAGGAATATCTGCAAATGAAAAGAGACATATTCAGGTTTGCTTTCAATATTAAACTACCGCAAAGCACTGTACTTACCTTAACAGATTCCGGGGGCCTCTTTTTCATCGAGCTCTCATCCACTCGCAGCACCACAGCGGCCTGTAAGGAGAAGAAGAAGAAAACACAGGTTAGCTTTAAAAGACAATAAATGCGCTTCGCACTTTCTCTTACCTAGAAATGTGCCTCTCCATCCGGCACACCAGCATCAACACCTTCGCACCTGAAAAGAAGGAGATAAATACATTAACAAATTCCCACCATAAACAGAACAAAGACTTACAATTAACAAACCTACCTGCCTACCAGCAGATTGGGGTTCACAGCAGGCCTGGGCCCAAGGAAGGCATACTGCACCAGTGAAGCAACTCGGGCAGCTCGCCAGCAAAGGTCAAGTGCCCCTGCACAAGAAACGCAGGACGGATAGCTCACCCTACAAATAACTAAGATTCATTATTCAGCACTAGGCAACTATGCATCCAGGGTTCCAGATCTTAGAGCCTTCCAGACGTCCCCGGGGAGATCAGGTCAGCGTAGCAGGAAAAAAACACTCATATTTACAAATGTCATCATCAGGAAATGTATACGGGCGGACTACATATTTTACAAGACACATGCTGATCCAAATCCCAAAACGGCGTGATGCTGTTCAGTCATTGTGGCGATCTATTGCCATTTCCATGGAAAGTATTTCACCTAAAATTCTACAATTTGTATATGTATACATATTATCACTGGTCATGTTCTCATTCATATTCAAAGTTGTACCATGTATGTTTTCCCCAGAATTGACAATTTCCTGGCGGTTACGTCTCCAACATGCTAGGAAAACCTATAATGTCTTATTTTAATGGTGCAAACATGAAATTTAAACAGTCATAATTTCACATTAATATGTCTTTTGATTACTGAAATAAATGTCATGTTCTGAATAGTCTCAGAAACCAAAAGGGATGGGTCTATTTTCCAAATACGTGCATTCCTTCCAACACCCAACCAAATGTCAGGCTCTGGTCAGTTCAGCCCAGTGTTGCCATGGATTCACCTTTGAAGTCCTTCAGTTTGAGATGAGGGGAGGTGTCACCAGGAATTCACATCTATGTGCCCTGGCAGTCCTTTGTCTCATGCTGGAGCAGTGCCGCTTTGTATGACGGAGGTGCTAGATTCTCCCCCTTGGCGCATTCATAGTTTCCATGGGGGCTGGTCCACTTTGGAAAGGTGATTCTGTTCCCAGGGGTGACAGGACCTTTTGAAGCCAGGGCCTGCCAAACCTGTTCTGCTGGCCACAAAGTACTTTTTCTTTATTTTTCTTTCATTAACCGTAAAGCAAGTCTTTTGGGAATAAATATCCTATATATACATTTAAAGCAAGCCTACATCTCCCCTCACATTTCTATGCAAGCACAGGGTCTTAGTTTAACATTTCACTTTTAAAAGGCATTTTCTTATTTGGCAAAAGCACCATTTTACATGTGGGTTAATATTCCTTGGATGTCACTTTACAGATGCAGTTTTTCCTAGCATCTGTATTCAGAGAATTCCCATGGCCCTAGTCCATTTCTAATACACAGAAATCTGTTCGATGCAAGGGTCCTTTGAAACTGACATAAGCCGAGAGAGAGAGAGATTCTTGTAAAGAGTTTGCCTCTGTTATTTTGATGCAAAAAATTAAAACACTCACCGCACGGCCTTGAGTGAAGTTCTGTGCTGTTTCACAAATTGTGCCTGATACATCATGCCATTCAGTGAAGAATGCCCCAATTTGCTGGTGTACACCCTGAATATGGATGATTATGGATGTGTCTTACTGGAACCAAACTGTGTAATGTTGAAAAGATTGAAAAGGTATCGGTGCACAGTCATTTTAATGCAGACATTTTCTTTTTCAGTGGGAAGTTTTGCACTGAATTCTATTCTTTGGTGCACATGAAGAAAACAGTGGCAGCCATTCTCGGGGTGTTCCATGTTCCATCTCGCCCCATATGTGCTTGGTGAAGACAGCGCAGCCATTATTTGTGTAACTGCAAAACATAGTTTTAATGCAAGGGAATAGCACTCAGCAGAGTGGAGTTGGAAGACAGCCTAGTCATTTGGAACAATAAAACTACTTCAAAATGAGCCAGAGGTAGGCAGACCTATACTGTGTATTGTGTTTTTATCAGTGGGAGGCCAGAATTGCAGGTGGTCAATTGATAATATCATCCACTTCTCATTCCACAACCTCAAGGTATTTCTGGGGTATTTGCTCCAGTACAATTAGATGCACCCGATTGCACCACAATTATGAAAATCCACCAAGAGCAACACAAGATTTTACACATACGTTATATTCCATATATCAGGAGCTGGCGTGGGAGGTGTACAGATCGTATCTAATGAAGAACTGGACGAAAAAAGCATGCAGTAGTTGAATAGCTGAGTAAGTTTGAAAATCCCAAGTCTTCATCTAAGAAGCCACCATCCACTGATTAATCAGATAATAATGATACAGATGAGCTGTATGTTGATCAAGACAAATATTTGGTTGATCAGTTCCCAGAAGGAAATGAACATTGCTACTGGAAAGCAGTGATACTGAGTAGGCGGTTGAGACTGACACCACAGATGCAGAGTAGTAGTAGTATTCTTGGGAGCTTGCACTGCACCTGTGAATAGTTTGTAGAAGAAAAGAAACCTCCGGTACCAGAGTAAAAGCACATCCAACCATGACATCCATTACATAAACAACATGACCACAGACAATGCCATCACACAATCGTGATCAGATTTTGTGCTCTCCCAATGACAGTCAAAGTTGCATCAATACTTTAGAAACAAGAAATAGCAACACAATATGGCATATTCCTCACTCTGCCAAAAAACAGAGCGCTGAGGAAAAGTTGGGACAAACTTGTGTACAACATCAATGTGGTCCAATATGGTGTGCCACCGTTCACAGAAAATGGTAGAAGTCACAAGATATGGGTTCCATCTCTCCCTAACCAATAGTAAAGCAGCATAACTCTAACACTGTACATTTACTCCTAACATTTCTGAAGCTGTTAGTGATTGTTTATACTTGTGAGCTACCCACCTAAAGCCCAGTGATGTATAGTAGTGATTACTATTGTGTCCGACCCAGGTTGTGGAAGTGTTTCAGCATAGCCAAAAGCAACATACGCCACTTGACAAATAGTCCTAACCTGGGTATACTCTTTTGCAGAAGCCCCTGGATTCAGGTGTCGTACGTGAAAAACTGGTTACTGCTGGGAAGTTTGCAGCCAGCAATCTTTTCTCCCACAAAGCAGTAATAGAAAAGGTGAAGAAGTGTGTAGGTTACAACAGCAGTCTGTGGGGCAAACAGAACACCTCACAGGTGGCCAGTGGTGAAGACACTGACTACATATCATCAGAGCACAGTGGTTGGCCTTTCCATCCATTAATATCCAAACAAATTCCGTAGTGATAAGGGAGAGGAAGAGGAAGGGTCCTTGGAGGAACCTGAAGGTGACTGCAGGTGACTGGGTGTTGCTGGGATATGAATGGTCCAATTTGCAAAGCCAGGTGATTCCAAGATAAGAGGGGAGCCTAACACGGTACAAGAGCAGCCCTTTATGCCAGAAAGGAAGGTGAAATGTTTTATGGTTGCCTCTGTAAAAGGCAGCAGAATGGTAGAAGAGGACTTGGAGAGATGAGTAATGCTTGTCTGTGAATTGTAATACATCATCCACCAGTTAAATATGGCAGTCTCGGGGGAGCATTTGGGCAGAAACCAGACTGATAAACACAAAGTGTGGCAAGTTGTTAGATTCTTGATAATAGACCACAACTAATTTCTGGATGATTTCACTGATGAAGGGTATGCTAGTAATGAGCCTCTAAATGGCTAGGTCATCTGGGTCAAGATTGGGGGAGATTGGGGGTTTTAAGTCATTTCTTTTAGACCCATATTTAAGGCGTCCAGAAATGCACCATCAGCGAGGAGAGCATGTATGATGCTAAGGTACACGTTGAGCGCACTAAACTGGTGGACTCCAGCCCTTTAAGATGAGGTAGCAATACCCTTGAGATACATGGGATGCAGAAGTTAATCAAGCATCAATAATCAAAATGACTCAGGTAGTTGGCAAAAAGGTTTTAATATCAATTATCTAAAACAGGGAGTACAACCGACATCGACGGACATCTCAGCATAAGATCTCTCAATGAATCTTTAAAAAAAAACATTCTTTTATAGGAAAACATCATCATTGATGACGTCAACCTATGTATTACTAACATCGTCCTATGTGGCAAACTACAAAAACCTAGTGGCAATTGTAATAGGTTCTTAGGAAACCTCTAAGTATACAATCCATACTTCTCTAAGAGAGTGAAGAAAAGTGATAGGTTTCTTAACATCAGATGGGGTAACTAAGCCCTCCCCTTAAACAGGTCACTATGAACGTCACTAAATACACAAGGTCCCACTGGTTACACAAACTATAGAACCGTTAATCACGCAGCCCCCTACAATTGGTTGGCACTCTAACCTCTGTCAGTACTTTTCCACCTACGTTAGCAGCATGCAGGCTGGTCTTCCTGGTGCTGGTGAGCTAGTCTTAACCATACCTTCCCACCAATTAGCATATTCATCTATCATCACCTCAGTGGTCTGCTGTCAATTAAGGTTTTGAACTTGTCCTTGGGAGTTTTCTTTTGCTCTGGAGAATTCAAGGAAGTGAAGGGACTCTCTGCCCTCATGCCCATGTGTGACCATCGTGTTCATCCAAGTTCATACTTCCATGTGAATGAAGACCACAAAATCGAGCTCTAGTGTATTTAAAATACTATTTTCTAATAGACCTCTGATGTCTTCCTTGTTTTTGTCCATGTCTTCTGAACAAGAGTTTCATTCATACACACGATTTGTATCCAATGTCTGCTCACCCCAACCTGATAAGACCTTAGCCCTCATTACAAAGTTGGCGGAATGGGTTTACCGGCACCAGTAATGGTGCTGGTGCCAGTAAACCCATTCCGCCCTATTACGAGGTCTCCTCGCGGGACCCGCAATGGATGCCTGGTAAAACCAGGTGTCCTTACCGGGTCCCACGAGGAGACCAGGGAGCTAATAACGGACCCACTATAAACAGGACTGTTGTTAGCTTCTTCCCCATTCCCATTGAGCCCTATGGGGGCTTGAATGGGAATGGGGATGGACCGGGTCCGGGTTCCTCGGACGAGGAATTACCGGGTCCGCCAAGGTTGGGATGGCCCGGTAAATCCTCATTTGAGGAACCCGGACCCGTAATGTGGTAAGGAGGCAACCATGCCACTAAATGCGTCATGGTTACCTCCAACTTCGTAATGAGGGCCCTTGACTTCTTGGGGCTCATCCAGCCGTGCCTTTCTGAGATCTGCTTCTGTAATTCAATTGCTTTTTTAACTGCGACAAACTGTAAATGAGGCCTACCTCTCTGATCCAGCTCTGCTATAATACATAGTAGAAACATCCATTCTTTACTCACTTCAATATATATGTATATGTTGGTGCATGCCACAATCTATTGACTATAAAGATAGCCTCAAGAATATTTAGTCTACTTGTGTTTCTTTGCATCTGTACACATGTAAAATAGCTTGATATCTTCATCATTTCTGCAGCATAAGTTTCTCCATCTTGATCCCAAGATGTCACTTATTTGTGATACTTTCTTGATGCCTTAGGCAATATAGGCAAAGTGGTAGAGGTGGGGGTACTTGGCTCCTTCTGTACATTCCCCCCTCTGTGCAATTCATCGACCACTCTACCATCATCCTTTATATCTAGACATCCTTGTCTGAAGAAATGCTTCTTTGGGATGGGATCCATATCTTTATTTATCCCTTCAGGCATCCAGCTGATTTCACATGCTCATCCTTGTTCCAAGTCATAGGCATGCACTGTCCACTTGCACTGCAGTAGATCCACTTCCCCACATACTTCTTATGGTTCTTTGGATACAGGAACTTCGTTCCCTCAGGTGCATGGACACTGACGTTCACAAAGTCTCTGATTTATTTGTCTGTCAAGTCTCTGGCATTCCATCCTGAGTCACCATCAATCATGATTTTCATCCCTATGGCTTTCTTTGCTGTCTTCTTGCATTGTGTGATTATTATCTTGATCACACAAAATCCAAGCAATACCCACATTATCTGGCCTCCAAGGAACTTGAACAAGTTTGCCATCCATTGTGGAAACCATGAAAAGAGTGATCCAAATCAGCTGTCATCAGCAGTGTCTTCTACTTAGTCTATCATCTGGATGTGCAGCTTTGTTAGCATCTCTATGGCCTCTGGCAAGGTGCCATTCTCGTTGTCAAGAAGGTATGAACGTCCAACATGATTCTCCGATGTTTTCACAAACACCTCCATCCATTGCTGCAATAATGTCCAGGACATATCTATTCTGCAGAGTCATCAGTCGTATGGCTCTCATCTCTTCTCTGATAGCATTGAATCCCATTATGGTAGTGTTGATTGTCTGTAGCAATTCCCATCTGGTAATCTGCAGCCATTTGGTATTTGTTCCAACCTGGATTCTCAGCATGAAGGTCAGTGTGAATACCAACGAAGTCTGGCTGAACAGTCTGTGCTCATACGGAATGGAGACAAATGCGTCTATTGACTTGGCAGAAAAATATTTCTCCCTCTTCATTCGATTAATCAGCTCCACAGATCTCCTCTTCCTCAGATGAGCATCTGCTTACGGGAAACTGTCAAGACTTAAGTCACTTTTAGGAATCACCAAGGCTGGAACATGAGCATTCACTGGTGAGCATCGTCATCCCAAATCCTTGGATATCCTCATATATGCTCTGGATCCACAAGCCCAGTAGTGATCCATGATCACTGCTGTTCCAAGTTTCATTGCCGGTACATCAAAGATTTGACCACAGTGATGATTCTCTCCAACTTTTACGGTGCCATTATTTCTGAAGCACAGCTTTGCACTCACCAAAGGCACTATCTGCAAGGGTCCTCCTCTATGTTCGACCCAGGTCAATAGCTTAGCAAGTCTTAGCCATAGTGGTTTACAGCCATTGATCACTATGTCAATGGCTGGTTGATAATAACCAATGACCACCCAGGCTCTGCAGATTACTACTCCTTCTTCCCATCCACCTGGGGATAGCACTGATCCCCAGATCTGCATATGGACACATTTCTTCTAGAATGCAAGTATAAATTATGCACAGATAAGTCCATTTACAACAATAGCTTCTTGAAAATCATGGTCATCTCTCAGGAACTGCATAATTATATTACTATTAATGCTGCCCATTTTTACTCTTTTTTAAGGGAGGAAAAAAAAAAATCTTCCATTGGGCAACATTATGTAATACACTGGAAGCTGCTGAGTCTGCTTCACAAGTTCCCTTGATCAGTTTCGGCTGGCTGACTATGGAATGAAGAACAAATGTTTGCAGTGAAGATCACAAATTGGTCTTTTACCAGATGATATGACGACTCTCCTTCAGCATGAAACCAAGTACTTTGATCCACAGCCTCTTGGATCTCTCCCCTCGAAAGTATCATTCAGTTCTTAGTGTTCCCACACAGTAAAAGTTCACCTGCATGATGATATCTCTTAGTATCTCATTAAGTGCAGCATTATTCCTCTGATCCCTCAGGAACGTTCGGACATTGTTTTGTCTCCCAAAGAGATATGGGCATTCCTCAATCAGATAATAGAATACCAAAATGACCAGTCTATGTGCATTATACGCTGATAGGGGCATTAGCATTTTCCCCAGTGTACTCCGTAAGCTCAAGGATTTGCTCAATGATAGCTGTAAGCAATCTCCTCATGACTGGACCATGTTTAGCATCTCGCAGGAACAGATGAACGCTAGTAGTTCTCCCCACAAGTGCATGGTATGTGCCCAAAATGAACAGGAAAACTGCAAGAACAATCCGTGAAACGTTGTCATCGGCCACCACCATGGGCACCTCTGAAAAGAAATTCAGTGAGAAAGGAATCGGGGAACTGTTCTCTCTTCCAGTCATTGAAAAGGTACTCCAAATCTGGCATGCTCTTCTTTATGATCAAGACTTAAACATGTCTCAGTCCAATGTCAACAAACTTCAAACAACAAATAGCTTCCCTTAACTCCTTTTTTAGTGACTGAAAAGAGTGCCCTGAAATAAGCCACAGTCCAACATACTCTTTATCTTTATTCTTTATTCAACAGCTTCTGCGTCCTTCTTCCTCGTCATAGACCTAGGCCCTCATTACAAGTCAGGCGTTAAGGGTTTAACGGCGCCGTCAGCGCCGTTAACCCTTAACGCCTGATTCACACTTTAACGGCTGCTTTTTGCAGGCGTTAAAGTCCAAGGCGCTAAGCGACCTTGGTGCTAATTACGGCACCGTAATTTACGGTGCCGTAATTAGCGCCTTCCCCATCCCCATTATGCCCTATGGGGCAAAAATGGTAATGGGGAAGGGCAAATGGTGAATGGGGAATTACCGCCCCACTCACCTTGGAATGGGGCGGTAATTCCGCCATCCACCATGGCGGAATCCGGCATGGACCATGGTGCTAATAGCACCATGGTCCACCGCCTGAGTTTTAATGAGGGCCCTAGTCTGGACGTGTTGTGGTTCTTCCCTAAAGCTTGCTTCCGACAGGGGTGGGATGAAGGGGGTTCTCCAGCATAGATTTTCACGTCTCTGAGAAATATCCAGGCACACCTGCCCTGCACTTTGACTGCAGACGGTGTCACGTCTTCCACTATGAAGGGACCGTTGAAATGTGGCTCGTACCACCTCCTTGTGAAATTTTGGATTAGGACCAAATCACCAGGGAAAGGTTTGGGAAGACATAATTTTTCAACTCTAGTTGTAGCATATCCTTCTGTGTTCTGAGCTGCCCCGAACCCTTTCCGCTTGAGCTGATCTGAAATGACAGAGATACTTGAGGTCATGCATGTTAAGTAATCACGTAACTCCTTTACCAACAATTCTGGTGTTGACTGGGCATCACTTCTAGTTCTAGATGGAGGTGCAAAAGGTGTCCTCATTTGCCTCCCTGTCACTATTTCATGGGCCATACGATGGTGGTCTGAACCTGCTTGATTTCTCAACGTGTACAATGCCAGTGGCAGACAATGCAACAATCCTTTCTTCAAGGTAAGCTTCAATTTAGCTATTCTCTCTTTAAGCAAGCCATTGAGGCTCTCACAGACCCCGTTAACTGATGTGTGTGTGTTATGCTATGCAACAAGCTTATTTATTATAAGACTTCATGAACAAAAGGAGGGCCATTATCAGATCTTAATACTTCACATATTGCCCATCTAAGAAATACTTCTCATATTAAAAATGTTGCTGCACAGGTGGAGTCTGGGAGACTGATATGCAAATGGATATTTTCCATCTGTGAAAGGTACAGTGAGCAAAAAGTGTGTGCTGCAAACTCTCATCTCAGAACAGGTTACCATGCTATGTTCTTTCTGGAGAGGAGCGCCTGCTACCTTTTTTGAAACAGGTGGAGTCTGGGTGTGTACACGGTCCAGCTTAAATCCACCTCGAAATGGGACATACCACTACAATCACATATCTATATCCATTACATAGTTGCAGCATGTCAACATAGTTGATATTCAAATGCTGAAAGTGTCCATTAGGACTTGGAATAACTCCTCTAATTGTGCGCAGTAAACCTGTGACAGACAATACAATTTACTACATAAAATTCAACGTGTTCTACTATATTTTTAATAATCCAGTCCTCTGCAATATTTGCTGTGAGGCTCTCTCTGGTAATGTGCACAGGGTAGTGTAGCTGATCCAGTGCCACCCTTAACAAGGCTACAGGCATCACCGTTTTACCAGTGCTGCCTCAGAGGGTTTTAAAGAAACACCCTCTCTGCGTCCACAAGTCTTTCTCATCTTGAGGTACTTCCCCTTGAATCTTGGCCAATTGAGTCCTAGACAAGTTATTATAGCATTCAGACACAATCATCATCACCACCATGCTTTCATTTTCATCGGGCGTATCAAACAACATAATAATATCTGTACATGCAACTCGCTTTGCTTCCTCATCTGCTTTTTGATTTCCACTTGAAATAAAGTCTGCTCTCTTAGTGTGTCCTGCGCATTTAACTTTTGTGATGACTAATGGGAGTTGTAGTGCTCTAATGAGCCTGTCCAATAAGGCTGCGTGCTGCACTGGAGTGCCGTCCGCTCAGAGGTAGCCCCTCCTTTTCCAATGTGCTAGCCCTGCATGCACTGTTGACGTTACATAGGCGTAGTGGCTGTACACTGTTACTTCCTGGTCTGTGTGTCTCTCAAGCAGGATAATCAGCACCACTAATTCAGCCTGTGCTGAAAAGTGAGACAGTACTGTTGCACTTTTCAGTACTTCAAACTTGCCATTTGCCGTGTGATTCACCACAGCGGCACCTGTATATTTTTGTCCATCATTCTGATCGATTCTAGAAGAACAGTCAATAAAGAGAATCTCCCCAGCTGCCGACACATTTTCCTTCACCCTCGAGACTTCATCATAGAATTTCTCATAATTCAAGCAATCAGGTTCATGCTCGTCCTCTGCTAGGGGTTCTGCTACAGACATGGCAGGATTCATTATTTTGCATCACACTAAATCGGCAGATGCGACATGACTACCTCATAGGCAGAAGCCCTTTGAGAAGTCAAAGGGCCTTTAAGTTTTCCAAAATGGCAAACAATGCATGTTCAACAAACAGTGTCATGGAACACTCTGTTACTTTACTAGCTGCTTTCTCAACGGCGAACGCGGCGGCAGCCAAAGACTGTTCGCACTGAAAATGATGCCTCATTACTGGGTCTAGAATTCCATTGTAATATGCAAGGGGCTTGTACCCCCAACATGGTTCTCTGTGTAAGTACATCTGTCATAACATTACCATTTGTATGCGAGAAAAAAAGAATCCTTCAGCATAATTGGGATTCCCTAAAATTAGAGCTGTGCAAATTGCCTTTTCCAACTCATCAAACCCTTTTTCCATTTCCCCAAGCCAAACAATGTTCTCCTGAGTTGCCTTTGCTTTCTTCAGCATTTGCAACAAGGGTCTTACGTATGAACTGTAATAAAATACCCATGCTCCTACATATTTACACAATCCCTGTTTTCAATATAGCTTCAGCCCTCTCAGGAGTAACTTACTTTCCGATGCAATATTAACTCACCTACATTTTGTACTTTCTTTTGAAAATACTGTAATTTCTGCTTGTCTACTTGATATCCTTTGTCTGTAAGAATAATCATCTGTGAAACTTCCTCTGATGTGCTACAGACAAATATTTCATCCATGTATTGCAACACAACACTTTTCAAATAAATATTGCTTAAGTCAATGTGCAGGATTCTATTGAAACTCGACAGAGACTCACAGTACCTCTTGGGTAGGCGAGTTCTTTTCAAACGAGTCAGATCTTGCAAATCTTTTTGCAATGGGATTGCAAAAAATGCATTTTTCAAGTCAATCACAGTAAAATATTGTGTTTCAAAAGGGATACTACATAGGATCGCTGCAGGATTAGGAACAAGAGGGAACCTGGCCTCTACAATCTGGTTAATCTGGCATACATCTTGAATTAAACACCACAACCCCCTTTCCCTTTCTTCTCAGGATAAATTGTGGTATTACATGGTGACTCTGACGTCACTAGAATGCCCTGTTCCATCATAGTATATATTGTCTTAAAAATACCTTCATCTGCCTCTCGAGACATAGGATACTCTTGTGCTTGAGGTAAAATTGCTCTTGGTTTCAATTTAATCTTCACTTCTCCAACTCCCTTCAAAAGGCCTACATCATAGGGGCCTGTTGTCCATAATGAAACTGGCACTTGTGCCATGTCTTCTTTGAAATACTCTGGGCGTTTCTGTGCTAGCATCATTTTCTGAGGAATTTAATTATTCTTACTCAATAAGTAATGCTCATCTCAAATACTACTTAGTCATCTGATGTGTGGTCTCCAAACATATCCTCATCAGTGACCTCAGTCAATCTATACACTTCCTCAATGGCAATCACTGTGCACCATCGTCTGCCTTCATAATCATTCCCATCAAGCAAAGTCATTTCTCCTCGCACTATGGCTTCCTGTAATTTTAAAGGAAAGATTTGCCCTTCCTCTTCGTCCATAGGTATATTTGGCCTAAATAAGAATTCATCAGGTATTCTCATAGTTATGCCCACTAAACCTGGCTGCCATGTCAACAAAATGCGTACTCCATAGTGAAAAATGTCTGGTTCTAACGGTACTCCTCGCATGGCCATTTGTCCTGCAAATGCTATAATAAATTCACTCATGTTTAAATAATGCATACCTGGTGTTGAACATACTATGTCTTTATCAGTGAACAAAATCATCATGTTCAACCTCGACCTAAATTAAATCTCGACCTAATATATTGACAGGTATCTGCCTTGAATATAACAACGGCACAGACATGTCACACTCTCCTATAGAGACTGGTAATTTTTCAGTAAAAGGAACTCTGCTTGTAGCTCCTGTGAACCCTTGAGTAGTCATGGCATTT
The DNA here is from genome assembly GCF_040938575.1 of Ambystoma mexicanum. Lineage (NCBI taxonomy): Eukaryota > Metazoa > Chordata > Amphibia > Caudata > Ambystomatidae > Ambystoma > Ambystoma mexicanum. Next base: position 604,464,429 of record NC_090930.1, on the reverse strand, counting down.
TCAACATCGCAAATTTCCTCTCTCGTATACATGAGCGTGTTGTACCCGTGTCAACTAAAAAAAGAAAAAGATGTGCCTCCTATATTGATGTCAACGCTCGGTTTCTCTTGAGGATTGGGTGTCACTGATAGTATTGAACACTTCAAGTCTCCCAGTGAGCTGTCCAATTGTGGATACATTCTCATCCCCATACCCATGAAAGGATTTCTTCCTTCGACAGTGACACACCCTATTCTAGGAGTAATTAGCTGGCCCGTGCTTGTGCTCCGCTGTATCTGCATATGTGACTGATGTGACTGTCCTTGTGGTGGATTCATTATTGCCTGCTGTGTTTGAAAATCTTGTTGCATTCTCAGCGCTTGTGTTTGCTGCACTGTCTGATTCTAAGCAAACCCATCTCCATTCTGCTGCGATTATGCAGGCAGGTTTGCTGTTCCCCCATCTTGAGAATTGGCCATTCTACACAAATCTCTGACTTCTACATGTGCAAGCATAATGCCCTGATGTACCACATGTCCAACAAATTAAGGAGGTCTCCTTACTTGCCCCTCCTGCATGCCTTAACTATCGTTCTGCATGTTTTGAAACCCACTTTGATTGCTCTGGAAGTTTCCTTGATTATTCTGGAAGCCTCTACCTCGAAAGCCTCCCGTTCCCCTTGGTGCAAATCCATTATTATCTTGATTTAACTGCCTTTGGTTATGCACCTGCAGAATACTTACTGCTTTCTGCTAACCCGTTCCGTCTCCACATCGCTCCTTCAATGGCGTATGTTGATCGTTTTTTTCTGCACTATCTTTGCCTCTTCACCTTTCCGAGCATCATCTTTCCTTTGATTCTTCTCTTGCAAAAGCCTGCAATAATGCACGATGGTCAGCTGAATCTCTGCCCATGGCTCTGCTTCCATGCCCACTCATTTCTAGAGCTGCTTTTGTTTTGCTTCTGGCAGCCCTTGACATAATATATGATAAAATACAGGTATGGATTTCCCCCAAGCCTTGCATGTCTCCAAAGCCCACTGCTCTTGGAAATTCTGAATGTAAACAAAAGGATCCTCCCCTTCCTGCATATTCTTTGCCATTATAGCTCCCATGTCGGTCGTGTCAGGATACAGGACTTTAAGTGCTTTCCAGACCGCCACCCTACAGTTATTGAATGATGCTCCATCATGAGCAGTGTTCACTGTGGTAACGCTAGAATACCCTGCTCTTGCGCATACGTCATCAGCCCTTTCCCCAAGGATGGCAATCAGGAGACCTTTAAAGACCCCATATCTAACTTTCCTCCTGTCATTTTCTCCAACTCATGTATCCATTTCCCAGTGCCAGAATTTAAACTCGAGAGTTTACACCTTAAATTATCATTATCCATCTGTGGCCAAGGTATATACTGTGACCTAGCTCCTCCCTATTCTAAAAAAGGAAACTGTGAGATCCCAAACTCACATTCCTCTCCCATCGTCTGTCTATCCATAGCAGGGACAATGGTTCCGCTCTGCCTTCTACCTGGCAGCAACCTTAACCTGATCACATAAGGTGGTGAGTGCCCCCTCTCACCATGGGATCACCCTATAGGTGGATCTAGCCGCATCAATGATTCTGACGCCTGAGATTTTGGGATGTCTAGATCCAACCATCTCACTTCCTTATCCATTGAAAATCACTCTTCAGGGCCACATGCATTGCCTTCCTCCTACCCATGGAAGGATTCCCTGTCCTCGTCTGTCATATCCTGTCCCCAACTCATGTGACTTCTCTCCTCTCAATTCTCTATTCAGAGTCAAGACAGCTCCTTGAGCTCAAAACTTCACGAGGCTCCTTCTTTGTCTTAAAACTGTGTACTCTCGAGTCAATCATTGTTACCCTTCCCTTGTAGCACTTTCTTAGTCCTCATATCATGATAGACTTTGTCAATAGCATCCCCAATACTTTTAGAGTTAAACTCATCCTCTAGATTTGCTCTACATAGACCTGCTATTAGCTCATGTGTTGGGAAGAGCTCTATGTCTTCCCACACCACTACTGGAATAGGATCTATTAATTCTTCTTCCACACATTCAAAATTGCGTGCTCACTGCCTCATCTTTCTTTCTAGATTGTCATCAAACTCTCTTTGTTTCCTTGCTTCTTCTCTTAATCTTGTTTCCTTTTTTCTTTTCATATCTCTCCTCTCATTTACCCTTTGTATCTCCTCATCTTTTCGTCTTTGTATTATTTTATCCCTTAATTTCTGTTCCTCCTCTTCCTCTCTCTTTCTTTCTGTTCTTTCTCGTTCTTCAATTGCCCTCTGTCTATTGTCATATTTTCTCTGTTCCTCTGCTCTTTCCTGCTTTCTCATTTGCTCCTCTTGCTACAACTGTTCCTGTCTTTGTCTATCTTTCCTTTTTGCTCTGTCTTCTTTCAACCTCTCTCTCTTTCTCTATCCTTTTTGTCCTGTTCATCTCGATCTTCCGTCTGCCGTACATCATCAATGCACTTACCATCGAGTTTGAGCAAAATCTGACCACCCATCCATTCATTCTGTATAAGTGCTAACTCACCAGTCTTATCTTTTTCTCCTTTCCATCTCTTTATTTCTCGTACTATCTCTAAGGATTACTTGGTTGATCACTTCTCTCCTTATCGTGTCTCTCCTTGTCCCTATGGACCTTAAAGATTGCATCTCTCTCGGGTATTTTCTCTGGGCCCTCGTTGCTGCTTTTTGCAGGCGACATATATGCCAGATTACTCTACCCCGTTGCTGCCTTAGGCACTCTTAATGGGTATAACCCATCATCTTTCTTACTATCACCGTCTGCTTTGGGTGCGGCGGGTGGAGCAGAAGGCTCCTCACCCCCTTCTTTGCATATATGCAATATCCATTCTTCAGGAGGTGGTTATTTTCTCTCTTCCTATTACATTTTCCAGAGCTCTAAGCTCGCTAATTGTTTGCCTAACTTTTTCCCTGTATATGCTGCATGCAAATACGTTGCCATATGCTGCAAAACTGCCTTCAATAAAGAGTCCCCTTGTTGCCATGGCATTAACATTTTGTCTGCCGTCCCTTTAACCCATTCTGCACTGTACTCTCTAAGCTTGGGTGCATTTTTCGGCAACTGTTTGCAGAGGTGCATAAGTGGAGTAATACCCTCCATTCTGACTTGTCACATTTGACTGTCAATCTCACCTTTACACTTTGCAGATTTCAAAAATATGTTTCAGAAAAACATCATCATGTGAGCGTGTACCAATCGTCACAGGATCCAAACCCTCTACATCAAGTTTATTACTTTAATCTACTTTTTTATTAAACACGATCAATTCAGATTCCACTCAAGATATAATTAATTCTCATATCTCACGTTTTCTTTCACATCTTTCAATTCCTCTATTTCCTTTTCACCATATTCAGTCGCATAAAACAAACAGACAAACGAACATGCTCAACCAGCCACATATATTTAAGTCCTCTCCTCAAGACCGACCTTTACCTACCCCTAAAAATACACTGATTGGGTTGTGAATCGTCCTCTTTAAACTCATCTTTAACCGAGTTTGTGGTCGACGTCACCCGTCAATAGGGCTCTAGGAACGATTCCTACTGTTACATTCTTTAAAATGCAGGAAAACTGGGTGCACTCTTTACCATGCAACCTTCCCTCACAATACCTTTTGATTGATTGGCCTCTCCTAAAGTAAATTACCTAATATTTCAATGCTCAACATTCTCAAGTTACTTACCCCAACCTCCCTCCATTACCCGTTTTTAACCTATCACTTTTTTCTCCCCCTGCCCATTCACAATTTTGCCAACTTACTCAGTTTTACTCACCATTTGTTTTTTCTTCTTCTGACTCTCGGGATTGTGCACCTCTTTAATAGCCGTTTCAACTTTCTGTTCGTTCAGCCTTCTGTAGATGCCGGGAGGGGTTTCTGCCTGAAAACAAGGTACCCGTCTGACCTACCTTGCAAGACTTGCTTTAAACAAATAGCCACTATCTACAGGGAGCTTCTGTCCTTTCAGCCGAATGGCAGAGGTCGTGCTATATTTCCAGGACCCCAAAGGATACTAGGTCGATGGATTTTAAACCATCCTCTCCACTACCATGTGAACTGGTGAAACTCCAGCCCTTTAAAACGAGGTAGCAACACCCTTGAGATAGATGGTGATGCAGAAGTTACTCAAACATCAATAATTGAAATGACTCAGGTAGTTAGCAAAAAGGTCAGTTTAATATCAATTATCTAAAACAGGGAGTACAACAGACATCAATGGACGTCTCAGCGTAAGATCTCTCAATGCAAATTTTAAAAAAGACATTCTTTTACAGCAAAAATGTATCATTGATGACATCAACCTACGTATTACTAACATCATCCTACATGGCAAACTACAAAAAACTAGTGGCAATTGTGATATGTTCTTAAGGAACCTCTAGGTATATGATTCATACTTGTCTAAGAGAGTGAAGAGAAGTGATAGGTTTCTTAACATCAGGTGGGGCAACTAGGCCTCATTTTACACAGGTCACAATGAATGTCACTATATACATGACGTCCCACTGGTTACACAAACTATAGGACTCTTAATCACGCAGCCCCTGTTAGGGAGAATTCTCTGTTCAGGCTGAATTTCCTAACCTAGTGAGTCCCACAGCAGCTTTGCTGGATTTCTGGAGTTTGTTTTTTTCCATCCTGCCAAGAGTGAGACTCTTTTCCTCGCACTCTTGGACATGAATGTGTGTAATTCCTTTGAATGTCAATGTGTTCTATGGGCTATGGGGTCTTTTACTCCATAGGGTCTCATATGTTTTTCTATGTGTGTTACACCACACCCTACGTGCCATAACACTGGGGCGTCCTAGCGGACCTCCACCATAGACTCCATACCCGGGGACTGACTACTGTCTCCCAGGGCATGTAAAGTCACCATTGGCTTTACTAGACCTAAATTTACTAACAGAACTAGTACAAACCATCTTATTGTTGACGTACTAGTAGGGGTAATTTGATTACTCCTGGATCTGTTACTCGAGGGGGCACTGTCCCGTCCCCCCTCGTCGAGTTTTGGCTGGTGGCAGTGGAAACTACTTGTTATGTTCGACCCCGAACATAACCCTATGGGATTCGTCCCATTGTTGGAGATTGATACTTTTTCTTGTTAAGCTCTAACGTACCACCGATCTACTTATCTTAAATACGTTTATCGGATGGTATTTTCTGCCAGAACTCGGTTTGTAAAATGGCGTCTGTGTTCGTCTCTGTGACTCCTAAACCAAAGGTCGAGCCCTTTGTTCCACTTTTGGCGGGCTCTGTACAGAGACCCTCCAAAGTGGTGCCATTCTGTCTGGGTAACCACAGGGGTGTGGGAGGGGGTTTAGGCACCCTGGACCGAGTTGCCTTGCCAACTCCGGTCGCACTCTGGAGTGATTGGCCCAAGTGGTGAGCCTTCCCGCTCACCACTTAGCATGTGTTGATTGACAGCTAGGCTGAATGAATGGGGGTTTTCTGCATAAAAGCAGGGCTTTTGGGACTGGATCTTGAGAAGTCGCCACAGGACCTAAGAATCCGACGAGGGTAACGCTGAGCCGACCTGCACGACGACACCTCCGGTGGAGCCCTGCGGAACCGACTCACCACTTCCCGACGACAGAGGAGATCTCCCTGCCGGAGAGTCTCTTCCCCTGACTGGTGGGAACAACCAGTCCCCTTTGCTTTTTATTCGCCTCAGGACGCAGTGGTCGAATTGCCCGTGCAGAGCACCGCGGCAACCGGATAGCCACTACCCCTGTATCGCAACCAAAAGGTGGTGCCTTGTGACGGAGCACTCTGCGGCTGGTCTCTTCCCTGGTGGTGCACCAGACTTCACTTTTCTTCGACAACGAGATCATCTCTACTCTTGGCAAAGACCCGACGTGCATCCACCACCAGGAACAACTGCCCCCGCCGGAGCTGCCCTCCACAACAAGGTACCGTGTCCGCCTGGCTTCCCTTTCGATCGGTTCGAGTGAGGTGTCTTAATCCTCTCCTTTCCGTTGGGTCGCCTCCAAGCTTTTCTCATTTATTGTTCTGAACGGGTTCAATCTGCTGAAACAATTTGCTACAAAGACTTGAATGCATCTCCACTAGAGACTTTTTTGGGACATATCGCCTTGCCTCTCTCCGAGTGGGCCTGGCATCTGAACTTTATGATCTATTGTGGTTCTTGCCTTCTTACCGTACATTTTGCCTGTGAAGTATTGAACTGTGTTAATTTCGTAACATGCCTATCTTTTTCTCTCCAGTCCTAACTAATATTAGAGTGTCATCTAGGTTGAGGTATACACCTCTGTCTGTAAATAAGTGGTGCCGGTAGAACCTAGACGTGTCGAAATATTGCTAGGGGGATTGATCGTTTCTTCTTCGTAGAGTAATTGTGTTTGATTTGTTTGCCGTGAATTCGCCATAGTGTTTTTCATAGATGTTTCGTTATAAATAAATACCTTAATATCTTTACACTAAGCCTCGTTGCGTGTTTGCTTGTCTTGCTGGGAAGAATTGCCCTATTTTGTATACTCCACATACTGCTCAACTCTTCTTGAGGGAAGTCTGACTGCTCAGCCACAGCTACCAAGTGAATCTGTGTGGTACAGACTGCTACCAAGTGGGTTCACCGCCAAATACCTGTAGTCCTAAATCTTTTGCAGTGGTCCCAGAGGGAACGGCACAGGTTTCCGCCTAACAGCCCCCTACAGTTGGTTGGCACTCTAACCTCTGTCAGTATTTTTCCACCAATTTTAGCAGCATCCAGGCTGGTCTTTCAGGTGCTGGTGAGCTAGTTTTACCCATATCTTCCCACCAATTAGCGTATTCATCTATCATCACCTCAGTGGTTTGCTGTCAATTAAGGCTTTGAACTTGTCCTTGGGAGTGTTCATATGCTCTGGAGAATTCAGGGGAGTGAAGGCACACTCTGCCCTCATGCGTGGGTGTGACCACCATGTTAATCCAACTTCATCCTTCCACGTGTCTGAAGACCACAAAATCGAGATCTAGTGTATTTAAAATGCTATTTTCAATAAATCTCTGACGTCTTACTTGTTTTTGACCATGTCTTCTAAACAAGAGTTTTGTTCTTTCACACGATTTGTATCCAATGTCTGCTGACCCCAACCTGATAAAACCTAGGCTTCTTGGGGCTTGTCCAGCCTTGCCTTTCTGAGATCTGCTTCCGTAATTCAATTGCTTTTTTAACTGCAACACACTAGAAAAGAGGCCTTCTGTCTCTGGTCCAGCTCTGCTTTAATACGCAGTGGAAATATCCATTCTTTACTCACTGCAATATATATGTATACGTTGGCACATGCCGCAATTTATTCACTATAGTGCTAGCCTTAAGAATACTTAGTCTGTTTGTGTTTCTTTGTATCTCTACACGTGTAAAAAAGCTTGATATCTTCATTGTTTCTGCAACATAAGATTCTCCATATTGATCCCAAGATGTCACTTATCTTTCATACTTTCTGGATGCCTTATAGAATATCTGCATTCTCTTGTCTCTGCATCTTTTCCATGCACGTCAGCTTCTTCATGTCACCATTCTTCCCTTTCATACATTGGTCCTGCTTCTGCTGGGATTTCATTCAAATGGCCATCATACTGTCTCGTATGCAGGTATGGCTTTCTCAGTGGGATTCTCTTCGATATCAGTATTTTCATTGGTACCACACGTGTCTCATGCTCTGGTTCCCAGCATATAGGCAATATAGGCGAAGTGGTTGAGGTGGGGGTGCTTTGCTCCTTCACTACAGCACAGAGAGTTGTTTAACAATGGCTGCCAGTATTGGAACATCTCCAAGTTTGAGTGTGGAAAGTGTGTTAGAGAAATCTTCAGGGGAAAGGAGAGTGGAATTGGTCTGGGAAGTTTTACAAAACCCCAGATAAATACCATACAACTTTTAGAGAACTTTCAAAAAGTTTTGAGACATTTATACATTTGTCTATGAAGTTTCTGAGTGGGTGTGTTACTGGAAACAAGTTGACACATTTGAAATAATGTTTAATTGTGTTGCATAATAGGATATTCTTAAAACATCTGAGGTTAACGTTACACTAGTATCTAGTAGACAAGAATATCAATGGTCCTAGGAATCTTGTAAAAGCTGCTGACCGGTATCTGTGCACCCAAGCCCAGACAAAAACTCAGATGCACAACTCAGTAGACAAGGCTTTTGAGAAATATAAAATCAGCAGGGAGAAAGACTGTCAAGAAATGTTGAGGGAAATCCCCATCACTTTGCTAATTAGATTCCACATAAAAGAAGAGTGATGGTACCTCTAAAACTGGGGTACCAACACCCTTATTACTAGGAGGATATTGAGCCTTGAAACATAGAAAGGGGGGTTTGTCCTGCAAGGGCAATCCCAAGCAGGCAGTAGTTAGTGTTGTTCCCATGAAAGAGGCCATAGTAAGTGTAGGCTTACCAGTGGATAACATCCCATAGGCCAAGGAGGGGCTAAATGTATTCGTTTTGCTCTGAGTGGGAACAGTACCAAGTACCCAGAGGGGAGCCCAGTTCCCACAAATACGAAAATATGTTTGAGCATTTCTTCATAAATGAGAACCAAATTCTCGCTCTCTGTTACACAGCTGTGAGGGCCACTGCTCTCAGGCCAACGTGGGAACAAGAGTGGAATAATTCGCACTTTGCAAAATTAGAGGGTTTGATGGCCTCAGTTAATGCTCTTTGGGAAGAGTAAACTTTAACTGTAGGTGGAAAACCTCCAGCTGCTGCTTGCAGTCAAAGACTCCAATCCAGCAGGTGATCTTGAAATAGTTGTGGTGGTCAACAGTGCAAGAACTGGAGAGCTTTGCAAGCAACTATAATGGAAGCACTTAGGAACCTAGGCCTCACCTCTCTTCCTGCTTGAGAATGTGAGAGACTTGTCACACTGGTAACTCCAAGTCCGGATCCCATGTCCATTGCTTCACCTGCTACTACAGGAGATGGGCCAGCAGTCACTGGAGTTCCTACTACTATAGGAAAGGACTCAGTGTATCATAGGGTTGCCTACTGGTGTAGAAAAGGAGGACACTGGGTTTCAGATCTTGGGGCCTGCGTGAACTGAGCTATGTTCAGAAGATGTGGAATCTGTTGGCGGGTTTGGTCCACTTGCAGATTTTCCTATGTTCTGCTGCAGCACATTGGAATTAGAATGATATTTAATAATGCCACTTTTGATATGTGTTTAATGCTCCTCTTTAGTTTGATGTACTTGGCCCCTGGTTAATGTTATCTTTGTAAGTCACCAGGTTATTATACTTGTATTGTTTTTTTGTTTTCTTTTTTTCACAGGTTTATGTCTTACCTTGTTCACACCCACATAAAATATCCAGGCCCGGCTCCAGGAATTTTTAACTGGGGGCCAACCTTTTCTCAAATTTGATATCGGGCAAAAAATGTCTTCCCCGATCTGAAAAATCCATTTGCACTTTATTTGCCCTTAACTTCTTTAGTCTGTTAGACTGCTTTATAAGGTGCAGCAGCCTGGATTCAAACCCAGGTTGTTAGGACCAGGGTTGACATATTTACTCGAAAGGCTACTTGAATGTCTGGTAAAGATGCTTGTTGGGATTGCACTCCATGGCAAATTTAAGCCAAATGAATTCATGGTCAAGGCTGACAGATGGTCCCCTGGTAGGTGGGGCATGGTTATGGAGCTTATGGTGGGAGTCGTTAACTGCTGTCATGTGTGCAACAAATGTTACATGTTTTTTAAGTTGTCTTTTTCTACTAGTGGAGTAGTATGTTTAGGGGTATGAGTCTAGCTGGAAACAGCCTGTTCACCTCACCAGGTTTTGCTGACATTATGTGATTTGCCCAGCTTCACTCAATTTGTTCAAATGGGAAACCTGCTCTCGCCTTCCACCTGCTCATCCCTTCCAAAAACACAGGCCCTCCAGTAACCCTTCCACAGTCTTCTGCTCTCATCTTCCATTTGCTCCTTTGTTTCCTTCCATAAGTTCCCTCATTTCTTTGCCCTTCCATTTGCTACTCACTTCATCTTCCATATATGCTCTCCCACCTCCATATGGAAAACGTTTGCCAAAAATGAAAAATGAAAGCTGTTTACTGCCCTTGACAAGAGTCTGAGAGATTAATCACAATTATTCATGCCCTAAGATTAATTTTGTGTACTTTTTTCAACATACTGCTATAATTGAGATATAAAAAAAAACAGCACAGAGCAAAATAGAAGCAGAAAAAATTGTGTGGCAATATCACCCCCTGTCACCTTCCATCAGTTCCCCCTGACTACCATTTCTATTTACAATCACCCCCACCTTCTCCACCCTTCCCCCACCATGTCTTCTTGGCCTGGCTGGGGAGAATCGAGGATGATGTCTCCTCCTCCTCTGTAGGGGCTATGCAACGAGGGTGCCAGTCCTTATTGCATCTAACATAGTGTGTGCTCAATAATACCTCCCTGAATAAATACTGTGACTACTCCCAGGAGGCAACTTATTAGGTGCTTGTGGACCAGCCATTTTGTTGTGAAAGACAGCCCCCTTCTCCTCGATAAATATTGAAGCAATGAATAGGATATTTAGTTTCTTACAAATTACATTTTGAAGCACAAAATTGTATTGTAATTGAATTGAGGGTGTGTGGGAGTGCTAGCATGCAGCTGAGAGTGGGATCAGGAGGTAGACAGTGAAGGTTGAAGGGTTTCTGGCCTCCTTGCATCACTCCCTTTGGATGTGGCAGGGAGGAGGGGCCGCTGCTCCCCTGCTACCCCCTAGACATCATTGTCTGGTACATACTGTTTCCATACTGTTTATAATATGCAATTGTCCATGATGACTTCTTATTTGACATGTTTACTTTGCTATTTTGAATGTCACAATTTTGATTAATAAATGTGGCGGCGTTTGGGCAGCAGAGTTGGGCAGTCTGCGGCAGTCCACACACTTTTGAGAAAACACATTGTATCCAGTTGAGGTCTGTTTTCTGTGTTCATTGGCTCAAGGAGGAGCTTTCTACAAAATCTGCCGGCAGCCGCGGAGCGGCCGCGGAGTTTGGGCAGCAGAGTTGGGCAGTCTGCGGCAGTCCACACACTTTTGAGAAAACACCTCGTATCCAGTTGAGGTCTGTTTTCTGTGTTCATTGGCTCAAGGAGGAGCTTTCTACAAAAACCGCCGGCAGCCGTGGAGCGGCCGCAGAGTTTGGGCAGCAGAGGTGGGCAGTCTGCGGCAGTTCGCGCCAGGCCGGCAGGGCTGCCCCGAAATGCAGCAACCGGATACTTCTTCCAACTCTCAAGCTACAATGGCAACAAGGGATTTATGGCAAGGGGAAGGTGAGACGGAAAAGTGCTGCCTAAGAAGCGGCAAGGCAACTTTGCCCGTCCACCCTGAGGGACAGCAAGACGGGAGAAAACGGCTGTCGTCAGCACCTTCAAGTTTACCTACTATGGGCCATCAACGAAAGGGGGAATTGCCACCCCCTGGGCCACTCAAAACAACATCAATCATCACAGCACAGATACATGGCGGTGGCGGGGAAGAGACATCGGACCCCAGCAAAACCAAAGCGAGGAGGAAGCAACAAACGAAAGAAGCGAGCGCAGACTTGGAGCACCGTCCGGGGCTGTCCGCGGTAAGATCCTCCCCACCGGCAACCGGAGGGATGCTGCGGGGGAGAGATCCTGCGGCTGAGCCGGGCGGGGTGCACGATGGGAAAACCTACGCCAGCGCCCCTATAAAGACGCCACCCAAGTGGTCAAAGGATTTGGTGCCCGCAAAAGTATCAGCAAAGAAATCAACGCAGCCGACTGCAAAAGAGTCATTGCAACTTACCCAGAGCACAGTCTCGATCGCCGAGGGAGAAAGTCCCCCCCCTCTCCGCCACACTCCGGCAGAGCAGCTGTGGAATCGCTGAGAAAGATAGGCTCCACCGCCTCAGGCTCGAAGGGCAGAGTAAGGAAAGGCGGAGCAGGGCCCCCGCTGAAAAGGAATGGATGTGTCGCGGCTCACGACAGCAACGCGGAGGTAGGCAAAGGAGATACTTCCAACATCAGTCTCTGTTCACAAGATTCGCCCGTGAAGGAAGTGGTCATGTCTCTCGAACGACCAAAAGCAAACTCTAATCCAGTTAAGGAAGCTGCAGTGCCTGACAAAGCCACCCAGGGCGAGAAACAACCAGGAAATAAACCTTTTCCAAACATTTGGAGGTCAGGGCGAACTAACGCAGCCCACAGGAGTTCGAACAAATACAAGAAGCTACAATTAACATCAATCACATTTTTTTTCCAAAAGACAGCGCTCCGATTCCCGGCAAACTATGTGTCAAATAATCTTGGCAAACGAAACCACGATCATCTGGAAGAACTTTCAGACACGGAGATCCTTGAAGCGTTATTGGAACCACTTCCAGCAGTGAAAGTGAGAAAAACGGGGCCAACATCAGGGGGTAAACAACCTGCAGTAGATCAAACAGCAAGCCCCATCGAGCTAGAGAAGGAACCTCTAGAACTTCAGATAAATGAAAAAAACAAACCAGACCCTACGGAATGCGCAACCCCCTTGCACGAAGATTTAGGAAAGCAAACACCTAATAATCACATGATCACAAACACTTTGCCCTCGGCTATCAGCACGCCACTAGAGGCTACTAAGGACAACGTCGTGCTAATTGCGCTCAAAGAGACTGAAGGGGACATCAGTGTTATATACGAGGAAAATGAGATTGCAAAAGAGATCCAATCGACTGGCAAACAAACCCCTACTGGCCATCCTCAACCATGGGTGGAGCACCCGAAATGGAACGAAACCGAAATACCGAATCATTATAGTAAGGAGAAACCAAAAGCAGATCCCTGGGGGAAATCACGCAAAAATGTACCAAGTTCATCAAAAGCCCTTTCACCAACAAGGGCAAATACTCAAGAAGCCTTTCTTAACTTAGCAAACAGGCGCCAGAGCCAGGGTGATCAAAGTCCAATGACGCCAAAAGACACCCCAACAAAAAAACAGGACATGACCACGGTTATGTCAGCACTCACAATTGCCCTACACCCCTCTGTAAACTTTACGAAACCATCAATGAAACTATGAGAGATCAGGCGGTGTTAATAGCAATGATGCACACAAAACTTATATTTCTAGAAGGCTATATTAGCGCCGCTGAACAGGACACCCAAAGAACGACCAAGGCCAAATCTCCGATTAAGGGGGCAGGGGGGCCAGAGGGGAATCAAACCAATACCACGAAGGACCACACAGAGAGCAAATCACAAAAAACAAAAGGGATGTCAAAGTCAACGCAAACGGAGAACACACAAAAAAAAAAGGCACTGAACGAGGATCAAAATGGCAGCAATTTTAGCATCTTTAACCCGTACACAAACAAGGAGGGAGGCAAAGCTAATCTACCGGAGGTCTTTTTCTTCAAAACAACCTCCCCAAAAACAAAAGAAGGGCCCCACGTGGCGAGAACCTTAAAACTGGGAAGAGCCGACTGCAAGGTCGAGACGGCAAAAGAAGAAATGAAAAGACCAGTGGCAAAGGAACAGAGCCAAATAAACAAATAACATACGACCCATAAAGAAGTGGTACTGAAATTAACTAAAAGGACAGAATCAGCCCAGGGGGCACAGTAAACCAATCGAAAAAGATAGTGGCTACAGAGGAGAAAGAACGTGAAACGAAGAATGGAATGTCACCTCAGATCCGGGCCTCAATGAGAAACGATCACGAATCAAGCCCTTGTGGCCGTACCATCAACTCGCCCAAAACAATAAACGACTTTCTAGTGGACAAGTACGCAATTGATTTGTCTTTATATGAATATAACGACGAAGAAGAAAATCAAAGAATAGAGGAAAATGAGTAAGAGAAAAGCAGAAAATCTCTAGAGGAAGGAAAAGGGAGAGAGATGACGCGAGAAACACAACAGAAGGGCCCTGGCTTTCTGAAAAGCACCAAGAACAGCATTACAGAAAAAGCAAACAGAGGCCATAAAGAGCATGTAAATAGCAGCCCAAAACCAACAGATAAGTTGGAGCAAGAGCCTCAAACGAGAATCAATAAACATCGAGAAGTGGAAAAGAGGGAGAAAGTAGACACTCAAAGGAGATATCCATCAGAAGAACGAGGGAGACCATTAAATTACAGCAGAAAAGAAAAACCTCAAAGACTGGTAATCTTGAAATTAGAACAATCAAGCAAGAATCAGGAAACCATGGTCTTGAACAGGCGGGCAATAAGAAATATCTTCAGCGCGACGACACTCCAAAAAAAGTTTGAGAGCAGATGACTATGTAAGAGTGGAACCCTATCATACAGGAACAACGGCAAAAGCATACATCCACATAAAGGCAAAGACTATGCCCCAGTCAGTTGGAAAGGCGATAAGGGATCCCTCTTATCAATAAGGGATGATCCTTCAAATACTTTAGATAATGAGGATGGCAAAGAAAACCACTCAATGAAAACAAAATCATCTCAATATACATCAAAAACAGAGGAGCTATACAGTTCTAATAGATTATCGAGGCATAACATCAAGCTGCGAAACGACAATGTCAAGACACTGTCACTAAACTCGGAGGAGTCAAGGGGTAAATGCGCAAAAGAGAGAAGTAATAGATTTGATCCATTACAAGAGCTTACAACCCCGAAAAGGGTCAGGGGATCGACCAATAGTGAAGTTATAACGCCGGCAATACCAAGGCAACGAATAAATCAACCTACATCAGGTAGCAAAAACCAGCTACAACAGAAATTGAGATCCCCCAGATAAAACAGCTATGGGCATGGTTACCAAAAACTCTATCAGCGTACACTAAGAAGTAGCAGTCAGCCATTCTCGGTAACGACCTCCGAGAGATAGGCATGGAAAAAAAGCAAATACTATCATCAGGTACTTTGACCATGGGTTCATGGAATACGCGAGGGCATCAACACTTATCAGAAGAAGGCGACGTAATTTTGGGCAACTTTGACATCCTAGCCCTACAAGAAACATGGCTCTTGGAAAAACCCCACTTAGATGGCTTCTTGATTGACTTCTCGCCAGCTAAGAAAAGCGAACTAGGGCGTCCATCGTCAGGGATCCCCCTAGCCGTAAAGTCAGGTTGCGGCATAAGTATCCAAAACACGCTGTCATCATCAATACATCATTTGGCAGTATTAACAAATTGGACGATTCTGAGTCAAAACACCAAGAGCACTGTAGAAGTAGCAGTTGCAATAATTGTCATATATTGGAACCCGAAGAGCATCTCAGACGAAGATTTTTTGAGGACCATAAGAAAAATACTGGATCATCTGCTAATAGAAATTCAAGTAACGCATATTATAATATGCG
Source organism: Ambystoma mexicanum (assembly GCF_040938575.1). Lineage (NCBI taxonomy): Eukaryota > Metazoa > Chordata > Amphibia > Caudata > Ambystomatidae > Ambystoma > Ambystoma mexicanum. The sequence goes on along the minus strand of NC_090930.1, from coordinate 604,449,104 downwards.
GTGACTTGAACGCAAGATGCCCTCCTAAAGGGACCAACGCACATCAACCTAAAACGGCTTCAGAAAGAAGGGGCGAGAGATGGCTCGAGTTAATGACCTCACGAGGATGTTACGGCCTTGACAAGGCATTTCCGAAGCAAGACAGGGCCCCGTCTTGGGAAAGAGACTTCTCAAGCGCGACCATTGACTTCATCTTCGCCACAGATAACATCTCGAACTGGGCCACAACTTTTGACATCATGAAGACCAAAGCGAGTGATCACAACCTGCTCAAAGCTGCTTGGGAACTTGGGGAAAGAGAGCAGCTCTTTTACGAAGCTGATCTGGACCTGAATGGACAGGGAAACAGACTAAAACTGACAGCGGAAAGAATAAAAATACTAAATTCAAATTATCACAAAGGAGAGATACGAAAAGACACAACGGTAGTCAAAATCCCTGACTATCAACCACTACTTAGCCCATTCAAAATAAAGAAAAAAAAGAAGAATACGCCTAGGAGTGACATCATAAACCATCAATACGACAAAATCTTGGTGACAAAAAGAACACTTGTAAGAAGCCTAACAAGAAAAGCAAAAAAAAGAAACACAGAATTGGACCTAAAGAATGCACACCAGGTGAAAAAGATGTACCGAAAGTGGCTAAGACAGCATCGAATCTCCCTGTACCAAAAAGATGCGGAGGAGATGCTCAAGAAACTCGGAGGTAAAAACACGTGAGAGTTTTGGTCCCTCATCAAACAATCGGGAGCGCACACCATGCCGTCACAGACCAACTGTGTGAGTGAAAAAGTGTGGACAGAGCACTTTAGAGCCCTATTTCAAGAGCCAGATGGGAAAAAGGAAAGGGAGAAAAAAGTTTACAACCAGGAATGGCACATCTTTTCAGATGAAGAGGACATCAAGGATATTATAAGAAAACTAAAAAACTTGCGCGCTCCCGGACCAGATGGCATCTCTAACATAGATCTAAAATCCTTTACAGAAGAGTGGGCACCTTTCATCAGTAAAGTTTTCGAAAACTGTGCCGCACCCAGAACAGTTCCGATTTCATGGACGTCACCTGTTGTAGTACCGATTTTCAAAAAGGGAAGTAGAACTGCCCCTACCAACTACAGACCGATAGCGCTCCTGGATTGCATAGGCAAAGTGCATGGCCTGCTCCTACACAAGATATTCCAAGTCTGGTTAAAGTCTGCCACATTATACGATCCATTCCAAGTTGGTTTTCAAAAAAATGCGGAGCATCAATCAACATCTGAAAAGCAGAGCACAAGAGAGATCCTTCAACATCTACCTAGCCTTCCGCGATCTAACTCAGGCTTTTGATAAGGTGGACCGAGCCTTACTGTGGGACAAACTCGAATCAGCAAATTGCCCTAAAAACACCTTGGCCCAAATAACAGCACTGTACTCTAACACATCGATGAGAGTAAAGCTAAACGGAAAGGGCCTGCTATCGGCTAGTATCCCAATCATGAGGGGCGTCAAGCAGGGATACCCGCTGGCGCCAGCTCTGTTTACAGCTTTCATTGGAGACTACAAAAAATCCTCGGAACAGGTCAGGGCCTTTCCGCCAAAGGTTGGAAATGTGCAGGTCCCAAGAATCCTCTACACAGACGACATCACGCTGATTGATCAGACCCCAATAGGCCTCAAACATCAAATGATCAACCTGGTCGAGTACATTAATAAAAACAAACTTATGATCAACATTGAAAAAACGAAAATAGTGATCTTGGCCAAAAAGAAAAAATGTGAAACAAGATCACCATGGCAGCTGGAAAACACGCCGGTAGAAGTGGTCTCGAATTTCAAATACCTGGGGGTCATGTTGGATAACTCCAAACAGGAGACAAGCATGCAAAATTCGATCTGGTCCAAAGTCCGCACAATGACCTCACAGGACAGAATGCTGGATAATAGGTTTGGGCGCTTCTCATTGTTACCAGTATTGAAATATTACAAGGCAAAGGTCATCCCGTGTTTGACGTATGGCGTTGAAGCTCTTCCATTGCTGCCAGAAGAAATTTGGCCTAAAATTGAAGCGTTTTTTTGGAGAAAGCTGCTGTCGGTTCCAAGTTCTACCTCACTCCCGGCGCTAAGGAAAGAACTGGGCCTGATCTCATTAAAACTCCTTATCGCTATACAGAAAAATTCTTCTACCAGAATCACCAACCCCTTACAACTTGATGGCAATGGAAATGAAAATAGGCAATTCAAAAACACTGGCCAAATGTGTGGAAAAAAAGAAGGCCCAATTAACTTCAATCGCATGCTCCCAAGAGGACCTGCTGACCAATCCAGTTAGAACAAAGAGAAAGCTGGAAGAACTGGATTGGATAAACACTCTAGGGAACCTCGAAAAAAACAAACTTTTAAGCCACCTACCTCCTCAACAGAGAAAATACAATGATCCGGCCGAAATTTACAAAAGATTTTCCAGCCGGCCACTGAGACAGCTTTTTATGAAAGCAAGGCTAAACCTATTGATAACGAACGAAATACTATTCATCAGAGGAAAGAGTCCATCAAAATCGTGCAGGCTATGTAAAGAGTCAGAGACGGTAGAAACGGTCCGTCACCTTTTAACCTCCTGCCCGGCATTGAAAACTCTGAGAAAGGCCTACTTATCAACTGTCTTGGAGCCCTTTAGTCTACGGGAAGAGGAGACTTGGTGGCAGCGGCTAATCAGTGGTCAGAGAACGTCCTGGGCAATTGCTGCAGCAAAGATCCTGCAGCAAGCTTTCATTCTGATTGAACAAAGAAACAAAGAGGAACCGAAAAGCTGAGCCTCTCAAGCCTCCTTTCTTTCTCTCTCTCTCCTTTTCTCTTCTTCTCTTTCTCCCAAGGGCCCTTCCTTCAAAAACAAGAGAAACAGACTGTGACAGCTTTGTTAAAACCAATTAATCTCTTTTTGGTAAATACAAAACAAAAAAATAAATAAATAAATAAATAAATAAATAAATAAATAAATAAATGTGGCCTTATATTTTTCAAACAAAGATGTGTGTATGTCTCCTTGGCTGGCCCTGACCCCTGCACTGCCCATCTATTAAACCATACTGCAAACTGAATCACTTCTAGGGGCTCCTAATTTGGCAGGAAGCACACAGTGAGATTGAATGATGTTCCCGGGATTACACACTTTGGTTAAGTGGTAAAGCCAGAATATCATCATAGCCTGAAATGTAGGAACTTGATCACACATCTTCCCAGCTAAAGTTGGTACAAATATACATTGATATTTGATTTAAATACCTAAAATATAACAATTCTGCGTCACTTTTTTTTACAGATTTTGAAATGGTACTTATACCCTGCTTACCATAGCCGTTACTCTGTATATACAAGACACTTTAAGTGATAGGGATGATTTATAGGAAAACATGTTTTATTGTTATGAATTGCATACTTTTATACCAATGATTGTAAGCCATGAAAATAAAAATGTTGTTTAATTTGGAAGTTCCTGTATTAGATTTTTCTCTTTACTTTTCTTTTTCCATTTATTGTGTTTCTTTTTCTTACATTGCTAACATTTTTTGTAAAGGTTTGTAATAAGCTATAAACAATATCAAATAATAATACTCACTTTTATACAGATTACTTTAAAAATGCACAAGTCACATGATAAACTAACCCGACAATGTGTTCATCATTGCAGTATCGGGTTGATGAAAAAGAGTATTGGAGCAATTTTGTTTTGAATCCTAAATTGCAGGGACTACTACTGTTTGCACTTCTTTGCAAAAGGGCTCCTACAGGCAATTTGAATTGTTTCCACAAAGTACTGGAAAAGTAAATAGCAAAACATAGGCAAAATCGACTTTTCGCTTCACTTTAGCACTGCGTGTCTGGAAAAGTATAAATCTCTCCCAATTAACGATTTGGAATCTGCTTGCTTTTACCAATAAAGTTACAATCCTAGATGGTAATTTTCCAAGTCCTGTGGAGTGGAAAAAGTGGCAGTAAAATGTTTTTTGATTGTAGCTTTATTTTCCCCGCTCTGATTGGAAGCCTACACGCTTCAGAATGCTAATTAATCAGAATTTATAAAAAATCCCATACAGACACAAAGTGAAATGAAATGCATAACAAAGTAATTGTTTCACACAGCTTGTTCTGTGCACCTGTCATTTCTAATCACTCAATAGCTTATTAAAAGGGTGTATAATTTAAAGAAAAATGTACCTTTTCCTATCACTAATCACTTCCTACTTTAAATAATCTGCATCTGAGACATGTTAAAAAGATAAGGAGTCACTGGGAGGACCTGTGCAGCCCTGACTGACTGAGTGGAGAAAGGCAGAGAAACAGTGCCCCACGGACATTTGTCCATTGTCCAACTGTTAAATCCACCTCTGATTGCACTCTGCAGGAAATATTTTAATACCATTTTATTTCACGTTTCACAAATGTTCACCGTTTATACATTGCCAGAAACATATTATGAAATGCTATTTTCTTGTGTTATTTTCAAGGTTTCATGATCAATCTTCTGAGAGCCAAATGTTAATTGGGGGAAGTGGGAACAATCCTCCAGTCCTGCACCCCAATTAACAGCCCCTCTGTAACTGGTGGGATCCCACAGTAAATAACTTAAATTTCTGGCACTGCCTAAACACCTAGCAGTTATATCATACTTTTCAAACAAGACCCACAATTCACATGATGTATTCAGTTTACATACATACATTGTTAATTGTTACTCCAATAGTAAGACATTGTTAATTGTTACTCCAATAGTATGATGTTATTAAGGCAGTACTCATCTGCCCATTTCATGAACAATTCTGGCTGGGCAGCCTAGGCTTCCACACAGACAAATATGCATGCTATTTAGGTCAGAACCCCACTGGTAAGTATGCATGAGAAGATGATCTGAAGTTGGTCCATACTTGCCATCCTAGCCTTGATATGTTTAGGTAGTTTCTTGTTCGACCAACTCACTGAGGTGCAGTTTGAGTCCGTAGGCGTTGCAAACAAGGCTCCCACATCAGGGCATATATACATTCGCTTAGGCACACATTGGCAAGGACAACAGTTAGGGATTCTGAATACACATGGCAAAGGCATTTGCCAGGCACTGCCATAAGGGTACCACCTGGCAATAAGGTGGGAACATCTAGAAAATTGTGCAAGTACCTAGGCATGTGATGTCATTGTCTGGAAAATGCCAATGTGACACTAATACACATGTCAAAATGGTTGTCTTTGTGATTGCTTGTTTTAGGATTCCAGTGCAACGAACAGATGCTTAGATGCCATTTTGCTTTTAAATCTACTGGCTGAAAACACACCAAGTTAAGAGATTTTTTATTACAGCAGCAGCTCATTTACAGAGGCAATTAAGTTTTTTCAGACTCAAAAGAATGCTTGGATATAACACAAGCAGGCACAATACAGCACCAAGTCTGATATTACTTGTGACAGAGCTAGCTTGAAGAGTACCCAAGAGGGTATGTTTTAGCAGGGAGGGGGCAGGTAGTTGATGGCAATAGATGGGTAAACGACGAAACACATCCATTGAATGTGTATCCCTCCTAACATCCTTTCTTCATCCTATCTGTGGTCCAATGCAATTGTTCTGGCTTACACCTAATTGCCTACTTCAATGCCTTAAAGCACATCACTTTGATTTTACTATACTCTCCCCTCCAAAATTACACTATTACTACCAACCTTATTGTTTCCCTTATACTCAAGTAGTTCATGCAGTGGAATATATACTTTGAATGGAATGTGTAAGGGCTCTCAGTCGGACGTATGTAAGTCTCTGAATCAATCTTAACCACTGCCATTACTTTGGTCAGGCTTCATACCTTTGTTTTTTACGAATCAGCCTTGGCCTCCCTGCCACTAATGTGAGCAAATTCCTGGACCACAAGGCCTAAAATGCTTGCAGTATCTTGTGTTCCAGTGAATGTAACTTGTCAGGGTTCTCAGTCGTTTATGCACCTAGTGTAGAAATATGTGTCCTAGCATCATCACCTGCCATTTATTTTTTCTACAGTTAATCATGTTATTAGGCATGATGGGAACAACAGTTATATTCCCACACATAGAAACTTACATTCAATTAAAGTAAGATTAAAAGAGTAGTTAAAAAAGCAATGCAGGATCTTGCTGGACAGTTGTAGGCTGCCTGCTTGAGCAAGTGTGCTACCTTACTTATAGGTGTGAATGGCCCTCCATATCCCTGATAATTTCTGCTTTCATGGCTGTGGGGCATACATCATTGTACAGAGCAAGCAAACAAATCCTGACTGAGCCGCCTTCAGTGCAGCTCCTCAGAATGCTAATCGCAAAATCCCCCCAGCCTGTGTTACCCCCCTCCAGCCCTTCAGGCCCCATTGGCAGTTAACGTTTTTATTTTTATTTTGTATAGTTCAAATATATTCAACCTTTTGATAAAAAAAAGAAAAAAATTAGGAAACCCTCACACCACTGACAAGGCCTCCTTTCTAGCAGGGCTGGATTTACCCACCGGACAGAGTGAGTTTCCCCTGTAAGCCTCGGGCCATAGTGCCTCTTTACTTGGGGGGGAGGATACATGGGGACTCAAAATTAAACTATCACTTGCCATTCAGAGATATGCATACATACAGGCCAGCCTGGGTGTGGCCGTTCGCTGCATGATTTGTTGGCCTGCCAGGCCTGCCCCTACCCATGGATTTTGGGGCTTGCACTCTCGTTGCACTAGGGCACATGCGCATTGAAACCGCACATGCACTAGTATGCTCTGTGCTGTCGAGCCGCAGGCGCAGGTGTTGCTGGGCCCATGATTAAACATGCCACTGCTACCTGAGAGACACTGCTGACAGACATTCTGAGTGCTTTGCTGGTACCGGGCCCATGTCGTGTGCTGTGCCCGTGTTCACTGTGTGCTCTGACAGATTCAAGAAAGACAGCCATCCAACCAGGCGACAGCAGCAGGTGACCCAAGTGAGGCTGTGGTTGGGGCTGAGAGCAGCTGAGGGCAGTAGCCAGACCTGAAAGGTAAAGGATCATGTGTATGTGTGTTCCCCTCTCCCATTCTGCCGAGTGCTTCTGACCCTCCCTCTCACCCTATGCGGTAAACCTTTTCCAATGTACTGTAATATTTTCTAGCTATCATGCTACAATGTTTCCTTGTGTTGCTATCCTGTTTGCCAGTGCTGAACATTTTCTTACTGTGATGCCATGTACTCCACCTCTGCTGCAATGTGTTCCCCTGTGCTGTAATCATTTACTGGCCGGGGTCATGTAATATGTTTTCTATAAACTCTAACATTCCCCTTCCTGTGCTTTAATGTTCCCTCCCTGAGCTATACTGTAAAACAGCACCCTGTTTACCTAATCTCCACTCCCTGTGCGCTGATCCCCTGGGCCCGAATTGAACGGGGATGGTTATTGTATTATAGTGGGAATACTGGCAACCCGTAGACCTATTCAAATGTATTTTAGCTGTTCTATGCAAGACCAAACTAAACTGCTAATCCAGTACTGTCACTCACAGCAGCCTCTAAAAATGTCCCTTACCATGACCTAAAGAAGCCCCTACCTATGACATTATAGAGGCTGAAACACCGCTCTGCTAATGCACCTCTTCCCAATCCTGACCTCCCACACCCCCACAATTCCAGTACGTTAAGAGTCATACACCGCTCTGACAGTGTGCCTCATTACTGACCTCTATTGACGCCTGCTGTTCCATTACAGCAACTAACGCAAAGCTCATCTGGATGTCACTTCTACTCCACACTTACCAGCAGAAACCCCTTTGCTTCTATGACAGCTATTCACAAAACAGTGCTAATGGACCTCAATCCTAGCCAGCAGCAACCCCTGTTGTTCCATAACAGTGGCTCACATAAGCCTCTACCAATGAACCTCAATCCTGGCTAGCTGCAATCTCTGTTGTTCCATTACAGTGGATTACACACATATCTGCCAATGGACCCTCCATCCTGGCCTGCAACACCTCATGTTGTTCCATTACAGTCAATGGCTCTTCACACACAGCTCTACCAGTGTAACTCAACCCTGGCTAGAAGCAACCCCCATTCTTCCATCACACTCACTCCCACAAAGCTCTGCCAATGGTCCTCAATCTTGGCCAGCTGCTGTCTGATCTTTCATGCGTGTGGTAGGTGGTGAGGCCTGAATGCCCCCGAGTTGGCCCTGATAACCAGGTCTAAGGATATGCTGTTTCTAGACAGGGAGGAGTTGTGTGTGTGGAGGGGAGTGGGGTGCTCCAGCACCCCCTTCCACCAACCCCTTATTTTAACCGGTTGTATTTTGAGAGCCTTAACATGGCATCTCTGCTTCTGGGCCCCTCTGTCTCTGTGAGACAATAGCACATTCCAGTGATTCCAGACTTTCTCAGGCTGAAGAGGGGGGCTGCAGGGTATGCAGATGACGGCTCAGGCCCGCAAGTGGCACTTAGCAAGGTGCTTACCCCCTTGTGCTGTAACATTCTCAGTGGGGGTAGTGTTCTCTCCCAGTGCTGTACTCTTCCAGCCATGTGCTGTAATATTCTCACTGACTGCTGCACCATCCACTTCCCGCTGTAACATTGGCCTCTTCCGCTGGTACCATCGCTCCTTGTGGTGTGCCCCTAACTTCCTGAACTTTAACGCCCCACCTTGTGTGCTGTAGTATATCAGTGTAGTGTGATTTCCTAAAAACACCTGCACTAATTTTATTTATTTATTCGCATTTGTATAGCGCACTTGCATCCCATGGGCATCGAGGCGCTGTTACAAGTAGGTGTTGGATTCTTAATTCAGCAGATATGCATGAGACCGGAGGTCTTATGGATACACAATTACAGGCATAGTTGCAGGTGGAGCATGATATTCATAATATACAGTGACAAAATCTATCCTTGCTCAGCAATTGTCGGCTAGTACCTTATATCCTGCCCACGTCCTTGCTCCACACGCTCTCCGTCCTCCCCTCTAGCTCCCCAATCCTCCGGACTCCGATGGTTATTTCATATCTGCCCAGCTGAGTCATGGGTGCCTGCCTGCCTGTGCAGTTGTCTTCTCGCTGCACAGAGCACCCCACCCCACAGCATGTGAATGATGTGCAATCCTCCAGCCCACCACTGCTTGATGGTTCCCCTGGTATGTAAAATCCCAGCCCCATGCTGTAATATTTCTTCCACATAAGAAAAATCCCCTTCCATATTATATAATCCCTTAGCCGTGCATAAAGCCAGCCTTGTGCTGTAGCATGACCTACCCATTACTAAACAAACAAAAATGGGTTCCCTCATGGACTGGCAGCAGAAGGGGCAAATGTAATGTTAGGAACACACAAAGGGGACTGCTGCCGTTGTGCTAGTGTGTTTATTGATTTTTAACCAAACATGACATAATATGTATTTGCGCCTGAATTGTCTAGCCCTGTGCTTTAATATTTTACCCTCTGCATTAACAATCACATTTGCCATCACACCCCCATGCCGTGGTATTCCTCTGCTGTAATATTCACTAGACACTCTCTTATCCTCATCTCTGTGCTGTTTTTTTTCAAATTCGTTTGGGCTACTAGCTGGCGCTTGCAAAACTATTCCATTAAAGCATAGATGGGAAGAAATCTGCTATGAGGAGGGACATCCAGTGTGTATGTGTTGTTTGGTTATTTGCCCACCAATTGACTGCCCATAATAATCCCTATGGCTATTTCAACCAAGTTGACTTTGCTTTAATCAAGCCTTACCATCAAACTTTGCACTTAAAGTGCCTGCAAGTGTTTTGTCGAAGCAGCCTTCTGACAGTTAATGACATAATTGGAGTTGTAAACCCACTGCTGGTGTAATAAAAATGTCTTCACCAGGTGTGCATTTAGCCACTCGATTTATAAGCACTATGCATGCTATTCACTTAAGTCCTGTTAAAAATAAACATTCGTAAAGCCAACAGTTTTGGCTTGCATATAAGTTGTAGGTATTTGGTAGGCACTGCTAATAGGTGCCCAGGTACTCAGACCGTTTTGCACCTGCTACCATTAATGGACAGTTAATACCAATACAGTGGTGCTTGGAAAGTGCTCTTCCCATGCCTACACAAACTGTTGTCATTGCCAATGCTTGTTTTCAATATGATGGAATCGACCAGCCATATTTTGCAATAGTGCCCCTTGGTGCAGTAATATTTTCCTGTGCACTAATATTACTCGCTCATGCGTGAAATCTGGGGCCACTTTTATCAAATGTTCCAGGGCCTCTTTTTGTTGCAAGTCCAGCGCTGCTTTCTAGGGGGGGCGGGAGCTGGCCTTGGGGGGGTTCTGGCACCCCTGGACTCCCTGCTGGAGCCAGGCCTGAAAATATCCCACCAATTGTTCTCATCATTGTGTTATTTTACAGGCACCCTTCAAGGGAATGTCTCTGGCATCTGTATGTTCTTGCAAGTCATTTCTGTTTGAAATAAATATTTTCACACCGTCCCATGAGTTTGATGGGATTATCTAAACAAATTCAGAATCATTCTTTGAGCTTATTTGAGTCCTGGAAAAGAACACATTGATCACCACTGTCGTAAAGGTAGGCCCATTCCAAATACACACTTTTAGAAACATGTAGGCCCTCATTACGACCCTGGCGGAAATCGAAAAACGATGGCGGAAATGCAATACCGCCATCGAATAGCGCTCGGTGCGATTATGACCCGTCACCGTAAAGTACGATGCCATTAGCGACACCGTAGTGAACGCCAACGCTAACTGCACCAAGTACGCGCACGCGCGCCATGCGAAACCGTAATTACCACCATGGCGCAACGGTATACGCGAATTCTGACCCTAGCGGACATTTACCTAACGCCAACAAGCATGGCGGAAAGTACCATTCCGCCATGGTGAGAAGTACGGCATCGCGAACCAACCGTAAAAGGCCCTACTGAGTGCCTGTACACCACTCCCTGGCCACATTGCACAACTCCTCGTAGGTGCAATGAAGTCACACAATGCAACCAGTGAAATGTACAAGTCACCCATGCATGCCAACGAACAAATGAATGTAGGGGCTCCAAGTGCCTTGTGAGTGGCCATCCATATTTGCCATGGCACCATTGCCGCACTGATGCAGCACAGGCATGTGAAGGTTCAAGTACAGCAATATGAACTGAAATATGAGACAAACAAAAACAGGCCCCCCATCGCTTGACACCAGTGTAAGGCAACATTCAAAGCAGTATCCTGAGTGAGACTGCACCAGCCCTGTACTCCTGCCAGTAAACAAACCAACCATCAGCATAAGCATGTACCACACAAGTTGGCAGAGTGACTGAGCAGCCAGGCTCATCTCAAGAGGGGCCAATGGGAGCTGCAGGGCACAGATGGCACGAATACAGAAGCTATTCCAATGGACATGACCTCAGTCCCCCTCCAAGAAACGCACGCAAACACAGGCACCTGTGACCAGCCATATTCTGATAATCACATCATTCCACCAATCCACCTGGCTGACCGGCATCTGTCACAAAAAAGCTAATCCCCCGCCCCTGAGCATGACATCATTAAAACAGTCATAATGGCAGCCCCTATCCCTGACCTCACTGGGCTTCGTAGGCAAACGCGCCCAGTACAGTATCACGCAACTATACTCAGAAGCCGGAACCCAATGCAGATCTCCTCACAATACATCGCTCCACAAATAGGAACATGCTACATTACTAGCAAAGAATAACGCTACACGGTCAATATCATAATCAAAATTCAATGCACAACAAAATCACCAAGCCCATACAGCTATTAGGTCATGAACTCCAAAATATATTTCATTATTGTGGGCTGCAACCGCAATAAATGACCAGCTTCTTCTTGTGTGACGCCCTGTTCCTTCATGGTACACAGGGGCTACATTCATGTTCAAAAAGGCAACATGGAAGCACCTAGAAACGCAGGGCCGTCCCATTAGGTAGGCACTAGTCCAGCTGAAAGGTCGATATGTTGCTCCTAGCCACTAGTACTGTGTAAGGGCATGTGGCCCATTGGCGATCGTCCCATAAGATCGTAATGGTGCTCCACTGATTAACACGAAGCAGCAGGTGTCGGGAGTAAAAGCCATCTGCAGGAGTGGCATACAGATGGCAGCGGCAAAAGGGGAGGAGATACCTGTCACCCAAATGAAATGAAAAACAATAGTATGGCCATCAGAACTTCATTTGAATCACTCACTTCAATGATCACACCAAATCTACAGCCATATGCATGCTAGCCCACTCAAAAGGATTATTCCCACCCAAAAATCACTTGCGAATCATAACTATATAAATCGAGGTGAAAACACTATTACAAACGAGTGTTTGTGTGCATGCGTCTGTTAAAACAGAATCCATTAGATGGGATTAGTAACGTGCATAGACACAAGTGTATGAAGGCGCGTCGAGACAGGGAGGGTTCAACAAGGGCAGATAGACGATGGTCCCACTATGGCAGCTCTGCATCACATAGCGCAGGGGAAGGGGATAGATACCAAAAAGCCATGTACATGGCAAACTCTCAATTAAATCATCTGTCCATGCATCCATACATCATTCCCTCATCCCGGTATAAAAACGCCTGACTATTTACTCACATAACATGTGAAATTTCCATTGAGTCTGTGCGTAATGCAGTCTGCAAAATCCACTGTGCCCCAGCCCGGAATTCCAGTGTTGTGAAGTAACATGTATTTGGGAACGTCCTGCCTAATCGTCCACTACGCTATTGCGCATCCCATACTATTCATATCAATCATTGCATTCTCGCCATGGCCCCTGTCCCAAGGACATTAAACAATAGAACGTTATATTTGCAGTCAGACCTGTGGGCGTCTCCTCGCCGCTAGCTGAAAACCGAAAGCGCTGTCCTTCGAATTCCTCATTTGCAACATCACGTCGAAAAGGCATCTGTGACCGCTTGATATCACAAAATCATCCATGTAGTGTGGCAGTGTGTGAAAATGGCAACTGGCTTCACACACAAATGGGACGCCCCGCCCGTCGGTGAACCTCGGTACAGTGCTCACCCAAAGGGGATTGCAGCTGGCACAGGTGGAATGAATCACCACAGGTGGAGGCTATACAGCCTGAAAACACATAAATTGCACACCCAACCCCCTCCCACAACCACACCCACTCCAAAATGCTACCGGCAGGACTAGCGATGTTGGCCCTGGGGGACCTGATAGCACTGCAAGTACTCCAACTTCAAGAAGAAGACAAACACCAACTACTACAACAACCGGCCGCACAGAGGAGACGCAGGAGGAGGAGGAGGGCAAGGCAGGGCCAGCAAGGCCCACCAGCACAGCCACTACCACCACGCAGGCAGCACGCAATCCCACGCCTCCGAGCACATCCGTTCAACCTCACTGATGAGCAGATCCACACCCTCTACCGTTTGGACCGGGACACCATAATCGCCATTGTGGACATGACACACGCTGACCTTGTCAGCATGATAGATAGCCCAACCGCCATCCCACCCCTACTGAAGGTGGTGCCTGTACTCCACTTCCTGGCCACAGGCACCTACCAGCACACAGTCGGACAGTTGCATGGCATTTCACAGCCACTGTTCTCACGGACACTATTGCAAGTGCTCGATGCCCTCCTGAAGCACGCAGACGACTACATCTCTCTACCACGCTCGGAGCAGGAATTTACGAACACAAAAGTGGGATTCCATGCACTTGCCGGCATACCGGGTTGCATTGGTGCCATCGACTGCACCCATGTGGAATTGGTCGTCCCACATGCCATGGAGGCCCAGTACCGCAACCGAAAACAATATCATTCTCTTAATGTACAAATGGTGTGTGACTCCAACAGGATCATTACACATTGTTGTGCCCGATTTCCTGGATCAACCCATGCTTCTATGGTCTTGAGGAACTCTACAATACCACGCTACATGGAGCGACACGCAGGGAACAGATCCTGGCTACTCGGTGAGTCTCGTTTCATGCATGATAATGTGGGGTATGTGATGCGGCAATGACCTGGCAGGAAGGGGGGGGGGATGCGTACGTAGCTATGTCGTTCCACAAACATCCTTTATTGTCCACATACAGGTGATGCCGGGTATCCACTCAAGAGATGGCTCCTTACACCACTCCGGAACCCACAGAACCAGCATGAGGAGGACTACAACCATGCCCACTCACGTACCCGTGTAGTCATAGAACAGGCATTTGGCCTACTGAAGACTCGTTTCCGCTGCCTCAGCAGGTCTGGCGGGGCACTCCTGTACCGCCATGAGAAGGTTGCAAAGATGGTCATGGCATGTGTCATGCTACACAACATGTGCGTACGTAGAAATGTGCCCATGCCCCCTGACGCAGAACTGCAAGCACCTGAAGATGGTCATGATGAGGGTGGGGATGTGGCAGCACCTCAAGGAGTCCGCGAGGCACAGGAGGCCCGTGAAATTCGTCAGATTCTCATTGATTCATGCTTCTAGCACTCATGCCTGGTGGCTGATACATGGACACGGGACTTGTGGCACTGTGTGTGTCTGGAACATGCACAATATGGACTGTACGCCTATAAAGGCCTCGTACACAAAGATCAATGTCCACACATCTCATTGGATGATTGTGCAATGTTTATAGCATATGTGAAATTATGTTACACACCCCATCGACCCGCCACCCAAGTAAGCCCAACACCCCCCCCTCCACCCTCCTACCTCCCCCCCGAACACCAGTGTCCAAAGATGCTCATTGTCAGTGGGCAGACGCTATTGCAAGCCCCCTCTCCGGGTATCAGGGGCACCCCTGCCTGTGGAGCGCAGGTTCCTCCCAGATCTACGTTGGGGGCTACCCTGGACGGAACTTGCAACGGATGATGTCTCTGCCTGCTCACGTCCATGCATGTCCCTAAGGGTTTGTGAGAGCTCAGTGAGCACACGGCGCACAGCGGCAAGTTCACCACATACGTCTTTGGACGTCGCATGCAGTTCCCCCCTCAGGCTCTCGGTGCTTCTCTCCATTTGTACTCTCAGGCTCTCGGTGCTTCTCTCCATTTGTACTCTCAGGCTCTCGGTGCTTCTCTCCATTTGTACCCTCAGGCTCTCAGTGCTTCTCTCCATTTCTGCCCTTAGTGTCTCTGTACTTCTCTCCATTTCTGCCCTAAGTGTCTCAGTAGATGTTTCTATGGCTGCCTTAGTACCCCCACATTCATCAGCATGGTCCTTGAGGAGCATGGCCAGTTGCTGCTGTTGCACGATCACCTGGTCGAGGGACTGTTGCCTCTGCTGTGCCATGGCCATTTGCGGTGGTGTCACAGAGGGGCTGATCACCTCATGTTGCCTTGCCACAGGGCTTGTGGGGGATGGACAGTCGTCGTCTTGTGGGTGCCCCTGCGTGGTATCCTCATGGTGTACGGGATGAAACAAACAGGGGGATTGAGACAGGTCATGGATGGATCCTACATCGACATCACCGTTTTCTGTGTCGGAGCATGCTGCCATTAATGCAGTGTCACCTATGGTGCTGCTGCCATCAGAAGCAGTGCCTTCTGTGGCATCCATTGGGGGGACCTGTGGTGGTTCTGTTGTGGGCATGCTGGCTGCTGGGGTGCCTGTTGGAGTCCCCTCCTGTGTGCTGCCACTTGATTTGTGCTGCTGCCGTGTCTTGATCCGTGCAGCTGAGGTGGAGGGTCTTTGTCCGTTGGTCTTGGCCCTCTTTGCAGGTGTGCTGGTAGGGGTGTCCTGGAGCTCGTCGTTTGAATCGGACCCTGTGGTGGAGTAAAGGAGGGCGAGCGTTATTAATGGGTCTGTGGAAATTGGAATGGCAATGTATCACATGCATTGGGGTGGTACCTGAGGGTGATTTGGGTCAGGGCCTTGGGGGTGGTTTCATTTTTGTGTGGATTGAGGATGCAGTTGTTTTGCAGCCTGCAGTTAGGGTGTGCCTGCTGCACGTGTAGAGGGTGTTTTTAGGATTTTTAATTATTTATGTATTTAATGTGACTTTTGAAGTGCGCTATCAGGCCTATGTATGTGGACGTTCTCCTGGACATGTGTTTCTGTTGCACTATGTGGACACATGGTACTTCACATGATTGGACATTGTGGATTTAGCATTGTTTTATTTGGGCCACCTACCTGATTCTTCGGATGTCTGCACTCCTTTCTCCATCCCTCCGACTCCCTCTATACTCTCCATTCCAATGGTGGAGGCACAGATTTCTTCCCAGGGGGTCAACTTGATGGGTGATTCCGATCCTCCCCCGGTAGCTGTGGCAATGTTACGGTTGGCGGATAGTATGCTCCGTATGCGTATCCGCAAGTCGTCCCATCGCTTTCTGCATTGCTGTGGGTTGCGGGGTGCGGTCCCCACCGCACTTACCCGCTGTGCCACCAGGGCCCATATGGCCTTCTTGTTCGCAAGTGCCGTCCTGGTTATTTGCGTCGAGAAGACAACGCCAGCATTCTCCTGGAGGGTCTCTGTGAGCACGGTGAGTTCCTCACGGGAGAAGTGGACCTGCCGCTTGCGGTCGCACGCTTTTTTCGCTACTTTTCCCATTTTTATTGTTTTCACTAGGGTGGATGACGGGTTGGGATGTTTCTCAGGGTAGTATTTTTGATGGTTGTGTGGGTATTCTGATTTTATAAGTGTACGGCGTGCTGTTTCCCGTTCCTGGACCATGTTTTTACTTCCGTTTCCGTATATTTACGGTCACCGTATTTTCCGATTGCCGCTCATTGCGGTGACCGCTATGATGGGTGGCGGAATTGCACCTAGGGCGCCGTACGACGGCGGTGAGGGGCGTTTTGGGGACATTTCCGCCATCGCGGACTTTGCACTTCCGCCATGGCGTAGTGCTCGTGCCCGATGGGTCGGAATTAGCCGCACTTTACTCCGTCGTGCAATGGCGGAAACGCTATTTACGCTATGGCGGTCAGGTCAGTTACTTTCCGCCAGGGTCGTAATGAGGGCCGTAGCCTCTAACTGCCTCTATCCGTTATGATAAAGCTTGTTAAAAATCTCTAGACAATATTATGCCAATAATACCAGATCCGGATCAGGTATTATTGCTGTTAGCACCCCGGGTTTTGAATCCAGAAGCCTAGGGTGCTAATAGCAATGTATCCCATTCATTCAAACAAAATACTTACCTAAGATGGTGCACTGTGGATCTGGAAGACAGGGCTGCATACAGAGCCCCCATCATCCAGCCATGGTGGGCAGCAGGGAAAGGGTGCATCAACAGCGGTGGCAGCAGAGGCACCGCCGCTGAACGAATCAGGTAAGTAGGGCTGAGGGTCAGAAGGGACCACAGACCGGACGGGAAGAGAGGGAGGGTGGGGGTAAGATTTGCAAAGGAAGCAGCCATCAGGCTGGTCGGAACGCATGTTGAGATCATTGGATTCAGTCCGCAATCCGAGCACCCTCATTGGTTGCCTCTCCTGGCCAATGTAGCAGAAATAAAACGGGAATATGTTACAAATTGGGGACTATGCTGTGACTACAGATTCGACAGACAGTTGACTCCAAATGCTTTGTGTAATCTAGAGGATGAATGTCAACATTTCAACAACTTTTTTTTTTAAAATAACGTAAATCAGACATTAACTGATTCTCAAGTCAACATATCAGTGAAGTCACAGACTGGACTAAGCAGGCATGCTGCTGAACTCATTCCACGCAGTATATAATTTGATTGCCCATGTGCCCACTTACTACTAAAAATAACATTTTCGAGGGAATGTAAAAAGTAAAAATCCCCAAGTTTATAGTCCATTATAGATTGTGGACTTTGTACACAGAACATAGTCCAAAGTCTGATCGCACATCATAAAACATCAAATACATATCGTCGATCGGTTTCCTCTATCTTCCTATCTTCCTCCTCGCCTTCCCATTACAATATTTACAATTTAAGACCAAACGCACTCAGAGACTTTTGCCGAGTTAGACAACTATCATGACCCTCTCAAAATGGTGCTGGCTGAGGCAAATGTTTTAGCGCGTTGGCAGCAATCATTTCATTCCATTGTCAGACGGTCAGAACCTTCAACTGAGCAAGCATGCACCTTGAAACAACACACATTTAATGGCGCACAGCCAGAATCCAATTCCACAGCAGAATAACCTCGATGATTGACTTCAAGAGGGCAACATAATTAACACAAGGTGCTATCAAAAAGCAAGATTCTTAACTTCCACACAATGTCATATGGAAAGCAACGTTAGATTACGAATAGCCGCATCGGTAATTAGCATAACACACAAGGATCTTGCTTTAGAAAATAGAAATATCAGTGCTAACGTGAAACACACAAAATAGTAAAATACCCATGTTAAAGGAAAACAATAAATGTGCCTCAACACAGCCAGCTGTTTATAGGTGCTGGTGTGCAATGCCCTTTGTTAATGCTCGTATGACCAATGCCTTGCATCTCCATCTGCTAAACAGCAGATGCTGCATGGCCTTAGGTGCATCGTTTAGAAGCAGTACAAGCATCTAGTTTATCAATCAGATGGCACTCTGTCCTAGGGTGACATGTTGCCTCTGTGAACACAAGGACACAGGCTGCAATGAGAACAGTTTCACATCTATGGATAAAACAAACATGCTGTAATCCACATTGTGATTAATGTTTGTCTTGCTACATATTAAAAACACTTAAAAATAAGTAAATAGACACATACAGAGAAACATTTTTTCTTTGTTTACTGCAATTGTCACCAACTGTCCCTCTCCCCGCAACACTGGGCGTACCTCGAAGTGATTGTATTGCACCAGGAGCATTATTAACGCCATTAACATATATGAAATAGTCATCATGTTTTCCCGCTCGCAGAGTATATGTTATGACAACATACAACATATTGAGCAAGTCCAGGTTACTGAGTGCATACAGAGCCATCTCAGCAAACGGAACCAATACAACAGACAGATATCTTGTTTTCAGACTGCACATCTTGAATGAGAGCTGTGTAAATTGGGGAGATGATGGCACACCCTCATTTATCAGACACCCTATATATATGTCTCAATCCACTTGTCATGGTCAGGAACAAGAGAGGTCAAAAATGTTGACTATTCTGGAGATGATAGAGTAAGACACTAGTATATATCACTTCTCATTAGAGCACTCGGTCTGCAAAAAAGGCAGAACTCATGGTAGTATCTAAAACAAGGAGTTCTTTAGTCATGTGCGCATTTTGTAGAGTTTGCCTGACCGTTATGGGCAATGCTGCATGGGCATCCCACAAGCGAGGCAGGGTAACTGCTGTTACCATCGGCAGCTGGGAGAGGGGCAGCCCCAACCCCCCACGCCTGCTCCTCTCCTTCCCCCAGCTATGGAGACACGCAGTCTCGGCAGCACAAAAGCCACGGAAGGGTAAGGTGCGAACAGCTAAAGCACCACAAGGAAACAACCATCAGGCAGGGCCCAGGTTCAAAGATCTGCCCCCACCAGGGGGTCAGACAGTCGGCTATCCGGCCGGGGGCTGCGACAACAGCGACCCCCATCACATACACAACAAAGACCCAGGGCCTCCCTGGGTCCTATAAATGAGAGCAGCATGCTCAGAGTAAACACAATCTGTTTGTGGACCCTGAACGGGGACCCTAGCAAACAGGAGGTGCACTGTTTACTCAGTGTCTTCCAAATCTTCTTGCTTCTTTACCACAGAACCCACCCACCCTACAAAAGGGGAGAAGAACAAAAAGAAGCACAAGGCACCGTACGGTGCCCACAACAAGTTGTGGGACACAAGAAGGCGGCACGGGTCCGAGGGGGTAACCTCAGGACCCGGTGCCCAAAAGTATGATACCATCATGATATGTGATATTGTTATTGTCATAACCCATATCTGTACAATAAAATCCTACAGCCTTTTTATTGCCAACACTTGAAACAGGTTGTGAGCCTATCATTATGGGTGAGTGTTTGGGGTTCAGCCATTACTAATGCATGCATATGGGTTCAGCATTTACTGGGCAACCAGAGAAAATAAAACAGTTATGGGGAAAGCATTTTAAACTCTCTCTGTATATTGTTTAGTTCTAAAATCACCCCCAGTACACGGTGTAGTCATAATAAGACTTTTACTCTTGTCTTGCTGAGCAAAATAAATTATCAAAAACTAAAAATATATAATCATATACATTGTTTTCTTAAAGAAGGCTGTCTTTCCAAGACAGACAATCATGTGAACTCCTGTTGCACACTTTTGAAATACCATTATGAGAAAGGGGAAGGGTGGGTACTAGTGTGGGTACCAGCATGCTTTCCATAAAACCAAAGAACATTTTGGGATCATGAGAATGACCAGAGATCCTTAAGTTTGTCAAATAGGTCTTTTTTGAAAGTGTTGTATGCTTGGATCACTAAGTACACAATGCACACTATGCTCGGAGCCTATTGCCTATTGCACAACACTCATCCTAAAATGTTTGTTACAGTGAAGCAAACAATACAGCTCCAGAAAGCTTTAGGATTTGGATGTAAGAGTGATATGATTGTGACTTTAAGTCATATCATTGAGTGCTATATTTAATAGGACTGGAAACAATCCCTCATTGTTAAGATAGAACCAATTTCCATTGGCTTTTCTGAAAATGCAATTGCTCTCACAAGAGGGGGTCAGCTGCCCCTAAGCAGAGCGGGTGACTGCGTTTCTTAATAGTCATCATAGGGTCACAAAAAAGAATCCCATTCAAATGTACATTATTATGAGCCCATATGGCATTTGCACCTGTAAAGGGGGCGAGAGTGATGATTCAATGCAGGCAGTAATATCAACATATTAACCCCCGTATAGCTGAAAAAGGGCTGACAATCAGTCATTCCAATCAGTATAACCTCCCAGAGCAGAAATCTTGTACCCCCGAGTACTGAAAAAAATATATATCATTTTGACGGGGAGGAGCCCGCAGGGCAGGAGTCACCAAGTGGTATGTTATTTTCTATAAAGGATATGGCCTCCGTCGGGACTGTGAGAAAGTAGGCCCTGCTGTTGAATTGGAATCGGAATTGTGCCTGGAATATCATTACGTAAGTGATATGTCTCTCCTGCAGCAGTTTGGTAACACCCTGGAAGGTATGCCGCTCCTGTTGCACTGCTACTTTGAAATCTGGGAATATACAGATGATGTGTGAGTCCAGTTGAATCTCTTTCAAGTCTCTGGCTCACCATAGTATCAAATCTCTGTCCCTGTAGTTTAGAATGTGAGCTAGATAGGCCGGGGGTTATTTCGAGGTTTGGGTTTAACTGCAAGTTCATGGTGCATGCGTTCCAGTATCTTCTTATGTAATTATTCATCCGCTAGCTCCATCTTACCTCGCAGTGTCTCCTCAGGCAACCCAACTATCCGTATATTATTCCTGCGGGATCTAGACTACAAGTCATTGCATTTGGTTTTTACCTGCTTCATATCCTTCACTAAGGAGCCTAAGAAGTCTATCGTGGATTGTAGTGTTGTGATGGCATCTTCTTTATGCTTATCATGTACTCCGCTGCCATGATTATCTGCGTTCCCTTTTCCAGTCGTGCACGTATTGACACCAGATTAGCAGTGATATCATCTAACTTTTCATTAACAAATGCAAAGCCTCTCTGCATCGTGTCCAGTATTTGCTGCACATGTAGTGGCTCCACAGCAGGTGCTGCCAGCTCGTCTCCCAATATACATATCTCAGATGGACCTGTTTCAGAGAGCTTGGGAGTAATCTTTGTAAATCAGTCCATACTTCTACCCTTTTACCTGCTTCTTTCATCATGCCGGGTGTCTGGGTCTGCTCGCTCGCAGTGTCCACATTTCCAGCAAGGTTTGCGGTGTGTTGTGAGGTACACCGTAGTTGTCCACATTATGCACCAGTTGAGCAGTTGGCAATGCCTTTGTACACAGCCCCACCCACAAACTGAAATTAAAAGCTACTTGTGTAAAGGTGGAAAGATTGGCTGCTGTCCTCGACTATTGTGCCAATCCAGAGTGCATGGAGTGAAATAGATAGATTTACAGGCTTCTGCTGCCAATGACAAGGGTTCACAACCAACCAGCTTCCTAATGTAATATACCCATTGCCATGTCGTTTGGCTATGTGGTAAACGCTGTGAACACGCCCACACCACTCCCGCCTACATGCCTCTTCCGCCACTCACAGGCACACACCCTATAAACCATACTATCAGTGCCCTACTGGCCACCACCTCCTCCAGGATATGCCGCCTCATGCTCAGGGCCCCCGGGATTCCACCATCCTTTTCAAGTTTCCGCCACACTCACCGGAGAAGCAGTCTATGTTGTAAATGTCATGTCCTGTCCCACCGTATCTTTTGGTGGGAATCGAGCCGCAGGCACCCTGCCCTCAGTCCGACAGGGGAGGGGTGGCAATCACAACAGGTCAGGTATCAGTCCAAAGGAGGATCTCTTGCCCTGCCGAACCATCAAGTCATGCCAGCAACTGTCGAGGCTGTTCCGCCCCTGCGCTGTCTCCACACCACCCACCTTCACCCAGCGCCCTTGCGCCGTTCACAGCCCGACCTGCAGTGAGCCAACAGAGCACGGTTTGCAGTCCTGCAGGGCCCCAGAACACAACAACATGCTCAGTGGTCCCTCCGCTGTATATGTGCTGCAGAAATGCCTTTATTCATGTAGATGGGCTCTGTTATATTTGATTTGGACACCCGCTCTGTATGCATCTTAAAGGAAAGCTGCCATGTTTGAGCCCCTGAAAATTCAACTACTAAGAGGCATTGAGAGGCAGCCTGATCAGGAGCTCAGTGTTTTGCCAGTCTGCTATCTTTGTTTTCTATTGAAGGAGGAGTGAAACTACAAGACCTTTTTACTTCCACTGAGTGACATGCAGAGGCGTTGAGAAGCAGTCTGAGCAGTCCGAGCTGACCATACGATGGGAGGACCTAATTGCGAGACCGCATAGCAACGAGTAGCCACATCTCCTACAAGACCAAACATTTGGTAAGAAGAAACCTGAACCCATGAATGGGAAAACAAAGTCCGCATTGCAGCGGGATTTATCAACAAAACACATCAGTCCCTGCCTTGCATAGTCACTTGTTATCAGCAGCTTGTTGCAGGTTATTGCAAACTAATCTCTAAATTTCCAAACTTCTGCTTGGTGACTGTGGCCCTTAGAGCCATTGAGCTGACCTGTGTGTCATTTTGAAATTAACATTCCTGTATTGCTTTTGTTTCATCGTATAGGCTGAGGTTCTCTATTTTAAAACTGAAATAAAAATGTGCAGCTTGCAATTTTTGGTCGGTGACGCTGGCCTTGGAGCCTTTGATATGACCCTTATTTCAAATTAACATCCGCGCAGTGTCTTTTGCCTCGTTTTGGGCTCTGTGGAGCTTGTCTTCGAAACAACTCAAAGCTTTCCAATTTGTAATCTTTTTGGTCGGTGACTGCTGGCCTCAGAGCCTTTCAGCCGACTGACTTGCTATCTTTCTGAAGTAACACCCCTGAATTGACTGTTGCTTCGTTTTAGGCATTGTGGAGTTTGATGTCAAAAACCATTTAAGCATCTTTTTGGTTGGTGACTGTGGGCCTCTGAGCCTTTGAGCCATCCCTTATGAAATGGTAATATTGTATCAACGTTAGTTCCTGCTTTCTTCCTCTGCTGCTATCTCTGATAATGTCTCTAACATGTGACAACTGAAACAGCTGAAATAATCTGTACTTGCAAGCTCACTGTTGAACTAATACGTCTCATTTTGGTTATAATGTGTACTTACGGCTTTGAAAAAACTGTAATTGACAAATTGAAATCTAATTCAGCTGAGAAAACCCTATTGAGATTTTGTAGAGGTATTACTTGATGATTTATTGGCGACTTATTGGCTTAAATATGTCAAGTATGAATTGCCTGTCTAAATTTAGAAGCCACTCAAGCGCGGTAACCAGTGCAATGCCTGAGTTTGGTAACATACTAACAGATAAGAGTGTTTCCAGTGAGTCTTTATAGGCTGTTGGGCCATACACTGGAACAGCACTCAAACATATAGCCCAAAAGGGGAACCTAATTCAAAAGCAGCAGTTGGGAACCTTAAAAAAGAAAAAAAACTGCCTCCTCAAGATACTGGGTAACAAGAGGTCATCCCTAAAAGCTAAAATAAATCTTTTTAAACAATCTGGGCAATCCACAGGATCACTACTAGGATTTGCATTGCCTCTGATTGATGGAGTACAGTCAAAAGATGGATTTGTTTGACAAATGCCAAATGGTTAGTTTGAGTACCTAGAACCGTGAAGAACCTGATAATCGAAAATCAGCCACCTTAAGGTTTGACTCTGAAACGCAAGAGGTCCTAAGACACCATGATTTATCAGACTACAACAAGGTTATCGGCTATTCAACTATTCTCCAAAAATACTTAACATGCTTAAGACAGGCCGGAAATAAGAAGAATAAACTAACGTTGTACATTCCCCCCGAAGACCCTGAAAGTAGCGCAAAACCCCCAACATTTGCCCCGGCTCCCGAGCTTTTGTGTATTGGAAGGACACCATTATCAAGGATCGTTATTTCACTGCAGTCTCTAAAAATAGCTATCTAGTGGGTGTCTTCCTGATCCTGGTGATCTGTGTTCACCACAAGTCTGACAGGGCGCTCGA
The DNA here is from genome assembly GCF_040938575.1 of Ambystoma mexicanum. NCBI lineage: Eukaryota > Metazoa > Chordata > Amphibia > Caudata > Ambystomatidae > Ambystoma > Ambystoma mexicanum. Next base: position 604,424,532 of record NC_090930.1, on the reverse strand, counting down.
TAGGTAACCCTCTTGGAAGGTTATCACATGAATACACACCCCAGAATGTTTTCTTAGGATGTTTGTCTTTAATCAGGAAACATTTTATTTGGTAGGTATCCATTACATGTCGTACAGCACCTGGCGTTGATTGTTGAGTTCCATGACAGAGTCAAAAAGAGCCATAATGATAAGCTTCACAGTGTTTGGTAAATTTACAGCAAGACATACCTTGATGCGTAGATTACTATTCCTAATCAGGTTATAATGGCTGAATGATGCTTTATCATCTCTGAAATCAAAATCCAACAGCGTGTAACCCTCATCATAATCATCATGTGGTATCACAAAACCTTTATCATGCAAGTGTTTACCCGTATGGATACTAGGACCAAATACTCTCTAATTGTATTTTTGTGTTAAAAACTGGGGTGTATGGGGTGTAGGCTTTGGATGGTATAACGACACCTTCCTTAAAAAGAGCAGGGTAGTTGATGTTGTAATGTTTCAATTTAAAAGGATTGCTGGCATAATCCCCAGAAAAAGCAGTGTTGTCCACAAAACCAATGATAATATTTGTCAGTAGCTTACCCAAGAATATGTTATCTTGAATGGCGAGACGGCTACCCACGAGTCCACTAAAGATTTTTAAGGATGTCCTCTCCATGGGGTATTTTAAGTTAGATACTTGTAAAGCTTCAGCGTGAACTTATTTGACCATGGGGGACACATTCACCCTTTTAATAAATACACTCACTGATATGATTAGCAGCATATAGGCTTCTGCATCACTGCTGTTAAATAAAAAGGCATCTTTATTTCGAGAGAGTTTAATTTTCAGATCAACGCTGTTCACCATGAGTTTTTCCTAGAAAAATAGATTGGAGTAAAATGTCTTCTACCTCTCATGTGCATCGCTCTCTTTATAAACCCTGTGTTTGAACCATCTAGAGCATAATTCTCCATATGCCCGGCTGAGTCCTTATAGAAAAACCCCACTTTGATTTGGGTGACCAAAGCATCATTGCTGTAGTTCAGGGCGCTTTCTACGCTCTATAGAGGTACATGTTGCCACTCTGCATAATCAGGCGGTCACCTGGAGTGAAGTCAGCCTGATTAAAAAAGGTGCCCATGGAATAGGCAATTGTAGCTACCTTAGCAGCGGCTACAATAGCTGTCACATCAGATTTTGTTATTTTACAGGTCAGGTAAAGTAGAGTGTCATTCAGATCCAGGTAAATGTCCATTGAGCACAATATATATAACTCTATGGGTGCTACAGGAGTGCAGTGAGGGGCACAACTTCCATGAAAAAACTGTTTTCAAATCTCAACTGTGTTGGGGGTATGGCAAATAAGTTTAGTTCGGATTTCACACAATCCCCCAAGGCACAATGGACAAAGGCCTTTTTTTGAAAATATTATTTCTCTTATTCACTCTGTTCTTCTACATGCATATTCTCTTCTGAGCGGCTCTTGTTGGTGATCTTTGTTTGTTATGTGGCTTTGGAGGCCCTACCTATGGGAAGCTCTCCATTTTCTTTTGGCTGGAGTTTTTCCCACATAAACCAACCAAGAACACTCCGACATTGGCTGGTTGAAACAATTTGCGATGGAGGTTGTTGCGCTAGACACTACATCCTAAGTGATATTTGTAGCTGTAGTTTTCACATGTGGCTTGGCCAATTCGAACCCCGGAAGGGCATAGCCTTCCGAAAGAGACTCCTGAAAATACTCCCTAAACCCGCTCCACAAATAACAGGCGCACCTTGGAAGTAGGACTGATCGACATAACCAACTTGCCTGCCGTAAGAATCCCTGTAATTGTACGGCTTCCCATAGTTGTTCATGAATACCAGGTTTTAATAGTTGTTCTCTCTCATAGGGTGCACATGTAGATTCAGTAGGACCTTCCTGTATTTAAATGAGATCAGTTCTCACTGATCTTCACTTATCTATATATTGATGGAGTCAAAATGACTCTTAGAAACCGGGATATAATCAGGCTTAATGTATTGTGTATTAAAAATGCCATTGTTTTCCCCTTTCAACTGGGCTGTTCTCATTAGGGGGGGGGGCATATGAGTAACCAACCCTTTGACATTCTACTATATCACTGTAGATCATGAGGCTACAAAGCCCCCCATCAATATAAGCACCCTAAAGAGTTTCCCAAACATATGAACTCTGTGGTAAGATCAGTCTATTCTAGAAATACTTTCCTCTGATCCTTATCCAGACACAGCTGTAAATTTGATTAGTGCTCAATGTTTGTGAGAGCCTTGTTGATAGCATATAGCAACACTTGTATGCTGCCATAAAAAAACAGGGGGAGAACCTGTGTGTAACAGTTCAATACGGCCACAATTGATAGTAAACTTTGCCTCTCTTTGATCCACAGTGTCCCATGTATGGGGTTATTGAATCTCCATCAGCCCGGCTTCCCACAATCCTTGAAAATTAACGGGCCTACCCATCTTAACACAATAATATGATGTTGTGTTATTCTGGAATGTATCTAATGAAGCATTACTGGATAAGGTGACATACAATCCAGTGCTTCCCTTCTTCTCAGGGAGCGCCTCTGCTTTTTAGATTCTTTAGAGATGCGGTGCGGACCCAACTGTTACATTTCTCAATCCATCCCACCCATTTTACCAGGTTTTGTTTCAAAAACCTTTACCTTTACTGTGAATAATATTTTCATCCCTATAAAACGGCGGGGATCATTTGTGATCTTCAGTAACTCCTCGGTGGAGAAATGACCACTTACAACTTCCCTATCATAATCAACCAGCTGGTAGATATATATCTCCTCTTTTGCAGACACTTGTGCCACTATAAAAATAGAATCGGTAAATGATTGGTGATACCCCTTTGTAAAGGCACCTTTTAAATTGCAAACTCTGACATGGTCCCTTACTCGAAAGGGCGTTTTCTTGACCGTCTCCAATAACCTTTGTGCATACAAGTTTCTCCACAATATTAATGCATTTTCAGGCATTGCATACTTCGGAGTCATTTTAATAGACTGGTAATAGCTGTCGTTATACACCTCTATAACAACGTGTATTGTTTCTGTGAAAAATCTCCAGAGTTTAGATTTCAATGTTCTATTAAAGCGCTCAAAGATAGCCACCTCAACCTTATTGTGCATTATAAAATAATGCACGTTTTGTTGCTTTAGAAGATTTTGGATGGGCCTATTTAAAAACTCCTTGCCAGCATCAGTCTTTAATTTTGCAGGCACCCGCCCCTTACTGGAGACATGCTTGAAAGCGGCTTTCAATCTCCAACCAGTCTCACCCCTCAAGACCTCGGCAAAAGCATAGTTTAATAAAATATCGGTCACCGTCAGGATGCAGCGCGCTCCATTGTTCTACTTTTCAAAAGGAATGATATCTACTAAATCCATCTGACATTGTCCATCTCAGTCAGATACCAGGGTTATTCTTCTTTTAAAACGTTTTCTGGTGTTTTTATGAAGGGTATATGCCTCTTGAGCAGATAGCCATTCCTTGACAGCTCCATATGGGTCTTCCTAAAAATGTTTAGGTAACAAAATTCTTTTTGCATGAATCAGGCTAGCCGGTTTCTAAAATTCACGGGGCCGGCCACCTGTAAATATCTCATTTTTGCTCTGGATTGAGACAATCGTGTATTTTTAGGAATGTTACTGATAAAACACTCTCCATACAATTATGTACGTGCATACCCATGCCTTTATAGACCGTTTTAAGAAGCTACACAACTTTATATGACTTCAACATATAACATATCTGCCATATTGTTCTAGTGTGATAATGCAGGAGTAGACATTCATGAGCATCCTGTTGCGGGTCATTGTATTTATGCCCATAACACCATTGGTAATAATCACCCTTCAAGCATGTTTTTACTAGACAGGCTGCAAATGCCTGAACAGTTAAGCTCTCTAAAAGGGTCATAGTTTCATCTTCTTTTTCATAAGAACTTTCAAAGCATTTTAAACAGATACATTTTTTGCTCTGGGTTGATGGACTTTTGATCATTTTTAAACAGCGCATGCAGTAAATATGTACAGTATTGAATGAATATTGCTGTCTATCAGTGTTGTCAACTTTATCTGCCGTTTTCTGCCGTTTAAAAATGTAAGAAGTTTAACTCTTGAATATGTGTTTTAACACGTTTTCACATAGACACACACACAAACACACACACACACACACACACACACACACGTTGTTTCATACCAGACTGCAGAGGTCACAACCATCCGCTTCCACCTCCATAGCATTAGCAGCATCCATAAACAGCTTGTCTTCATCAGTACATGCTTCTAGCTCTCAGGACATGGCAGCCTCCAGAAACAGCTCATCCACAACGTCGAGGTCCTCATAGAACGGTGCTTTAAGAGTCTTCGTAGACTTATCCATAGCCATGTAGTCGGCATCTGTGTAGGCTGCATCTACACCATCACAACATTCAGCAGCAGCTATGAAAGGGTGGCGATCAGGCAGTGTCATATCATCTAGCTTCATCACAACAAGCATGCACACAGATCATCCTCACACTCCATAGCATCATGGTGTTGACACTCCTCATCAACTACAGGGATTATTGTTGTCAGACTTTTCGGGCTGTAGTAGTTTTCATTTGTGTTCAAGTCATCGCTCCTCGAGGTATTCTTAGATGAGTAGCCGTATTGTTTCATGGTTCCGGGTAGCATGGCATTGTGCAAGCAGACTTTCTAAGTCTTCAAGATTGATGTATACATCTCTCCGGCGCTCCTTCTGTATTTATGCCCTTGACTCCACCACTAGGGGTAGCATAGTATCTACATCATCTCCACAGCACCCTGGCACACCATGACAAATGTATGGTCAAAAGTACATTGCCTACTTCACACCTCCCCCAAACGTCACAATGTAATGACAGCATCATCTCCCAGCACCCTGTAAACCCTGTGACACACTTACGGGTCTTGGGGGCATACCTGCGGGGGCAAGCACAACAATTACATAATTTCCATATTATATTGTCACCCCATAAACTGGTGCAAAGAGTACACAAACAGGGCTTCACATAAATTACTACAGGGTCAAAATGGTAATGCCACTTACCCACAACCTAGAGGGTGGAACATCTGGGTTAGACCCATAATGCTGCATCTGGGATAGGACTTGGGACTTCCGTGGGACCCCCATGATATCATATCTGGGATAGGACTTCAGGTAGGGTGGGACTTCAGGGTATTCCCCAAAATTTCATATCTGAGATAAAACTTCTGGTAGGGCGGGGCTTCATGGTAACACCCATAATATCACTTCCATGGATGGACTTCAGGTATGGTGGGTCTTCTGGGTTAAAGGGGTATTTGGGAGTGAAGGGCCGTTTGGGCCCCCCTCGTACATTCTACACGAAACGGACCACTTGCTCACGCACTAGCGGGGGATGCCTCCATTGCCCTTATGCTAACATCAGCATAGGTGGGGCTATTGCAATATACACTTGGCTTCCATTTTGTGTGCCCTCGACTCCATCTTTGGACTAGGCCACACGCCGCACACAGCATGCTCATGGCTCCCACCTTTTCTTCCACTCTCTGAAAAGCTTCACAAATCCCTTTCTCACGGATGTGCCTGGGATAATTGAAACAAATAGTAAAATGTATCATCTTGCTCTTCCTCTGTGATCACTGTCCTCGTGTGAACCTGCTCGAACTATGACTCGTAGCTCATCCATCTCCACAAACCTGCTTGTACCCTTTTAGCCCCGCTGTGGGAAAATTACTGCCAATGTAACCCTGTGCCCTCCTAAGGTATTCTCTTGATGTATCAGAAGTGGGACCTTGCTGTGCGGACCACCCTAGAGTGCCCCCACTAAATCCAGACCTCTGTCGCAGTATATTGTGTCCTGAAACTAACATATGTCATTATACTCCCCACTCGCCTTGATGAACTAAGCCCCACCCAGTTGCCCAGGTTATCACGAAGGTCAAGACCCCTATGCCCTGTTTCTCATAAATGTCTCAATGAAAGGCAATGTAATCATGTGAATGCAATTTATAGGTTTGCAAAGATTTACTCAAAAGTGAATTAAGGATTGTCATTTATTACATGTTTAGTGGCAGTTTCTCATGCCAGCTTAGTTAGTATCAATTCTACCTTACAGTGACCTAACCCTCACCTCTCCTGGACACAGGCAGCTGGACCTCGGAGCGCTCCCCCTCCCGCCAACTGGGCAGCCTATTTGGAAGAAGCAGCGCCTACAGGAATATATGTAACATCGCTCCCCAACCAATCCTGTACTAATGTAGTAGTAAATGACCTCATCGATGACGCTGTTTTACTTTATAATTCCATGTACGTGTATTGTTTGCCAGAGTTCTCTGGATGCCAACTTTATGTAAAGACTTATTAATCTTGCAACCTTTTCTCCTAATTTCATTCCCTACTGGGATGTGTTATACGTTATAAGTTTGTTTTGGTAAGTCGGCAAGTGAGCCTTTACAGGGGCATGGCCACCTGTCAAGTTGATATGGTGATGAAAGGTATTATCTTATACTACTCACCTTGGAGAAGAAAACGCATCACATGAACAAAACAGTGATGGCCAGGAGAGGGCCAGAGAGTAAAAAAGCAATTGCGTGGACTAGGGTGACCATGGGAAGTGGAAGGGGTCACTTGGTGAGGGCCTGTGAGGAAAGGGAAGAGTTTTCAAGCATTATCAAGGGAATACCAGTTGAATCTCATTGGACATGGGCAGTGCAATGCCTCTGAATGTGTTGGGGGAATGGGGCGAGAGTGAACAAAAGTAATTTTACAACTGCAGTGATCACATCTCCTAGGCAGGGGGTAATGAGTCTCTGTGCCAAAGTTCCTGGCTAGTTAGGCTCAGAAGAAAATTATTGATGTAACATATTGTCAAAACTAACAACTTCCCCTTTCTTTATGCCCAACTCCTCCTCACCTGAACCTCCAGGGGAGCCTGTAGAAGACGACCAATCCTGTCTTCTTCGATGTTTCCTTGATGCAGTCTTCTTCTTGGTCTTCTTTTGACATAAATAAGGACGTGGCTCCTCGGAGGCCACCTTGACCGGATGGGAACCAAATCCGGTGATCTCCCAGGAGCCAGTCCCAAAACTCCAGGGAAAAAGCCGTTTAGGCAAAAAACCCTGTGTAGCAGATCTTTTCTTCTGTCGGAAATGGTATTAGATCCACCACTTGTGATTTCCACTATGCTGAACAAAGGATCCTTAGTGGTAGGTAGAATGAAGCCTTTTACATAAGTCAAGAGCAAAAATCGAACTGTAGTTTGTAGAAACTACAAGTTCCAGAAGGCACCGCAGGAGATCAGGTAATGTTCGTATTGCGATCCAGAAGGCGCCGCGGGAAATCAGGTAAGGTTCGGAGAGTATTGCGATCCAGAAGGCACCGCAGGAGATCAGGTAATGTTCGGAGAGTACTACGAAGGTACCGTAGAAGGCAGAAGATACGTGGGACTAGCAGCTCTGTGGGAAATTACTGTAACGAGAGCTCCGGCACAGAAGTATGATTGCCGTGGAGAGAGAGAACAGTGGAAAGGGAGTGCTGAAAATACTCGGAAAGGTAAGAAGAAGTAATTTAAGAAGATATAGGGAAGATAGGTAGGCAGAAAAATAAAGATAGATGACTACCAGCGTAGGGACAGAACACCGAAGAGAAAAAGAAAAGAAACTCCCGTGAACTTACCAGTAGAACCCGCTGCTGGATTTACACTAGAGGAATACACCGCGAGTGAAAACAAAAGAGTAGAAAACGTCCAAGGTAAGAGAGAAGGGGTAAGGTCTTTCTGCGAAACAGAATATCAACGAGCAAGGGCAATGAACAAAGTTGAGAATAACGATGATACAACGCACCGTTGTTACTGTGCGTGATGCGTATATACGTTCCGGACGCCATCTTGGTAGAAGACTAGACCGTTAACTGGGAATTGAAGGCATTCACTTTAGGTGTGTCTCCACCGATACCATAACTTCCATGGCCGGTGCATAACACATATACAGTGCCAAAAGCTATGGCTAGTGCGCCCAAAAGATACCTATTGCTGCAACATATAAAGTGGCTATGGACGAAGGCCATAGCTAGTGGGCTCAAAGAAATCTATTGGTGAAACATGTACAGTGGCCCAAGGTCATGTCTAGTGGGTTTGAAAGAAACCTACCATGTACAGTGCCACGGCCAAAGGCCGTGGCCACTGGCCATGGCTGAAAGCCATGGCTAGTCGGCCCAGAAAAACTATAGTTTAACAAACCCCTCTAAATTCTGTGTAAAGACTTTAGTTAGGAGAGAGTTAAGTTGATCTGATTTAACGTGAAAAATACATTGCAACAAAACCATTGAAATTCAGTGATAAAAATCTTTGGTTGAGAGAGTGAAATAAGGTGTTCAGATTTAACACAACAAACCCCCTGAAATTCAGCAATCAAATTTAGAGCAAGTCCGCCTTAATTATACAACCCATATTGTGCAGCGTATGTCCACAATGATGAAATCACGGATTACATCATTGATTTCATCACCATTGCCATCACAAGTGACATCACTAATTACATCACACCTGATTTCACTGATAACATACATGTACTTATTTCATACTTACATAGTACAATGCATTCTGCCTTTGTTTCTTTAAATGTAACATGAAGTGTAAAAATATGTAGCATTGATGCACTGAGACCTCTGAGTGTGTGGCACTGTATAAAAAACATATAGAATAGAATAGAATAGAATAGAATAGAATAGAATAGAATAGAATAAGTAACTGTTTTTATTTTCATTATTAACCACACTTCACATTCTTAGATTATACATTATCACAATGTACACATGCACATACCTTCTTGTGTATGTGATTTTTTAAAAATAAAAACTTGTCATTTAGGAAAAGGATGTGTTCATGTAATCGTATCGTGAGAATTGTAAATTTAAATGTAAACATACTATTTTCATAACACTTAATATTAAACATGATTGTACTTCTATTATTATAATTGTATTACTTCTACATATACTTATTATATTATGGTTGAAATACCTGAAATAGATTTGCCAGAATCAGGTACTTCCCCTGAAATTAAGTTTTGGAATTGTTTACTAATACATGACATTCAAACAATTTCAAACCATTTGTATAATGTTACTTATTTGTATTTTAAAGTGCCTTCTTTGATAAGTACTACCAATGAAGGCACCACAGGTAATCATGCCATACTTCTGTATCAGTGTATTGTTCCATGTCATGTTATTATTCTATAGTTATGTATGAAAAGAGGTCAACAAAAATATTCTAATTTATTTAATCAGTAATGTCACATTTGATGTCATTATTGTTTTCATTGCTGATGTCATGTATGATGTATTTAGTGATTCTGCAAGTGATGCCATCAGTGATTTCATCTGTGTTGACATCTCTGATGTCATCATTGTGGTCATACGCTTTGCAACAGGTGGCAGACAGTTATGGTGGACTTGCTTGAAATGTGATTGCTGAAATTTAGGGGTTTTGTTTCATCAAATCTGACTACCTTAACTCTCTCTTAACCAAGGTTTTTTTCACTAAATATATTCACTGAAAAACATTAGTTAAGGAGCAGTTAAGGTGATCAGATTGAATGCAACAAAGCCCTTGAAATTCAGCAGGTGTGGGAAGTGATGATCATCTGAACTTGCTGTGCCCCCTTTGGAAAGTCCATGAGCACATCCCTTAATATAAGCTTTCTTCAGAGAATTTCAAGGGTCTTGATATACCATGGTTTATTCAAGGGCCACTATGCATTGCCGTTTGCCATGGCCAGTGTAATTGTTGCATAAATAGGTTTCTTTATGACCCACTGGCCATGGCCAACCACTGTAAATGTTCCAACTGTAGGTTTCTTTGGGGCTCACTATCCATGGGTGAAGTCCCTGGCCAGTGAGCATGACTTTAGGTCATGCCGATTTTATATTTTAAAACCCTAATTTTCTTTCAAGCCCAGTACTCATGGCCTTCAACCATGGCCAGTGGCCACAGGCATCAGCTCTGCATGCTACACATGTTGCACCAATAGGTTTTTTAGAGCCCATTAGCCATGCCCTTTGGTTGCAGCCACTTTACATGTTGCACTAATAGGTTTCTTTGGAGCCAAGTAGATATGGCCTTCAGCAACTGTATATGTTGCACCAAACACTTCCTTTGTGCCCACTAGGTATTCCTTTTTTTTCACTCTCTTCTGATTTCTACAGGATTCCCCTGATAATGACCTACAGATACAGTAACAATGAGCTAACCATGCCCACGGTGTACATGTGATAATGTGAAGAAAAAAAAAACTCTTCCATTGCCTCACAGGCACTCACAAAGTGCACCCCTCCTCTTTCCATGGTCCTTCAGTCTTAGCAATTTTTTCCCTCCCTAGCCCTCACCCATTTCCCCAATAAACTGAAAATGTTGGAACTCTAACTGAACTCCCCACCTTTAGCCTGATGCAAGTTATCCTTTTCCCAACTCCAAATAGCTTTTTGAGCACTTTTCATTTTTGCATTCCCAAGTATTCCCACGGTAATCGCTCACATGGAGCAAAAAAAAAAGAATGTCAACTTTTCGTTTCTGCAAAGCCTCTCTGCTGCAAAGCACCATGGTAGATATACTCTTTTTTTCGGGAGCATGGGGCACCTCCTTCCTCGTCGAATATCTTAAAAGCTCCTGGATGGAATAACATCAAACCATTCACAGAAATTAAGTCAACGCTTCATGCCCAAATTGTTTTCTTATTTGGTCCAAACCCACACAGCAGTGTTTGCACTTTGGCTTTACCAAAGTTGGGAAAATTAATTGGAGTAGTTCGAAAACAGTGGGTTATTTTTTGATTTCTATTATCTTTTTCATTTTGTTATTTATTAAGGCTATAACCTTAAATAAATGGTAGCTATCATCGCCCTATAATTACATGGTATGTGGTAATGACGCCGTAGTGAGGGTTTCGGTACTCTTCACATAGGAAGATCAGTTTTTAGAGGGCTTATACCTTTGACCCTGTTCGACAAATCCTCACATAACTTTGTGTAGAAAGTATACAGTTTAATTATTTTACTAAGTTTCATACAATGTTGTCAAAAGGTGGGAAAATGATATAGGGGGTCTCAAAGCTTTTGAAATCCAGATAGTCATGAATGGACAATATTTTGCTTGTGGCTACACCCCAAACCGCTGCACGGATTTGCATCAAACTTGATCAAGTAGTGGAAGGCTGACCCAAAAGCATGTTTTTGCAAATTTGGTGTTTATCCATCCAACAAAGTTGACAAATTCCGGATAAACAAATAATTAGTGATATCTCTGTCAAGTCTACAGATTCACTTCCTGATTTGGTGTCCGCTGAAGTATTTGGACCAGTCAGAGAGCCATGTAACATTTGCAGACATTGTACTTACAGATGATTGGTCAATAGAACAAGGTGAGGAGAGTCTATGGGGCCGATTCATGGAACAAACGTGCGCCGAAAATCTTCGCGCAAGCAGGCGCAAGCTTGCGCAAGCGGAAAAAAACAGGCGCACGCGTGCGATTCATGGAAGTCCCTGCGCGTGTTCACCTCGGGATGTGCGCCAAACCCGTGCATGGCGCACAAGTCACTGCAACATCCCGAAAGGCGTGCGCGACGCGCACAGTGAAAGCGCACAACCTCGGCGCATACACCAGAAAGTGGGCGGGACACAGGGCGTAACGCGCGGAATGGGGAACAACGCGCGAAAATAAGGGCGTAACTGGGGATGTACTGCAGGGAAGCAGACGGAACGCCCACACGCAATCGAACCACACGTATTCATGGAATCGAATAGGGCAAAGCCACGCACAGCCAAAGACACGAACAAGCTGAAACACGTCCGCCACACGAAGGCAGGCGGTAGAGTCCCAGCGCATCACAAAAGTGGCAACATACAGCAATTGGGCCTGTGCGAGCGGGGTACGTGTATTTCGGGGGCGCGCGGGAAGTTACAAACGCGATTGAGCGGGGTACGTGTATTTCGGGGGCGCGCGGGAACTTACACACGCGATTGAGCGGGGTACGTGTATTTCGGGGGCGCGCGGGAAGTTACACACGCGATTGAGCGGGGTACGTGTATTTCGGGGGCGCGCGGAAAGTTACACACGCGATTGAGCGGGGTACGTGTATTTCGGGGGTTTGCGGGAAGTCACACATGCGATCTCATCAGGGTACGTGTATTTCGGGGTGCGGGGGAAGTATCCCACGCAACATCAGCAGGGTATGTGTATTCCAGGGGTGCGCGGGAAGTTCCACACGCGATCTCATCAGGGTACGTGTATTACAGGGGTGCGCCGGGAGCAGCACAAGTGAATTGCACGTGTGGGTCCTCCCAGGTGTTCCCTCTACACCCTCCACGGCCCCTGCAGGTGGCTCACACCACAGGGGCCTACCCAGCACATGTCCTGCAGGCACCCCATCCACCATGGCCATGCCCACCAGCCAACTCACATGTCAACTTGCACTACTGCCCACCAACGCATGTCCCCCTGCACCCCCAGCCACCAGGGACACCCACCACCAGGCCCCCACCCATGTCTCCCACCACCTCCACCCCCCAGCAGTGCAGGGGCAGCCTCCACCAGGCCCCCACCCATGTCTCCCAGCACCCCCACCCCCCAGCCACCAGGGGCAGCCTCCACCAGGCCCCCAGCCATGTCTCCCACCACCCCCACCCCCCAGCAGTGCAGGGGCAGCCTCCACCAGGCCCCCACCCATGTCTCCCAGCACCCCCACCCCTCAGCCACCAGGGGCAGCCTCCACCAGGCCCCCACCCATGTCTCCCACCACCCCCACCCCCCCAGTCACCAGGGGCAGCCTCCACCAGGCCCCCACCTATGTCTCCCACCACCCCCACCCCCCAGCAGTGCAGGGGCAGCCTCCACCAGGCCCCCACCCATGTCTCCCAGCACCCCCACCCCCCAGCCACCAGGGGCTGCCTCCACCAGGCCCCCACCCATGTCTCCCACCACCCCACCCCCCAGCAGTGCAGGGGCAGCCTCCACCAGGCCCCCACCCATGTCTCCCAGCACCCCCACCCCCCAGCCACCAGGGGCAGCCTCCACCAGGCCCCCACCCATGTCTCCCAGCACCCCCACCGCCCAGCCACCAGGGGCAGCCTCCACCAGGCCCCCACCCATGTCCAACCCATGTTCCCCACCACCCCCACCCCCCAGCACTGTGGGGCACCTGCCGGCAGGCCCCCACCCATGTCCAACTCATGTTCCCCACCACCCCCACCCCCCAGCACTGTGGGGCACCTGCCAGCAGGCCCCCACCCATGTCCGACTCATGTCTCCCAGCACCCCCATCCCCCAGCCACCAGGGGCAGCCTCCACCAGGCCCCCACCCATGTCTCCCACCACCCCCACCCCCCCAGTCACCAGGGGCAGCCTCCACCAGGCCCCCACCCATGTCTCCCAGCACCCCCACCCCCCAGCCACCAGGGGCAGCCTCCACCAGGCCCCCACCCATGTCTCCCAGCACCCCCACCCCCAGCCACCAGGGCCAGCCTCCACCAGGCCCCCACCCATGTCTCCCACCACGCCCACCCCCCAGCAGTGCAGGGGCAGCCTCCACCAGGCCCCCACCCATGTCTCCCACCACCCCCACCCCCCCAGTCACCGGGGGCAGCCTCCACCAGGCCCCCACCCATGTCTCCCAGCACCCCCACCCCCCAGCCACCAGGGGCACCCACCACCAGGCCCCCACCTATGTCTCCCAGCACCCCCACCCCCCCAGTCACCAGGGGCAGCCTCCACCAGGCCCCCACCCATGTCTCCCAGCACCCCACCCTCCAGCCACCAGGGGCAGCCTCCACCAGGCCCCCACCCATGTCTCACACCACCCACACCCCCCCAGCCACCAGGGGCAGCCTCCACCAGGCCCCCACCCATGTCTCCCACCACCCCCACCCCCCCAGTCACCAGGGGCAGCCTCCACCAGGCCCCCACCCATGTCTCCCAGCACCCCCACCCCCAGCCACCAGGGGCACCCACCACCAGGCCCCCACCCATGTCTCCCAGCACCCCCACCCCCCAGCCACCAGGGGCACCCACCACCAGGCCCCCACCTATGTCTCCCAGCACCCCCACCCCCCCAGTCACCAGGGGCAGCCTCCACCAGGCCCCCACCCATGTCTCCCAGCACCCCCACCCTCCAGCCACCAGGGGCAGCCTCCACCAGGCCCCCACCCATGTCTCCCACCACCCCCACCCCCCCAGCCACCATGGGCAGCCTCCACCAGGCCCCCACCCATGTCTCCCACCACCCCCACCCCCCCAGTCACCAGGGGCAGCCTCCACCAGGCCCCCACCCATGTCTCCCACCACCCCCACCCCCCCAGTCACCGGCGGCAGCCTCCACCAGGCCCCCACCCATGTCTCCCAGCACCCCCACCCCCCAGCCACCAGGGGCACCCACCACCAGGCCCCCACCTATGTCTCCCAGCACCCCCACCCCCCCAGTCACCAGGGGCAGCCTCCACCAGGCCCCCACCCATGTCTCCCAGCACCCCCACCCTCCAGCCACCAGGGGCAGCCTCCACCAGGCCCCCACCCATGTCTCCCACCACCCCCACCCCCCCAGCCACCAGGGGCAGCCTCCACCAGGCCCCCACCCATGTCTCCCACCACCCCCACCCCCCCAGTCACCAGGGGCAGCCTCCACCAGGCCCCCACCCATGTCTCCCAGCACCCCCACCCCCAGCCACCAGGGGCACCCACCACCAGGCCCCCACCCATGTCTCCCAGCACCCCCACCCCCCCAGTCACCAGGGGCAGCCTCAACCAGGCCCCCACCATGTCTCCCAGCACTCCCACCCCCCAGCCACCAGGGGCAGCCTCCACCAGGCCCCCACCCATGTCTCCCAGCACCCCCACCCCCCAGCCACCAGGGGCAGCCTCCACCAGGCCCCCACCCATGTCTCCCACCCCCCCCACCCCCCCAGTCACCAGGGGCAGCCTTCACCAGGCCCGCACCCATGTCTCCCACCACCCCCACCCCCCCAGTCACCAGGGGCAGCCTCCACCAGGCCCCCACCCATGTCTCCCAGCACCCCCACCCCCCAGCCACCAGGGGCAACCACCACCAGGCCCCCACCCATGTCTCCCAGCACCCCCACCCCCCAGTCACCAGGGGCAGCCTCCACCAGGCCCACACCCATGTCTCCCAGCACCCCCACCCCCAGCCACCAGGGGCAGCCTCCACCAGGCCCCCACCCATGTCTCCCACCACCCCCACCCCCCCAGCCACCAGGGGCAGCCTCCACCAGGCCCCCACCCATGTCTCCCACCACCCCCACCCCCCCAGTCACCAGGGGCAGCCTCCACCAGGCCTCCACCCATGTCTCCCAGCACCCCCACCCCCCCAGCCACCAGGGGCAGCCTCCACCAGGCCCCCACCCATGTCTCCCACCACCCCCACCCCCCCCAGCACTGTGGGGCACCCACCACCAGGCCCCCACCCATGTCTCCCAGCACCCCCACCCCCCAGCAGTGCAGGGGCAGCCTCCACCAGGGCCCCACCCATGTCCAACTCATGTCTCCCACCACCCCCACCCCCCAGCACTGTGGGGCACCTGCCAGCAGGCCCCCACCCATGTCCAACTCATGTTCCCCACCACCCCCACCCCCCAGCACTGTGGGGCACCTGCCAGCAGGCCCCCACCCATGTCCAACTCATGTTCCCCACCACCCCCACCCCCCTGTCACCAGGGGCAGCCTCCACTAGGCCCCCACCCATGTCTCCCACCACCCCCACCCACCCAGTCACCAGGGGCAGCCTCCACCAGGCCCCCACCCATGTCTCCCAGCACCCCCACCCCCCAGCCACCAGGGGCACCCACCACCAGGCCCACACCCATGTCTCCCAGCACCCCCACCCCCAGCCACCAGGGGCAGCCTCCACCAGGCCCCCACCCATGTCTCCCACCACCCCCACCCCCCCAGCCACCAGGGGCAGCCTCCACCAGGCCCCCACCCATGTCTCCCACCACCCCCACCCCCCCAGTCACCAGGGGCAGCCTCCACCAGGCCTCCACCCATGTCTCCCAGCACCCCCACCCCCCCAGCCACCAGGGGCAGCCTCCACCAGGCCCCCACCCATGTCTCCCACCACCCCCACCCCCCCAGCACTGTGGGGCACCCACCACCAGGCCCCCACCCATGTCTCCCCGCACCCCCACCCCCCAGCAGTGCAGGGGCAGCCTCCACCAGGGCCCCACCCATGTCCAACTCATGTCTCCCACCACCCCCACCCCCCAGCACTGTGGGGCACCTGCCAGCAGGCCCCCACCCATGTCCAACTCATGTTCCCCACCACCCCCACCCCCCAGCACTGTGGGGCACCTGCCAGCAGGCCCCCACCCATGTCCAACTCATGTTCCCCACCACCCCCACCCCCCAGTCACCAGGGGCAGCCTCCACTAGGCCCCCACCCATGTCTCCCACCACCCCCACCCCCCCAGTCACCAGGGGCAGCCTCCACCAGGCCCCCACCCATGTCTCCCAGCACCCCCACCCCCCAGCCACCAGGGGCACCCACCACCAGGCCCCCACCCATGTCTCCCAGCACCCCCACCCCCCAGTCACCAGGGGCAGCCTCCACCAGGCCCACACCCATGTCTCCCAGCACCGCCACCCCCAGCCACCAGGGGCAGCCTCCACCAGGCCCCCACCCATGTCTCCCAGCACCCCCACCCCCCAGCCACCAGGGGCTGCCTCCACCAGGCCCCCACCCATGTCTCCCACCACCCCACCCCCCAGCAGTGCAGGGGCAGCCTCCACCAGGCCCCCACTCATGTCTCCCAGCACCCCCACCCCCCAGCCACCAGGGGCAGCCTCCACCAGGCCCCCACCCATGTCTCCCAGCACCCCCACCGTTCAGCCACCAGGGGCAGCCTCCACCAGGCCCCCACCCATGTCCAACCCATGTTCCCCGCCACCCCCACCCCACAGCACTGTGGGGCACCTGCCGGCAGGCCCCCACCCATGTCCAACTCATGTTCCCCACCACCCCCACCCCCCAGCACTGTGGGGCACCTGCCAGCAGGCCCCCACCCATGTCCGACTCATGTCTCCCAGCACCCCACCCCCCAGCCACCAGGGGCAGCCTCCACCAGGCCCCCACCCATGTCTCCCACCACCCCCACCCCCCCAGTCACCAGGGGCAGCCTCCACCAGGCCCCCACCCATGTCTCCCAGCACCCCCACCCCCCAGCCACCAGGGGCAGCCTCCACCAGGCCCCCACCCATGTCTCCCAGCACCCCCACCCCCAGCCACCAGGGCCAGCCTCCACCAGGCCCCCACCCATGTCTCCCAGCACCCCCACCCCCCAGCCACCAGGGGCAGCCTCCACCAGGCCCCCACCCATGTCTCCCAGCACCCCCACCCCCAGCCACCAGGGCCAGCCTCCACCAGGCCCCCACCCATGTCTCCCACCACGCCCACCCCCCAGCAGTGCAGGGGCAGCCTCCACCAGGCCCCCACCCATGTCTCCCACCACCCCCACCCCCCCAGTCACCGGGGGCAGCCTCCACCAGGCCCCCACCCATGTCTCCCAGCACCCCCACCCCCCAGCCTCCAGGGGCACCCACCACCAGGCCCCCACCCATGTCTCCCAGCACCCCCACCCCCCCAGTCACCAGGGGCAGCCTCCACCAGGCCCCCACCCATGTCTCCCAGCACCCCCACCCTCCAGCCACCAGGGGCAGCCTCCACCAGGCCCCCACCCATGTCTCCCACCACCCCCACCCCCCCAGCCACCAGGGGCAGCCTCCACCAGGCCCCCACCTATGTCTCCCACCACCCCCACCCCCCTGTCACCAGGGGCAGCCTCCACCAGGCCCCCACCCAGGTCTCCCAGCACCCCCACCCCCAGCCAACAGGGGCACCCACCACCAGGCCCCCACCCATGTCTCCCAGCACCCCCACCCCCCCAGTCACCAGGGGCAGCCTCCACCAGGCCCCCACCCATCTCTCCCAGCACCCCCAACCCCCAGCCACCAGGGGCAGCCTCCACCAGGCCCCCACCCATGTCTCCCACCACCCCCACCCCCCCAGCCACCAGGGGCAGCCTCCACTAGGCCCCCACCCATGTCTGCCACCACCCCCACCCCCCAGTCACCAGGGGCAGCCTCAACCAGGCCCCCACCCATGTCTCCCAGCACCCCCACCCCCCAGCCACCAGGGGCAGCCTCCACCAGGCCCCCACCCATGTCTCCCAGCACCCCCACCCCCCAGCCACCAGGGGCAGCCTCCACCAGGCCCCCACCCATGTCTCCCACCACCCCCACCCCCCCAGTCACCAGGGGCAGCCTCCACCAGGCCCCCACCCATGTCTCCCACCACCCCCACCACCCCAGTCACCAGGGGCAGCCTCCACCAGGCCCCCACCCATGTCTCCCAGCACCCCCACCCCCGAGCCACCAGGGGCACCCACCACCAGGCCCCCACCCATGTCTCCCAGCACCCCCACCCCCCAGTCAGCAGGGGCAGCCTCCACCAGGCCCACACCCATGTCTCCCAGCACCCCCACCCCCAGCCACCAGGGGCAGCCTCCACCAGGCCCCCACCCATGTCTCCCACCACCCCCACCCCCCCAGCCACCAGGGGCAGCCTCCACCAGGCCCCCACCCATGTCTCCCACCACCCCCACCCCCCCAGTCACCAGGGGCAGCCTCCACCAGGCCCCCACCCATGTCTCCCAGCACTCCCACCCCCCCAGCCACCAGGGGCAGCCTCCACCAGGCCCCCACCCATGTCTCCCACCACCCCCACCCCCCCAGCACTGTGGGGCACCCACCACCAGGCCCCCAACTCATGTTCCCCACCACCCCCACCCCCCAGCAGTGCAGGGGCACCTGCCAGCAGGCCCCCACCCATGTCCAACTCATGTCTCCCACCACCCCCACCCCCCAGCACTGTGGGGCACCTGCCAGCAGGCCCCCACCCATGTCCAACTCATGTTCCCCACCATCCCCACCCCCCAGCACTGTGGGGCACCTGCCAGCAGGCCCCCACCCATGTCATACTCATGTTCCCCACCACCCCCACTCCCCAGCACTGTGGGGCACCTGCCAGCAGGCCCCCACCCATCTCCAACTCATGTTCCCCACCACCCCCACCCCCAGCACTGTGGGGCACCTGCCAGCAGGCCCCCACCCATGTCCAACTCATGTTCCCCACCACCCCCACCCCCCAGCACTGTGGGGCACCTGCCAGCAGGCCTCCACCCATGTCCAACTCATGTCTCCCACCACCCCCACCCCCCAGCACTGTGGGGCACCTGCCAGCAGGCCCCACCCATGTCCAACTCATGTTCCCCACCACCCCCACCCCCCAGCACTGTGGGGCACCTGCCAGCAGGCCCCACCCATGTCCAACTCATGTCTCCCACCACCCCCACCCCCCAGCACTGTGGGGCACCTGCCAGCAGGCCCCCACCCATGTCCAACTCATGTACCCCACCACCCCCACCCCCCAGCACTGTGGGGCACCTGCCAGCAGGCCCCCACCCATGTCCAACTCATGTTCCCCACCACCCCAACCCCCCAGCACTGTGGGGCACCTGCCAGCAGGCCCCCACCCATGTGCAACTCATTTTCCCCAGCCAACATGTCATCACAATCTAGATCCCTGGTCCCTATGGTCAGCCTCCAAATGCAAAACACCCACCCGAGTATTGCATCCACCCACTCATAATTTGCTATTACATCACAGAACACCAATTGCAAGTTCCGAAACAAACACATTTCCCTCACATACACCCAATGGGTGTCAGTGAATCTCAAAACACATATCATGAAATGCATGAAACCAATGAGATACCACACATTGAAGTTCACCAAAAAAAAAAATATGTATTAAAGGAAACATAAATAGAATAAAAAATGAAGAAACAGAAATGTGAATGTACAAAAATTAAAAGAAGCATGTCCGTGAAAAAAAGCAAAACCAAAAATAAAATTCCAAAGTAATGTTGTCCAAAGTCAATGTCCAAAAAAACAAAATCCAATGGGAAATAAAAAAGAAAGCCATTGCTCCATGGTTAAAAAGTGAAAAAAAAATACAATCCAACTGTGAACTATGTACATGGGAACAAGACAGGGTCCATTATCCCAACAAAAGAAAGGAAACCTATCTAACTCCACTAACTAATAAAATAAACTATATACAAAAATGTGGCCAATGTCCGAAAGGTCCAAATAAAATCAAACCAAAAATGAAACCTAACACTACCTACATAACTATGTACAAGGGCAGCGGGCTAGTTTCACGGCTCACTTGTGGATGTCCCGGGCCAGGGCATCATCGAACTCCTCCTCAATGTCCCGGAGAGGGTCCTCCTCCATGGCCCCGAGGGTCCGCAGGGCCGTCGACGTCTCCACCTCCAAACCCCTGCGGATTGCCTCGAGGCACTCGGCCCGCCTCAGGGCCCTCCGCATGGAGTTCTCCGCCCTGACCATTGTGAGCCGTGCCTCTTCCGCCCGCTGCCGCTCCGCATCTATGGCGTGGCCCAACTGCTGCCACACGGAAGACACTCCCTGTCCTAGGTCCTCCTGCCGTCCGGCCGATGCCTGCCCCTCCGATGTTGAAGGCCCCGAGCCTTCATGGCTCCCACCACGTTGCTGCTGCTGCTGTGCCTCTGCCCGTGCACTGCCTCCTGCTGCCTGCACATCCTCCGCCGGCTGGGGTGCAGTCGTAGATGTGGCCACCCCTGCTGGACGTCTGACTCCCGACTGTGGCAGGGATGCCTCCTCCACCAGCCTGGCCGCACAGTCAGAGGCAGCTCCACAGGGCACCCAGGTGACTGATGGGTGGGAAGATGGCACAGAGGACGACTGGCGCGTAGGGGGTCCAGTTGAGGAGGGGGTCGTAGCAAGCCCCATCAGACGGAGGAATCCGGCCTGGGTGACCTGTCCCAGCAGGCTGACGTGGTCAACGAGCCATTCGAGATGACGTGCAGTCTCTTCATGAAAAGACTGCAGGTCACCTCGCATGGCCCATTGACGCAACGCCACACCAGCCAGGACAGGCTCAACCCGGACCTGGATAGCCACGTCCGCAGGCAGAGGAAGGCCAGTTGATGTGAGCTCATCCCCTGACTGAAAACGGGTCTGGACGTAGGCATCCCTGCTGGTGCAAGATGATGCAGGGACAGGATTGCACACAGGCACCTGGGCGGCGGCCTGTGCTGCCTCCTGTCCCTGGTCCTGCACTGCACCACTAGCACCAGTGGGATCCTCACCTCCAGACCCCGTCTCTGGTGCTTGCATGGCCTCCTCCTCCACCAAACCCCCCACCAACCTGGATGACTCTGTGCCATCTTCCCCTGTTGGGCCCTGTGGGGTCCCAGCTGCCCCTTCTGCTGCCGAGGAGTCCAACTCCAACCTCTGCCTCTTGGGCCTCCCCCCGGCAGCTGCGGCCTGGCACGCGGCACCGGACTCCTCACTCCCCGACGTGATCACAACATGGGAGGGGAGCCGGGCCTTGCGTCTCCGGCTGGCGGTGGGATCCCCGCCGCTGTGCTCCACAGCACCTTCTCCACCCTCTTCATCAGTTGACGCTGCAGACAGGGAGAAACAAAACACAGGCATCAGGGCACTGTACAATGGACACATACACACTTGACAGCTGTACATGAGTGGCATTGGCAAACCTCAGACATGTCATCACAATCCCCAACACACATGTCATTACAACTCGCACACATGAGCCATACCACAGCCATATCGCAACTGCCACCACCATCCATACACATACAACAGCATGAGCAGCCAAAGGTGAGCCAGACATCACATGCAACACAGGAAGTGCACCACACATGTACACACACCACCACACTTGCATGCATGTGTACACCTCTGCCAAGTGTCGCAGTGTTCAGACGGGCATCCATGTCACATCTGCCAATCAGGCTTCCACATACCGCTGTCACATGCATCCATGTTGCATCACTGTTGCACCCTTGTCAAATACACACACATGCACATGTACACAGTGCTGATACATGCAGCCAAAAACAACATACATGCGTGACATCACGGACATGTCTACTTACATACACATTCATCCAAACATGTGTGCCCACACAACTGCATTTGGCATGCAAGCCTACACACACAAGCACCATCCATGTCTCACACATTCCAGCCCTCGCATGTGTCAGCCCCACGGCCCTGTACACCCCCACCCATACTCGACCCCATACAAACAGATGTGCAACCTGCACACTACTGAATAATCACCACACGCACTGCTCACAATCAGGATGCATGTACACTCACCGCTCGACTCCAGACGGGTCTGCCTCTCAAGGACCTGGACGTGGAGCGCTGGGGATATGCGTTCCAGGACCCTCATCTGTTCTTCCGACAAGTGGCCCCGGCGCCCCTTGGCATCCGCTGCCTTCAAGAGGCGCCGGGCCTTGTTCAGGGTCCTGGACCTGAAGTCCTCCCAGCGCTTCTTGACATGTTGTAAGTCGCGGACTGCCACCCCCTCCGCGTTGATGGCAGTCACAATGTCAGTCCAGATCCGAGTCCGTCCTTCCTTGTCGGCGCGGGAACTTCCGAAGAGGGCATCATACTGCCCCAGGACTTGCTCCACCAGGACACCAACTTCGGTGGCACTGAAGCTGGTGCCCTCTGCCTCTCTGACCGGGGGTTGTCAGTGGTCCCAGATGGTGTTTGCCCCGACATGACAACCCCAGAGGCAGGAGTGGGTGGGCAACTGGGTCCTGGGGCTGGGCTGTGGAGCGATGGAATCCCAGTCGGGAGTCTTCGGTTCCAGCAGGGGTGGTCACAGCAACAGCACCCCTGGCTGATGTGCAGGCAGCAAATGGCAGGGCACGTGGGCAGCAGGCAGTCAGGCAGCAGCAGATGGCAGGTGGGAGCATGCTCGGGGCTCTGGGGGGCAGTAGTTTGGACTTCTGGGCAGGAGCGTGATCTTCCGTGTGCTTACGCGTGGCCAGCTTGATACGGAGTGATTTGGCACGTGAAAAATCTGCACGTCAGCGTGTAATTCGAGGAAAGGCCCTTAGTGCGTAAGCGCGTCTGCACGCATACGCATTTGCATTGGACAGAAGGCCCCTCAAGCGCAAGCGCCCCTGTGACGTGACGCGTACAGACGTGCATGGGCATTTCAGCGCGTGTGAAAAACTGCACGTCCGCGTGTAATACGAGGAAAGGGCCCATGCGTGTAAGCGCGCGTGGAAAACTGCACGTCCGCGTGTAATACGAGGAAAGGCCCTTAGTGCGTATGCACGGCAGCACGCACATGCGATTTCATTGGACCAAAGGCCCTTAGCGCGTGAGTGCGTCTGTGAGGTGACGCGCGCGGGTGTTTCCCTCATTGCACGTGATGACAGAACACACGTGGATTTCCACCAATTGCGTGTGAAAGTTCCCGGCACCCCGGAACACACCTACCCAGGCTAATCATGTGTGGAACTTCCCGCACACCCCGAAACACACGTACCCAGGCCAATCGTGTGTACGCTCACTCCCCTCCGATCACACGCGATGACACTCGGACCTACAGTCTTACCACGTATCCGAATACGGGAAACCCGCGCACGGCAAAAGACGTGCACAGGCGTCAACACTTCCGCCCACACGAAGGCAGGCGGAGCCATCCCCGCGCACAGCATAAAAGTGCGCGCAAACAACAAACGCGTATATACAGCTACGATGAATGCCCAATTTGTCGCTGCACTGATCGTGGGACACCGCAGGAGGAGGAGAATAGCCAGGGCACGCATTTTCGCACCACAGACAAGCCTTTTTGGGATGCCTGACGACCAGGTCTACGGCAGGTATAGGTTTCCACCCCATATCATCCTAGACCTGGTCAGGGAGTGGGAAGATGACCTCACATCCCCCACCCTTTGCTCCCAAGCATTGAGCCCCTTGGAGAAGCTGCTCAATGTCCTGCATTTTTTGGCCACTGGGTCATTTCAGCGAACCACTGCCATAGTGGGGGGGTCTCACAGGCCACGCAGTCACGCTGCCTACACCAGGTACTCGCAATCATGACAGGCTCCACCCATGACAGTTTCATATACAGAATGTCCGCCCTGAGCCGGGCCCTGGAAGCTGGGCAGCATGGCGACACATGGCTCCTAGGTCAGTACAAATGCCCTTGCACATGCATGCAAGTCACACACAGACAAATATCCAAACCCTAATAATCTCAACTATTATCACCTCCCAGGGGACAGTGCCTACCCTCTGAGCAACCACATGATGACGCCAATCCGGAACCCCACCACACCACCCCAGGTAAGATACAACGCCGCCCATATTGCAACCAGGGGCATAGTGGAGCGCACATTCGGAGTGCTCAAGTCACGTTTCCGCTCCCTTGACCGCTCTGGTGGGCAACTACTCTATGCACCACCAGTAGTGTGCAGGATCATTGTGGCAGCATGTGTCCTGCACAATGTTGCAACACGGCAGGGCATCCCGGTGGACATGGTGGTGCCCCCACATCCCCAACCACAGGCACAGGCGCTGCCCATGGGAGGGGACAGGGCACGTGGCGAGGAAGCCCGGACCCAGCTTGTGGCCACATTTTTCACCTAAACTCCCACCCCTGCGGAGTGCACACAGGCCTGGCACATACCAGGTGACAATCGATGATGACAAAGAGACAGTCAACTGTCACAACCCTACCACCCTGAGATAGTTGCCATGGAAGTGCCACATCGTCTGCATCCCTAGCTACTTAAACACAAGCTATCCTGTGTGACCAAAAGGCACACATATGACATATGACATGATATGGGCCATACACAAGTATTCCAAGGCGCAATGAGGCAGGGAGGGGGGAACAAGGGAACACAGAGAACGGTACTACTAGGCCAGGTGTCATTGAGATCGTGCAAGTGCAGGGGTAAGGGGAATGGGAAAAGTGCAAGGGGAAGGGTGGGGGGGAGTCCAGTACAGGGGAAGTAGCCCAAAAAAATAATACATAGGTCGCCTGGTGGCAACTTCAAAGGTAAGTGCAGACAAGTGCTGGGAAGGGAGGGCTGTAGGGATAGAGAGACAGTACTGCAGTGCAGGGGTTGCCAGGGAGGCAGTGCAAGTGGAGAGTGGCTGGGCCAGGGACCGAGGTCGGTGAGAGTGGCCCAGTTGCAGCTCCTGTGCAGTTCCAGTGAAGAATTCTGCAAGGGAGAGGCAGAGAGTAAGCAGAAGCAAAGAGGAAGGTCTTGAGGTGCTTCCAGAACTGGAGATGGTTCCCCTCAAGTTCAAGTCAGGCCGGAAGTCTGTTCCAGGGGGAGGGCCCTGCTGCAGAGAGAAATCTACCCCCAGCTAGTTGCTCTGAGAAGCGGATGACCCGGACATGCAAGGTGTGCATCACACACACCTGCAAAACAGGCCATGGCCATCACTGTCATGTCACTCAAACCCTCCCAAACATCAACATGACATGGCAAGCAATACCCATACACCAACGCAGTAACGATAAGGTACACATTGCCATGTCCTAAATGTACAGTGGCATCGGACACTGCTGCCTGACCCGGAATCAGATGAAATGACAGACCAACAAAATCTCTCACCCAAAATAAGTCATTTCCAAATGCATTACAACAGTCGTAGACGTAACATCACAATGAATGCCTGTCTACATGCACATTATGCATTGCAAAATCAACACTGCAGCTCATGTGTGCAGTGTCCTACTCCTGCATCACACTGCACAGCGCACAGCACAGTGAACAGCCATTGTGTGTGATGCACACCCTGAGCATCACATCTAAGTGACAGACCACGTCAAACATCAAATTAGGCATGTACTGGATCCATGATCGGTCACAGAACATGTGCTGCCTGGACACAGTGGGCACCAGAAGGCAAACAGTGTACACGTGGATATGCAAGGGTGGGAGTACATGTAGTGCATCAGAGTGCAAGTGTGTGGTTCTGCAAGGACATGCACTCCACATATGCATGTGCACTCAAGTGACCATCAGTGTTCCCTACACATCACATGTGAACATCCACCATGTGTACACCCCAGCATGTCAAACCACAACTATCCCCTCGCACCTGAAAGGAAAACACAACACATGAACAGGCATTGATCAGCAGAACACAACATGTCCATAGGATACCACCATTACTATGTCAGAGTTCCCATCACACTGCAGGGCAAGGCAACTATCAACAACAACCCCCTCCCTCCCTCACAAATGACCATGACCCACTGAACAACTGCACCTGGGTCATGGAGCCTCCAAACCTCAATTCCACCTGGCCACAGGATCACCTTTACCCTTCGTCACCATCTCCCACCTTGTGTGTAAAAAGATGCCTGAACCCTCAGAATCCACACTCATTGCCAAAATCACAAAATCCAAGGCATAAAAACGAACCCGAACACCCTCCAGTAGATGACTTGACGTAGCAGTACCTCACAAAGGCCAAGTACTACCACAATGATGCAACAACCAAGGTAGCACAGCAAAACAATGTCACGACAGGATGTGAGACACGTGTGGTACATGACATAGGATGATGCACCATGAATGGATGTCTACTGTCACAGGTCCCCTGTACAGGCGCGGGAGTGTCACGAAACAACCACCCACACCATGTCCCGGGTGCCTGCAAGGTCAAACTCACACAGGCCCCTGAGACCCTGGTGGGGAATGAGGTTCAGGGATATGCAGTCGGGACAGGTGTTGACACACTGGATGACTGGAATGAGTGGCAGGAGAGGGGAGGAGGAATGACACATGAAACTAGGGAATGCACGAACATGTACAACCTGCATGAACACATACACAATCCAAACAAACTTGGACATCATTGTCATGGCCTTCTGTAGTCCAGGCTCAGGAGTGGTACGAACCAACCACCCCCTCTAGGGTTTTGGCGCCTGCAAGTTCGGGGCTTACACAGGCATCCGCAACCCCAGTGGGGAAAGAGGGTCAGGGAATGTTGCTTGGATAGGCACGGGAAGCAGGAACACCGGGTAGAGGGTACAGGTTTCAAAATTGCATAGGATCACGGGTGATTAGGGAGAAAAAAACATACCAAATTGAACCACACATACATCCATGCATCAGTACACTCCCCAGCAAGCCTATGCAGAGCAGTTCGTAAGAAAAACAACAAGACACTTAGCTCTGGTTTTGAATGCTGGCCTCCTGCCTGCGCACTCTCAGGTCCGGTTACAGGAGCACTGCAATGCTGCAAAGAGAGCCACAGTCAACAACCTGTACGTGCCAATTACACAAAAACACAACACCAAACATGCCCCATAGCAACAAACTACTCTACAAACAGACAATCTGTGCTCGATGCTTCGTACCCATATATAACATCACCCCTGTGACGGGTCATACACAATCAATGCAGTAAGTCAGCCGCTTGTGGGTGCGTGGCAAATGGAACACCAATGTGTCACAATTCACACAACATGCAATGTTCCCTGGGTAAGCAGACAGACCCATATAGCAAGCCATGACTACAGAGCAAGATGCGTACCACCATGACCGAAACAAAGTTGTCAGTGCATTTATCATGAAGTACGTGGAAAAGACATGCACTGCACCCGAGTATGTCTGTTAGGCGGAAACCTGTGCAGTTCCCTCTGGGACCACTGCAAAAGATTTAGGACTACAGGTGTCGCGATGAACCCACTTGGTAGCAGTCTGTACCACACAGATTCAATTGGTAGCTGTGGCTGAGCAGTCAGACTTCTCTCAAGAAAAGTTGGTCAGTATAGGGAGTACACAAGATAGGGTAATTCTTCGCAGCAAAACGAGTAAACACGCAACCAGGCTTTAGTATAAAGATAGTAAGTTATTTATTAATAACAGAACGTCTACGAAAAATACTAAAGTGAACCACGGCAAACAAATCAAAATACAATTACTCTGCAGAATGGAATAAAGCTCAACCCCCCGAAACACAATATCGACAACTCTAGGTTCTACGGCACCACTTATTTTCAGACAGAGGTGTATACCTCAACCCAGATGACACTCGAATATTTCGTGAGGAAGGGAGAGAAGAGAAAGGCAGGTAATGAAGTCAACACGGTTCGTACTGAAGCGGGTAAAAATGCAAGGCAAGAAGGCATTAATCACACTAGATCATACAGTTCGGCGGCCAGGCCCACTCGGTGAGAGGCAAGGCACGATGTCCTGGAAAGTCTCTACGGATGATGCACTCAAGTCTTGTTTAGCAAATTGGTTAGCGACAGGTTGAACCAGTTCAGAACAAAGAGTGAATAAAGCTTGGAGGCAACCCAACGGAACGGAGAGGAATCAGATACCTCACACGAACCGATCGAAAAGGGAAGCCAGGCGGTTACGGTACCTTGTTGTGGAAGACAGCTCCGACGGGGGCAGTTGTTCCTGGTGGTGGATGCACGACGGGTCTTGGCCAAGAGAAGAGATGCTCTCGTCGTCGAAGAGAAGATGTCCGGTGCACCACCAGGGAAGAAACCAGCCGCGGAGTGCTTCGTCACAAGGCACCACCTTTCGATCACGGTGCAGGAGTAGTGGCTATCCGGTTGCCGGGTGCTCTGCACGGGCAATTCGACCACTGCGTCCTGGGCGACCAAAAAGCACAGAGAAGAAGAAGACTGGTTGTCCCCACCAGCCAGGGAAAGAGACTCTCCGGCAGGGAGATCTCTTCTGTCGTCGGGAGATTGTGAGACGATTCCGCAGGGCTTCACCGGAGGTGTTGTCGTGCAGGTCGGCTCAGCGTTACCCTCGTCGGATTCTTTAGGTCCAGTGGCGACTTCCTGAAGATCCAGTCCCAAAGCCCTGCTTTTATGCAGACGTCCCCCATTCATTCAGCCTAGCTTGTCAATCAACACATGCTAAGTGGTGAGCGGGAAGGCTCCCCACCTGGGCCAATCACTTCAGAGTGCGACCTGAGTTGGCAAGGCAACTCGGTCCAGGGTGTCTAAACCCCCTCCCACACCCCTGAGGTAACCCAGACAGAATGGCACCACTTTGGAGGGTCTCTGTCCAGAGGCCCGCCAAAAGTGGAACAAAGGGCTCAACCTTTGGTTTAGGAGTCACAGAGAAAAACACAGACGCCATTTTACAACCCGAGTTCTGGCAGAAAATACCACTCGATAAACCTATTTAAGATAAGTAGATCGGTGGTACGTTGGAGATTAACGGAAAACAGTATTAATCTTCAACAATGGGACGGATCCCATAGGGTTATGCCCGGGGTCGAACATAACAAGTAGTTTCCACTGCCACCAGCCAAAACTCGACGAGGAGGGACGGGACAGTGCCCCCTCGGGTAACAGATCTAGGAGTAATCGAATTACCCCTACTAGCACGTCCACAATAAGATGGTTGGTACTAGTTCTGTTAGCAAATTTAGGTCTAGTAAAGCCAATGGTGACTTTACATGCCCGGGGAGACGGTAGTCAGTCCCCGGGTATGGAGTCTATGGTGGGGGGACCAGCTAGGGTGCCCCCGTGTCACGACACGTAGGGTGCGGAGTGACACACATAGAAAAACTTATGAGACCCTATGGAGTAAAAGACCCCATAGCCCATCGAACACATTGCCAATTCAAAGGAATTCCACACATACATGTCCAAGAGTGAGAGGAAAAGGGTCACACTCTTGGCAGGATGGAAAAAACAAACTCCAGAAATCCAGCAAAGCTGCTGGGGGACTCACTAGGTTAGGAAATTCAGCCTAAACAGAGAATTCTCCCTAACACTCGCCCCCCCCAGACTAAGGGACAGGAGGATTTAATCCACTCCTGGATGAATCTCATACCTCTAGTCGATGATATACATCCTAGAGAGACCATCAGCATTTTGGTGGTGACACCCTGACCTGTGCTCAATGGTGAAATCGAACCCTTGCAGGCAGATCGACCATCTCAGTAGTTTTGGGTTTTCCCCTTTCATTTGCATTAACCATCTCAAGGGTTGGTGGTCAGTCTGAATAACAAAAGTAGAACCATACAAGTACGGCTTAACTTCTTCAGAGCCCACACGATAGCAAAGCATTCTCTCTCGATTGTTGCCCACCTTGTTTCAGGATCCTTCAGCTTGCGGCTGATGTAGCAAACGGGGTGCTCCCTACCTTTCCCATCCAGTTGACTGAGTACGGCACCTATCCCTACATTGGAAGCGTCTGTCTGCACAATGAAGTGTTGGCGGTAATCAGGAGCTCTGAGTACTGGGGCTTGGCAAAGAGCCTTTTTCAGGTTTTCAAAAGCCTGATTGCACTCCTCGTTCCACTTAACCTTTTTAGGGAATTTGGGCGAGGAGATGACATTCAGTGGAGAAGCTATGGTCCCATAGTTCTCTATGAAATTCCTGTAATACCCGGTGAGGCCTAGGAAGGCTCTCACCTGAGTCTGAGTAGTCGGTGTTGTCCAATTTTGCACAGTTTCAATCTTACTGAGCAAAGGCCTTATTTCTCCACCGCCTACCTCATGCCCAAGGTAGACTACCTTACTCTGTCCAATTTGGCATTTACTCGCCTTTATGGTCAGATTGGCTCGTCCAAGAGCCTGCAAAACATCTCTCAGGTGGGTTACATGTTCGTCCCAGGAATTGCTGAACACTGCTATGTCATCCAAGTATGCCATGCAGAAGTCCTCCATCCCGGTTAGAACCTGGTTTACCATCCGTTGAAACGTAGCAGGTGCATTTTTTAGTCCGAAAGGCATTACCGTAAACTGGTATAAACCAACGGGGGTAGAAAATGCAGTTTTCTCCTTGGCATGGTTGGTCAGGGCTATTTGCCAATAGCCTGACGTCAAGTCAAATGTGCTGAGGAACTTGGCGGCGCCAAGTTTATCCACCAACTCATCTGTTCTTGGCAAAGGATGGGCATCAGTCGTGGTGACTGCGTTAAGAGCTCTATAATCCACGCAGAATCTAAGTTCTTTAGATCCGGCCTTTGGTACTAACACAACTGGGCTAGACCATGGACTAGTAGAGGGCTCTATTACCCCGAGATCAAGCATCTTGCTGACCTCACATTTGATGTGGGTTCTTACGTTTTCTGACATGCAATATCCTCTGCTTTTGACAGGCAGACAGTCACCAGTGAGTATCTCGTGCTGGCCCCAAGGGGTCAAGCCTGGTGAGAGCGAGAACAGAGAGGCAAACTGATTCAACATAGACTTGCACTCTTCTTGTTGCTCGGGTGTCAGATTGGAGGAGAGATTTACTCCTTCAATGTTTTCATCTAAAGGTAAGCCTCTGAGGAGATCCGGAAGAGTTTCACTCTCTTCTTCTTCCTCGGCTGATGCTAGAAGCAACGCTCCTACGTCAGGTCGGGAGACATACGCTTTAAGTCGGTTGGTGTGAAAGACTGTTGGAGCCTCCTTGGGGTTGCCCAAGTCCACCAGATAGTTAACCACACCGAGCTTACCCACTACTCGGTAGGGTCCCATCCATTTATCTTGCAAGGCCCTCTGCCTTGTGGGGATCATAACAAGAACAAGCTGGTTTTGAGCGAACTCAACCATGTTAGCCTTTTGATCGTGCCAGTGCTTGACCAATGCTTGTCCAGCTTTCAAGTTATCGCTTGCTTCTGTCATCAGGTGCGACATTCTCCTCCGGAGACCTATCACGTAGTCAGTCACTCTGACTGGCTTGGGGGAAGGAGCACTCTCCAACCCCTCCTTAATCAGGGCCAATGGACCTCTGACGGGATGACCATAGAGCAGTTCGAAGGGAGAGTAGCCTACTCCCTCCTGAGGGACTTCTCTATAAGCAAAAAGAAGGCATGGCAATAGAAGGTCCCACTTATGCTTAAGGGGTTCTTCTAGAGCACCTATCATGCTCTTCATGGTTCGGTTGAACCGTTCTACCAACCCATTGGTTTGTGGGTGGTAAGCCGTTGAGAACTTGTAAGTCACCCCGCAGGTTTTCCACATGGCTTTCATGTAGTGGGACATAAAATTTGACCCCCTGTCAGAGATAACTTCCTTAGGAAATCTGACCCTAGTAAAAATACCAAGGAGGGCCTTAGCCACAGCCGGAGCTGTAACAGTCCTCATAGGAATTGCCTCAGGATACCTAGTAGCATGGTCTACTACAACAAGTATAAACCTGTTGCCTGAGGAGGTTGGAGGATCAAGGGGACCAACGATATCAATCCCTACTCTCTCAAATGGGACTCCCACAACGGGAAGAGGCACTAACGGTGCCACATTCTTGGACCCAACCTTACCAGAGATCTGGCAGGTATGGCAGCTTCTGCAGTGTTTTTCTACTTCGGCCCCCATTTTTGGCCAATAGAAGTAGAGTGAGAGCCTTTCCTTAGTCTTCTTGAAACTCAAGTGACCAGCCAAAGGAATCTCGTGGGCTAACTGCAAGAACTGTGGTCTGTTCTCTTGGGGTACTACAAGGCGTTTGTAGTCTCCAGGTGTAGACTCGGTCGGTTCACTATAGAAGAGGCCATCTTCCCAGTGCAACCTATGTTTCCCAGGCTCTTGCCCTTCAGCCTGAGTTACTGCCTGACGGCGAAGACCTTCCAGAGTTGGACATTCTCTCTGTCCCTTACTGAAGTCTGCCCTGCTGGGTCCACCTTCTGCCAGTAACGACTGCAGCTCAGGATGGTCAACAGGATCCAGATCTCCAATGAGTTCCTGGCCTTCCATTAGCTCTTCTTCAGAGTCTAATTCTACCATACAGGGTTGTACTTCCCCCTCAGCCTCAGCTGGAGGTGGAGTTACGGGTGTGACGTTGGACAACCGCGGGGAAGTCCGTGTCGGCTGCATCGGAATGTGGGCTGTTGGTTTCGGTTTAGAAGTTTTAGGTTTCCCTTTGACTTCGGTGTTCCTAGAGACAGCGGCCGCCATTTCCAATGGAGCAGGAGTGATTTCTTTCTTCATCATCTCCCAGAGAGTACCGCGCAGGGTCCTCTCTCTTGCAGGTCTGGTTAGCTCCTGTAACCGTTTACTAGGAGGTCTGGGAGTATGCGATACAACTCCGAGAGTTTTCAAATCGTTACCCAACAGTACGCGTCCTGGTACCTCACTCTGTATGCTGACAGGTATCTTTACAGTCATGTCGTTACACTGGATGAGAACTGGTAATTGGGGAAGCATCTGCACAGGCCCTCCAGCTAACTTGGTGAGGCGTTTGGGTGCCTTAGCAACATCCTCAGCCTGAAAAAACGATTTATCCACCACAGTTATGCTGGCCCCAGTGTCCCTAATGGCAGGCGTCTCCTGACCATTCACCTGGACACTGTCCTTATAATACTCTTTAGTATTATCGGGGATAGAATTATAGACATCTAAATTCTGTTGTTCCCACAACCCCAGAGATACTAAAGAAACGCTGGCTGAGACTCCAATGGGTTCGTCAGCTAGCAGTAGAAAGTTTCCACTTGCCATTTGGACTTCCTCCTCTGGAGCGAAGGCTAAGGAGACAAGCTGGACCCCTGAAGGTTTACCCTTACATCTGGGATCTCCTTTCACGTGATCAGTCGAGCCACAAACAAAGCATTTCCCGAATGCTTTCTGGAATGGTGGCTTGTTCTGACCTCCTTCCGGTTTGGCACCAGAAGACATACTATTCTGCTGTGGTTTTCCCGGTGGCTTACCCTTCTGGTTTTGTTTGGGGCCCTCTTTGGAATGTGAGTTATTCGAATTCTCCTTTGAGTCTTTTTTAGGCTGTTTTCCCTCGTCCTTTTTCTGAGTTACCCCAGAATCCTTGTGAGTAGCCCTGTTGGCAACCCACAAGTCAGCAGCCCTAGCTAGAGCCCTGGAATCTAATTCCTTCGAATCAGCCAAGTGCTGTCTGAGCTCAGGAGAACAGGCATCATAAATCGACTCCAACATAAAAAGATTTCGCATACCCTCGTAAGTGTCAACTTTGTAACCCTTAATCCATCCCTCTAAGTTTTTCAACCCTTCACTCACCCAGGTAGCCCAAGGGGTACCATCATGCTTTTTGAGGGTTCTAAACCTCTTAAGATACTGGGAAGGGGTCTTCCCGAATCTAGCTATCAAAGCTAGTTTCACACTTTCGTAATCCGTCTTATCCACCTCCCCCAATTCCATTACCACATCAGTCGCAACAGGAGGAAGCCTAGAGAACAACCAGGGAAGCAACGCATTCCCGGTGATGTCCTGGAGCCCATGATTGTATTCAAACAGTTTCAACCAATCCAACACATCCAATCTCGGTTCGTACATACCCACTAATTCCTTCGGCATACGGGGTCTTTTGGGACTGGAGCTCCTAGAGGAACCAGAGGAGAGAGAAGCATTTTCCATAGACAACTTTTTCATTTGTAACTCATGATTAAGCTCTATTTCTCTGAGTCTCAACTCAGCCTGTTTCTGCTCAGCCTGGGCATTCATTCGTCTGAACTCGAGCTCTTGGTTTCGTTCAGATTGAGCCAAAAACCGTTTATATTCTAATTCGAGCTTCATTTTTTCAAGTTCAAAATAAGCAGGGTTACTTGTGGGACCTGGTATTGGCCCCGTAGGCACAGTTGGTAAGGCAGGTAGAGGAACAGGTGAGACAGTTTCGTTAGCCTCGCCGTCCTCGTCAGCCTCTTCATCGCTATCATCTGAATTACGATTTAGATCAACACCATTACTGTTATCTACAGTTGCTGGAGAGTTTGGTTCCTCTGAACCAGTACCCAGACTTTGGTTCGCCAGCAATCTCTCTATCAATTCTAACTTACAGGAAGATTCTCTTGTCTACAGAGAGCTCGCAGACTCTCAGTATTTTTATCCGACAAAGACTCTTGGCTGTAAATTTCCATCGTAGACATGTTTTTTGAAAGTTGCTTTCGTAAAGTTTTGTGGTTAGTCGTCCTACAGCGTCGAAAAACACTCTAAACTGTATACTCGATACTAATCCCACCGCTGTACACCAGTGTTAGGCGGAAACCTGTGCAGTTCCCTCTGGGACCACTGCAAAAGATTTAGGACTACAGGTGTCGCGATGAACCCACTTGGTAGCAGTCTGTACCACACAGATTCAATTGGTAGCTGTGGCTGAGCAGTCAGACTTCTCTCAAGAAAAGTTGGTCAGTATAGGGAGTACACAAGATAGGGTAATTCTTCGCAGCAAAACGAGTAAACACGCAACCAGGCTTTAGTATAAAGATAGTAAGTTATTTATTAATAACAGAACGTCTACGAAAAATACTAAAGTGAACCACGGCAAACAAATCAAAATACAATTACTCTGCAGAATGGAATAAAGCTCAACCCCCCGAAACACAATATCGACAACTCTAGGTTCTACGGCACCACTTATTTTCAGACAGAGGTGTATACCTCAACCCAGATGACACTCGAATATTTCGTGAGGAAGGGAGAGAAGAGAAAGGCAGGTAATGAAGTCAACACGGTTCGTACTGAAGCGGGTAAAAATGCAAGGCAAGAAGGCATTAATCACACTAGATCATACAGTTCGGCGGCCAGGCCCACTCGGTGAGAGGCAAGGCACAATGTCCTGGAAAGTCTCTACGGATGATGCACTCAAGTCTTGTTTAGCAAATTGGTTAGCGACAGGTTGAACCAGTTCAGAACAAAGAGTGAATAAAGCTTGGAGGCAACCCAACGGAACGGAGAGGAATCAGATACCTCACACGAACCGATCGAAAAGGGAAGCCAGGCGGTTACGGTACCTTGTTGTGGAAGACAGCTCCGACGGGGGCAGTTGTTCCTGGTGGTGGATGCACGACGGGTCTTGGCCAAGAGAAGAGATGCTCTCGTCGTCGAAGAGAAGATGTCCGGTGCACCACCAGGGAAGAAACCAGCCGCGGAGTGCTTCGTCACAAGGCACCACCTTTCGATCACGGTGCAGGAGTAGTGGCTATCCGGTTGCCGGGTGCTCTGCACGGGCAATTCGACCACTGCGTCCTGGGCGACCAAAAAGCACAGAGAAGAAGAAGACTGGTTGTCCCCACCAGCCAGGGAAAGAGACTCTCCGGCAGGGAGATCTCTTCTGTCGTCGGGAGATTGTGAGACGATTCCGCAGGGCTTCACCGGAGGTGTTGTCGTGCAGGTCGGCTCAGCGTTACCCTCGTCGGATTCTTTAGGTCCAGTGGCGACTTCCTGAAGATCCAGTCCCAAAGCCCTGCTTTTATGCAGACGTCCCCCATTCATTCAGCCTAGCTTGTCAACCAACACATGCTAAGTGGTGAGCGGGAAGGCTCCCCACCTGGGCCAATCACTTCAGAGTGCGACCTGAGTTGGCAAGGCAATTCGGTCCAGGGTGTCTAAACCCCCTCCCACACCCCTGAGGTAACCCAGACAGAATGGCACCACTTTGGAGGGTCTCTGTCCAGAGGCCCGCCAAAAGTGGAACAAAGGGCTCAACCTTTGGTTTAGGAGTCACAGAGAAAAACACAGACGCCATTTTACAACCCGAGTTCTGGCAGAAAATACCACTCGATAAACCTATTTAAGATAAGTAGATCGGTGGTACGTTGGAGATTAACGGAAAACAGTATTAATCTTCAACAATGGGACGGATCCCATAGGGTTATGCCCGGGGTCGAACATAACAAGTAGTTTCCACTGCCACCAGCCAAAACTCGACGAGGAGGGACGGGACAGTGCCCCCTCGGGTAACAGATCTAGGAGTAATCGAATTACCCCTACTAGCACGTCCACAATAAGATGGTTGGTACTAGTTCTGTTAGCAAATTTAGGTCTAGTAAAGCCAATGGTGACTTTACATGCCCGGGGAGACGGTAGTCAGTCCCCGGGTATGGAGTCTATGGTGGGGGGACCAGCTAGGGTGCCCCCGTGTCACGACACGTAGGGTGCGGAGTGACACACATAGAAAAACTTATGAGACCCTATGGAGTAAAAGACCCCATAGCCCATCGAACACATTGCCAATTCAAAGGAATTCCACACATACATGTCCAAGAGTGAGAGGAAAAGGGTCACACTCTTGGCAGGATGGAAAAAACAAACTCCAGAAATCCAGCAAAGCTGCTGGGGGACTCACTAGGTTAGGAAATTCAGCCTAAACAGAGAATTCTCCCTAACAATGTCCCTTGCTGTATGTCCCTGTGAGCTGCCCCTTTCCATGTCTCGGAAGGCTACATGGTTGATACAAGTGCCTCAATGAACCTTGGTGTACCGGAGGGTATGTGCCACTGCCCCTGCATGTGTCCCAGACAACCCTACTATCAACAGCCATCAGTCCACAAACACATCTGAGCTGCATTGTGTGCTTCAACACCAATATTCGTCTAAGCTCACCCTCAGTGCTGTGACTAAGCCTGCATGTGCAACTCGCCTGGTGCAAGCTTTGCTGTGTCGTGG
This sequence comes from Ambystoma mexicanum, assembly GCF_040938575.1. Taxonomy (NCBI): domain Eukaryota; kingdom Metazoa; phylum Chordata; class Amphibia; order Caudata; family Ambystomatidae; genus Ambystoma; species Ambystoma mexicanum. The sequence goes on along the minus strand of NC_090930.1, from coordinate 604,387,243 downwards.
CCCCCCTGTGATGCTCACCTTGCCTGGAGTTCCTTGGAACATGTCAGCAGTTCTAGGATGTGGGTCTGCAATCACTGTGCCTCTGCTTGTGCACACATGTGCATGTGGGCACCAACAAACGGGTCCAGAATTCCGTCATCCAATGGGCCATGTCTGCTGGCAAAGGTGCTCTGGAGGCTCATCCCCCTGCAGAAAGGGCATGAACCACATGATTAATGCTTCAAAGTCATCTGTGTGTGTCTCATCAGGCATCTCATTACTTGACCATGTCAGAGAGTCACATCACAAATCACACCATCAGTCCGTCTTTCACCTCCAAAGTGTGGAACACTATCTACAGCATGAATTGCAACAAGCACATGTACAGGAAAGATATGAAACATACTACACAATGCATAGCAATCGATGTCCACATTAATCATGACATACCCCATCTAGCAAAAGCTGAACAGTGGACAATGACACCTAAATCATCCCCACTAGGGGTGTCAACACAAGTCACACAGCACCAGACATGCCACAGATATAATAGTCCAAAGCCCTTGTGTAAAATGCTGTAACACCGAACCATCCTTGCGAGCCCATGGATAAGGGAGGCAGGAGTGGCATATGTGAGTCAAGGACCCCAAGCAGCAAACACATACACAAGACAACCATGAAGGGCCCAGCTGGAACAGACAGTGGATGCCTTCAAAAGCCACAAAGCACCGCACCGCCACATGAAAGCACAATAGACTAGCAATTTTAAACTAACTCAACTATTAACTAATTACACTAACTATGGAAAACCTACATTACCTATTTAAACTAACTATCAAACAGAAACTTAACTAACTAAACTAAAAGAAAAATCAAAAATGGCCACATACGACCCGGGGGGGAGGGGAGGCACCCAGGAGGGGGGAGGTACAGGGTGCTGCTCAACATCCACATGCGATGATGCTGAGCCAAAAAAAAAATCCTCCATGGGCTCAACGCCTGCACAGCACGACCTATGTGGGAGATAGATGGTCGTCCGAGTCTGGCTCATCCTGGAAAGGAGGACGTGGCACAGTAGCCTGGCCACGCCTAGCCGCAGCTTGCCCCTCGTCGGCAGCAAGTCTGCCGGACGGGTGAGCCTGGTTCTGTGTGGCGATGTGACGTAGGTCTGCATGCAGAACCTCACGTGATACACGTGCTTCCTCTTGCAAGGTAGCACGTGTAACACAGAGTTCCTCCTGCAAGGCCTGGCTGGACAACCGCTGCACCTCCCGGCAAGCCTGTAGCTCAGCCGAGATGGTACGCTCAAGCTGTGCAAACCTCTCCTCTGCCTGCTGCCTCTGGGACATCATAAGGACACCCAGAGTGGATCTGAGGGAAGCATACTCCTCCCTCAGGGCATCCATGTGCGCCTCTGCGTGAGCAGCAATTGCTTGACGCAGAGACGACATTTCAGCCTGGCGTGCCCTGTCTACGGCCGCCATGCCCAGCCTGAGCGAGCGGGCCGTGGACCGTGCCGCCTGCTGCTGGAGAAGCACCTGCCTAGCAGGGGGAGCACCGATCGGACCACACGCTCCATGCTCTCAGCGATGTTCTCCATTGCTGCCCCCTGCCATTCGGAATTGGCAGTCATGTCTTGCTCCCACTCAGTATACAGCTGTTGCGCGCGGCGACCGCGTTGCCGGGCTTGACCCCTGCGGGACCCAAGGACCGGGGGTCCTCGCTGTGTTGGCACCGCCTGCGGCTGCACGACTACATGCCCCCGTCGACGTGATGTCCCAGGCACATCAGTGACTGGTGTGGAGGGTGACCCTGCGTCCCGATCCACCACGGGCGGAGGAACCAAGACTGTCTGATCCCTCAGTGCAGGTGTCGCAGACAGAGGAGTGTCCACATCAGAATCACTCACCCCTGACACATGGACATGGACTTGATGCTCATCCAACTCAACATGGACGTCAGAGTCGTCATCAAGGCTGGACTCATAGGCAGCCAGAGACAAGATGGACTGCAGCACTTGGGGGGTTTCGTGGCCTACCACCCCACGACCCCCACTAGTGCCGGGTTGATGTGGTGTTACCAACCCTGTGTCTGGCATGACAACACCATCCTCCGCCTCCATTGCATCATCACCTGAAACATAGAGAGAAAAAGGTCAATACACATGTCAGAAGCACACGACACACAAACACACCGACAGCAAAGGCATCCGGCAGACATTTGACACACAACATATGACCTGGCATGCATGCTGGGTCTACTTTGAATAGCTTCTGTGATCAGATCTGTTGAAAGGTGGCAGTTTCCATGGAAGTGGGTCTATGCAGTGCAGAAAATGTGTACGCCACTCACTACCTACATGTACAAGGACTACATGGTGTGTGCCAGGAAATGTGAAGGCAGTGCAATGTCAAATTCAGACATCACGTGCATTGTGCATTCAATGTGTACCATGTCTAGAAGCCAAGCACCCCTCCACCCCAGTACCGAAGCAGGGATGCCTAGCATGGTATCAAAAGGCTGACCATACACCTGTGTATTGACAGGCAGTGTTGACTGGCATCAACAGCTTAATGTGATTCAAATTACAACACTGCAAATGATGCTGGGACAGTGGGCAGGACACATGATGAAAACTCCGGAGGCTGCCCACGTGTGAAGAAGACACAAGAGTTGGACAGAGTCATTGGCCATTGAACAGGCTGAGGCCTGTGAGCCACACTGATTGTCAGGGCCTAAACATGTGTGCAACGCAGGACTGAGCCACAGTTGACATTGGGAGGCCGATGAGATGGCAGGCAATATATGTAACCAAGGACTCATATTAGAGTGATCATCCAGTCAAGGACACATAGGGGCATGCGTGCAATGCACATGGAGCATGAATGGGCACTCATGTCCCTGTGGGACATCTGACCCATGCACAGTACAAGTGAGATACCCTGCATCGAGTAATAGGCTGTACCACACCGCATATGTCTGGCAGTTTCTACGCTGGAAGTTAGCATCTACACAGGACACATGAACAAGAAACTACACATTGGCAAGATTGGAGCAGACCAGTGCAAAGGTGGAACTGGAGTGCAGAGTGGCGGAGGAGGGGCAAGGGAGCATGCCCACATGGAGTCCCGAATGCAGGCAGAGGAGACATGCATGACGGTAGCATTGCATTACTTACACATCAGAACCATGTACACGTCACATGTAGTAGCAATCATGCACAACACATCCCACAAGTGAAGCACACACTTCCTCAACAAACACGCATCATCACTCACTGGACTGGGCATCAAAGTCCAGCATCTCTCCTACTTTTCGACCAATTCAGGTGGTATGAACTCCGCAACGAGAGCCTCATGCAGAGTGAGTTCTTCCTCCTCTGGTGCAGGCCCACCACCAGTCACCAGAGTCAAGTTGTAATTTGAGGCACGCTTGGCCTTAGTGCTGCGCTTGATGTCATTCCAACGCTTTTTGCACTCCTGCGCCGTGCGCACCTCATGGCCGAATGAACTGACATGTTCCGCAACATTCTTCCAGTGGGTGTCACGTTGGGCAGTCGTAGTCTGACTATTGGCACCCAATAGCATGTCACGGCTGTGGCCCCGCACTTAGTCCACGAGGAAGTACAGTTCCTGATTACTGAAAGGCTTCTTCCTCGACGTGCAGGAGGTCGTGGCTGTGTGTGGGGTCCCAGCCTGTGCTGCAGGTGCAACCTTCCTCCTCTTGGACTGTGGCGCAGACCCTGGCTGGCTAATGCCGCCCTGACCAGTATGGCCAGTGGGTTCGGTGGATTGAGCCAAGGGAGTGGCAGGTGGAGGGATGACCAAAGGCTTGACTTGTGTCAGTGGCAGCTGGGTGCCCACTAATGGACCCTGAGCAGCAACATCAGCTGTGGCAGGGTCATTGACCGCAACGGTCCTGGTTGGCAGACTCACAACCGGGGTGCTGTTGGGTGCATCTGCCCCTGCACTTGCCAACACCCGGCTGTTCGGGGCAGCAGATGACATGACTGCCCCAGGGACACATATCTTGGTCTGAGCAGCCCAGCCTGCCCCTATGGTTTCCCCCCTGGCCTGTTGGAGATCTACCAAGGGCTCTTCAAGTGCCAACGCAGCCTGCGCTGGCAGACCCTGAGCCTGGGTGGCGGTGTCCACAGCTGCACCTGCAGCTACCACTACCCTTGGGCCCGTGGCAGTCGATGGAACGGACTGCCGGGTCATATGGGTGCCAGTGCCAGATGCAGGAGGTGCATCCCCCGGAACCACAGGGGGTGGTGGCATGGCTGCACCGACACATGGCACAACATTGTGCTCAAGTGGCGCACCCCTGCCTCTTCCCCCTCTGTGGCTGCCCTGGACACCCTGGAGTCCCCCTACTCCCTGGTCACCACGGCCACGTCCCCGACCACGCCCGCCACGAGTAGTACGCCCAGCTGAGGCGCCCCTCACCTTTGGTGGCCTCCCAACCATGGCACAGATGTAGTAGTGCTGGCACAGATGGAGTGGTGCCAATGGGAGGTGTACACCACAATTGAAGGGGGTGGGAAGCAAGATGTTAACAGCCCCCCTGCACCTGCAAGGCTGTATGTGACCCCGGTGATGTGGTGACGGGTCACGCAACGCTCAGGCACCCCAAAACTGCAGTAAAACCGTGCACGCAACCCTGCAGCCTACGTGCGTGGATTCAACCTCCCGCAGTACGCGGGGGCACCCAGTAACACGAATAACGCGTACGCGTGGGACACGCAGGCTACTATGACATCGAAAATGGGTGCGATACACAGGGGCACCCGCAGTGGGAAAAAGAGCGTGTGCGACTCACCGTCTGACTAGCGCGATGCAGAAAAACAGGCATAGCCAATACCCCCGCCAAAAGAAGAGATACGTCCTTGATAGCTGTGAAGTTGTGATGGCGCGCGAAACAACAGGAAGCAGCAACACACGTCGGTCTCCACGAAAGGCACGTACAGCGAACTGCTGGGCCCACTCACCTTTAACCCGTGCTGAGGGAAACGCACGCGCGCGTCACGTCACTTACGTGCATGGGCCCTTTCCTTGTATTACACGCGGACGTGCAGTTTTTCACGCGCGCTTACGCGCATGGGCCCTTTGCTCGTATTACACGCGGACGTGCAGTTTTTCACACGCGCTTACGCGCATGGGCCCTTTCCTCGTATTACACGCGGACGTGCAGTTTTTCACGCGCGCTGAAATGCCCATGCACGTCTGTACGCGTCACGTCACAGGGGCGCTTGCGCTTGAGGGGCCTTCTGTCCAATGCAAATGCGTATGCGTGCAGACGCTCTTACGCACTAAGGGCCTTTCCTCGAATTACACGCTGACGTGCAGATTTTTCACGTGCCAAATCACTCCGTATCAAGCTGGCCACGCGTAAGCACACGGAAGACCACGCTCCTGCCCAGAAGGCCAAACTACTGCCCCCCAGAGCCCCGAGCATGCTCCCACCTGCCATCTGCTGCTGCCTGACTGCCTGCTGCCCACGTGCCCTGCCATTTGCTGCCTGCACATCAGCCAGGGGTGCTGTTGCTGTGACCACCCCTGCTGGAACCGAAGACTCCCGACTGGGATTCCATCGCTCCACAGCCCAGCCCCAGGACCCAGTTGCCCACCCACTCCTGCCTCTGTTGTTGTCATGTCGGGGCAAACACCATCTGGGACCACTGACAACCCCCGGCCAGAGAGGCAGAGGGGCACCAGCTTCAGTGCCACCGAAGTTGGTGTCCTGGTGGAGCAAGTCCTGGGGCAGTATGATGCCCTCTTCGGAAGTTCCCGCGCCGACAAGGAAGGACGGACTCGGATCTGGACTTAGATTGTGACTGCCATCAACGCGGAGGGGGTGGCAGTCCGCGACTTACAACATGTCAAGAAGCGCTGGGTGGACTTCAGGTCCAGGACCCTGAACAAGGCCCGGCGCCTCTTGAAGGCAGCGGATGCCAAGGGGCGCCGGGGCCACTTGTCGGAAGAACAGATGAGGGTCCTGGAACGCATATCCCCAGCGCTCCACGTCCAGGTCCTTGAGAGGCAGACCCGTCTGGAGTCGAGCGGTGAGTGTACATGCATCCTGATTGTGAGCAGTGCGTGTGGTGATTATTCAGTAGTGTGCAGGTTGCACATCTGTTTGTATGGGGTCGAGTATGGGTGGGGGTGTACAGGGCCGTGGGGCTGACACATGCGAGGGCTGGAATGTGTGAGACATGGATGGTGCTTGTGTGTGTAGGCTTGCATGCCAAATGCAGTTGTGTGGGCACACATGTTTGGATGAATGTGTATGTAAGTAGACATGTCCGTGATGTCACTCATGTATGTTGTTTTTGGCTGCATGTATCAGCACTGTGTACATGTGCATGTGTGTGTATTTGACAAGGGTGCAACAGTGATGCAACATGGATGCATGTGACAGCGGTATGTGGAAGCCTGATTGGCAGATGTGACATGGATGCCCGTCTGAACACTGCGACACTTGGCAGAGGTGTACACATGCATGCAAGTGTGGTGGTGTGTGTACATGTGTGGTGCACTTCCTGTGTTGCATGTGATGTCTGGCTCACCTTTGGCTGCTCATGCTGTTGTATGTGTATGGATGGTGGTGGCAGTTGCGATATGGCTGTGGTATGGCTCATGTGTGCGAGTTGTAATGACATGTGTGTTGGGGATTGTGATGACAGTCTGAGGTTTGCCAATGCCACTCATGTACAACTGTCATATGTGTATGTGTCCATTGTACAGTGCCCTGATGCCTGTGTTTTGTTTCTCCCTGTCTGCAGCGTCAACTGATGAAGAGGGCGAAGAAGGTGCTGTGGAGCACAGCGGCGGGGATCCCACCGCCAGCCGGAGACGCAAGGCCCGGCTCCCCTCCCATGTTGTGATCACGTCGGGGAGTGAGGAGTCCGGTGCCGCGTCCCAGGCCGCAGCTACTGGGGGGAGGTCCAAGAGGCGGAGGTTGGAGTTGGACTCCTCGGCAGCAGAAGGGGCAGCTGGGACCCCACAGGGCCCAACAGGGGAAGATGGCACGGAGTCATCCAGATTGGTGGGGGGTTTGGTGGAGGAGGAGGCCGTGCAAGCACCAGAGACGGGGTCTGGAGGTGGGGATCCCACTGGTGCTAGTGGTGCAGTGCAGGACCAGGGACAGGAGGCAGCCCAGGCCGCCGCGGAGGTGCCTGTGTGCAATCCTGTCCCTGATCCTGTTCCTGCATCATCTTGCACCAGCAGGGATGCCTACGTCCAGACCCGTTTTCAGGCAGGGGATGAGCTCACGTCAACTGGCCTTCCTCTGCCTGCGGATGTGGCTATCCAGGTCCGGGTTGAGCCTGTCCTGGCTGGTGTGGCGTTGCGTCAACGGGCCATGCGAGGTGACCTGCAGTCTTTTCATGAAGAGACTGCACGTCATCTCGAATGGCTCGTTGACCACGTCAGCCTGCTGGGACAGGTCACCCAGGCCGGATTCCTCCATCTGATGGGGCTTGCTACGACCCCCTCCTCAACTGGACCCCCTACGTGCCAGTCGTCCTCTGTGCCATCTTCCCACCCATCAGTCACCTGGGTGCCCTGTGGAGCTGCCTCTGACGGTGCGGCCAGGCTGGTGGAGGAGGCATCCCTGCCACAGTCGGGAGTCGGACGTCCAGCAGGGCTGGCCACATCTACGACTGCACCCCAGCCGGCGGAGGATGTGCAGGCAGCAGGAGGCAGTTGACGGGCAGAGGCACAGCAGCAGCAGCAACGTGGTGGGAGCCATGAAGGCTCGGGGCCTTCAACATCGGAGGGGCAGGCATCGGCCGGAGGGAAGGAGGACCCAGGACAGAGAGTGTCTTCCGTGTGGCAGCGGTTGGGCCACGCCATAGATGCGGAGCAGCAGCGGGCGGAAGAGGCACGGCTCACAATGGTCAGGGCGGAGAACTCCATGCGGAGGGCCCTGAGGCGGGCCGAGTGCCTCGAGGCAATCCGCAGGGGTTTGGAGGTGGACACGTCGACGGCCCTGCGGACCCTCAGGGCCATGGAGGAGGACCGCCTCCGGGACATTGAGGAGGAGTTTGATGATGCCCTGGCCCGGGACATCCACAAGTGAGCCGTGAAACTAGCCCGCTGCCCTTGTACATAGTTATGTAGGTAGTGTTAGGTTTCATTTTTGTTTTGATTTTATTTGGACCTTTCGGACATTGGCCACATTTTTGTATATAGTTTATTTTATTAGTTAGTGTAGTTAGATAGGTTTCCTTTCTTTTGTTGGGATAATGGACCCTGGCTTGTTGCCATGTACATAGTTCACAGTTGGATTGTATTTTTTTCACTTTTTAACCATGGAGCAATGGCTTTCTTTTTTATTTCCCATTGGATTTTGACTTTGGACAACATTACTTTGGAATTTTATTTTTGGTTTTGCTTTTTTTCACTGACATGCTTCTTTTAATTTTTGTACATTCACATTTCTGTTTCTTCATTTTTTATTCTATTTATGTTTCCTTTAATACATATTTTTTTTGGTGAACTTCAATGTGTGGTATCTCATTGGTTTCATGCATTTCATGATATGTGTTTTGAGATTCACTGACACCCATTGGGTGTATGTGAGGGAAATGTGTTTGTTTCGGAACTTGCAATTGGTGTTCTGTGATGTAATTGCAAATTATGAGTGGGTTGATGCAATACTCGGATGGGTGTTTTGCATTTGGAGGCTGACCATAGGGACCAGGGATCTAGATTGTGATGACATGTCGGCTGGGGAACATGAGTTGCACATGGGTGGGGGCCTGCTGGCAGGTGCCCCACAGTACTGGGGGGTGGGGGTGGTGGGGAACATGAGTTGGACATGGGTGGGGGCCTGCTGGCAGGTGCCCCACAGTGCTGGGGGGTGGGGGTGGTGTGGAACATGAGTTGGACATGGGTGGGGGCCTGCTGGCAGGTGCCCCACAGTGCTGGGGGGTGGGGGTGCTGGGAGACATGGGTGGGGTCCTGGTGGAGGCTACCCCTGCACTGCTGGGGGGTGGGGGTGGTGGGAGACATGGGTGGGGGCCTGCTGGCAGGTGCCCCACAGTGCTTGGGGGTGGGGGTGGTGGGGAACATGAGTTCGACATGGGTGGGGGCCTGCTGGCAGGTGCCCCACAGTGCTGGGGGGTGGGGGTGGTGGTTAACATGAGTTGGACATGGATGGGGGCCTGCTGGAAGGTGCCCCACTGTGCTGGGGGGTGGGGGTGGTGGGGAACATGAGTTGGACATGGGTGGGGGCCTGCTGGCAGGTGCCCCACAGTGCTGGGGGGTGGGGGTGGTGGGAAACATGAGTTGGACATGGGTGGGGGCCTGCTGACAGGTGCCCCGCAGTGCTGGGGGGTGGGGGTGGTGGGAGACATGAGTTGGACATGGGTGGGGGCCTGGTGGAGGCTGCCCCTGCACTGCTGGGGGGTGGGGGTGCTGGGAGACATGGGTAGGGGCCTGGTGGTGGGTGCCCCTGGTGGCTGGGGGGTGGGGGTGCTGGGAGACATGGGTGGGGGCATGGTGGTGGGTGCCCCTGCACTGCTGGGGGGTGGGGGTGCTGGGAGACATGAGTGGGGGCCTGGTGGAGGGTGCCCCTGGTGACTGGGGTGCAGGGGGACATGCGTTGGGGGGCAGTAGTGCAAGTTGACATGTGGGATGGCTGGGGGTCATGGCCATGGTGGATGGTGTGCCTGCAGGACATGTGCAGGGTAGGCCCCTGTGGTGTGAGCCACCTGCAGGGGCCGTGGAGGGTGTTGAGGGTACACCTGGGAGGACCACACGTGCAATTCACGTGTGGTGCTCCCCGCGCACCCCTGTAATACACGTACCCTGCTCGCACGGGCCCAATCGCGTGTGGAACTTCCCGCGCACCCCTGGAATACACGTACCCTGATGGAATCGCGTGCGGAACTTCCCGCGCACCCCTGAAATACACGTGCCCTGCTGATGTCGCGTGTGAAACTTCCCCCGCACCCCAAAATACACGTACCATGATGAAATCGCGTGTGGAATTTCCCGCGCACCCCTGAAATACACGTACCCTGCTGAAATTGCGTGTGGCACTTCCCGCGCACCCCTGAGATACGCGTACCCCCAATCGCGTGTGGAAATTCCTGCGCACCCCTGAAATACAGGCACCTTGCTGAAATCGCGTGTGGCACTTCCCGCGCATCCCTGAGATATGCGTACCCTGCTCGCACGGGCCCAATCGCGTGTGGAAATTCCCGCGCACCCCTGAAATACACGTACCCTGCTGAAATCGCGTGTGGCACTTCCCGCACACCGCTGAGATACGCGTACCCTGCGGAAATCGCGTGTAGAACTTCCGGGGCACCCCTGAAATACGTGTACCCTGCTCGCACGGGGCCAATCGCGTGAGGTACTTCCCACGCACCCCAGTGATACACGTAGCCCGCTTGCCGTGCTGGTACAGGGTTAGCACAGCCCTTTGCGCTGGATTGGGTATATTGATGGCTTTTCCCTGCGCGAGAGGCGTTCTTGGGGGCGCAACTGGCGCTGCTGCAGGGTCGCTGCGCCACTGTGCGCCACGGCTGGTTTTGGTGGCTGGAATCCATGAATACGCTGTTCGCGGAAATGGATTTTAGCGCACGCGGCTGGCGCAGGGATTCGCACGCGCACACTGTGCGCCAGCCGCTTGCGCCACTTGTGTGCTGAATTCTATGAATTACCCCCAAAATGTTTGAAATCACTGCTGTATTGGATTCGCCAACTGCACCCATAGTTTACAGACATTGCAGTAAAGAAACCACATGAAAAATAAATGTCTGATTATTTCAAGGATCTAAAAGTGGCATGGGAGGGTGGGGGAGAAAATAGAGGGAATAATGTATGAGTTATTGGGCCTCATTACGACCCAGGCGGTAAGGGGTTTACGGCAGCGTAAACAGCGCCGACCCTTACCGCCTGATTCCGAGGTCCCTTAGCGCCATGGAGGATTTAACACCTGCTTTTAGTAGGTGTTAAAATCCATGGCGCTAAGGGACCTTGTTGTTAATTACGCCACCGTAATTTACGGTGGCGTAATTAACGCCTTCCCCACTCCCATTATGCCCTATGGGGCAAAAATGGGAATGGGGAAGGGTAAATGGGGATTGGGGACTTACTGCCCCGCCAACCTCGGAATGGGGCGGTAAGTCCGCCAACCACCATGGCGTAAACATAGTTTACGCCATGGTGGTAAAGGTACGACCCAGGCGGTAACTTACCGCCTGGGTCGTAATGAGGCCCATTGTGTGTAGAGGTTGTTGCCTTGTTGTTCCTGTCTGTGATTAACACCGACTAATACCAACATTATTATGTGTTCGCTGACATCCATTGAGAATGTTGGTGATATGCTATATGTTACAACAATTCTTACTTTGGGTTTTATACTTACGTTATGAAAATAGTGAGTGTGACTAATAATTATGTACATTTCTAGTTAGTTCTGTCTGTGGAAGGTTAGTAAAAGAAGAAAAAGAAATCATGATGTGTTATTGTGTGTAAAAGTGGCCATGGGGTTGTCGCTGAGTTTTGATATAGTAGTATTAAGAACACTACATTTGTTGTGGCCACTGACCATGTCCACAACAATATGTTGACTTCAAACAATACGGCCACAACTTTATTTTTACTTTGGGTTGAATGTGTGCAACAATGTGGCTACTAACCATGGTAAGAATAGTTGTTGCAAAGTATGGATATAGTAGTAGTAGTAGTAGTAGTAATAACAATAGATGTTGTTGTGGTCATGTCCACAACAATATGTTTACTTTGAACAATATGGCCACTGTCAATGGGCAAAACAATATGTGTTGACTTTGGGTTGATTGTGTGCAACAATGTGGGTACTCGCCATGATCACAATTGTATGTTTACTTTGTTTGAATGGTTGCCCTCAATGATCCCGTTTGTGATGTCACCTTTGATGTCCTGGGTGTTAGTCTCAGCAGTGCATGGTGGTATCGCGAGTAATGGTTGCATAGCTTACCATAACTGGCACATTTCATGTTTTCTTTTTTATTTGACTAATAACCATAACATTCCTTTAACAATGTTTTCTCGGAATTTCATAGGTTCTCATTAGTGCAACTTAACAAAATATCCCTTTAACAACGTTGTTTCAATGAATTTTATAGATTATTATTAGTGCAACTTAACCATAATGTCAATTGAACAAGGTTTTTTTCACTAAATAAATACATATTCAATGAACAAATGTTAGTTGCAGGGCATTAAGGTGAGAACTTAACACAACAAACCCACTGAAATTCAGCTAAAGCCACCTTAACTTCATGAACCCTGTTGTGCAGCCTATGACCGCAAGGATGACATCACAGATGACATAACTGATGACATCATTGGTGACAACACTAATGATGCCATCTATGGCATACACAAAAGTCAATGGGGGTCATTCCGAGGTTGGAGGCAAGGGATTACTGGCATCGATGGCGGTAATCCCTTACCTCCGTATTCCGAGTTCCCTTTGCGGGTCCCTCTTTACCTCCTGCTTTTAGCAGGAGTAAATTACGGGACCCGCAAAGTGACCTTGGAGTAAATTACGGCACCGTAATTTACGGTGCCGTAATTACCGCCTTCCCCATTCTCATTGAGCCCTATGGGGGCAGGAATGGGGATGGGGAAGGGCTATGGTGAATGGGGAATTACCGGTCCATCCAACCTTGGAATGGACCGGTAATTATTCCATTCACCATGCCGGTATTCCATGGAGTAAATAGCTCCATGGTTGCCAACCATGGAGCTATTTACTCCATGGTGTAGTCCTAACTGGGAATGAGGGCCAATGTATTAAATAATGGTATACTATTTAAATATTACGTTTACTTTGTACAGTGATTAACATGTTAACATTTGAACATGTTAACCACTTACAAAAGACACAAGGAAAGAAATAGATGTATATGCACATGTTTTAAGGAAGTATTGTATTTTCAAAATTCATTTATGTTCTATAAATATATACATTTAGAGTAATAATCACTTTTCTTTTCAATACCCATGTATGGAAATCTTAAAATATATCCTAATGCATGGTTGTTTTTTTTTTTTTTTTTAAATCGCTTATCATGTAATTTAGAAAATATGTGCACACAATAATCTTACTAATCTTACAACGAAACAATTGAGTATTTACTTATGTGCATTTAAAAAAGCAGAAAATAAGTGGGGTTCAAAATGTGTCTCTTTCTATGTATTTCCTTTTTCTAAATGTATATACAGATTATATTATAGTGAACATGTCTTAGATATATGTAGCACAAACAGGCAAGTTTTAAGCAGTGTGCTATTTAAAATTCAGATATCATCTTTTGCAGAAGTAATAAAAAGGAAAACTTCACAAGTAATTATATGATGCTTGTGTAGTGGTTTACTGTTTTAAACAATGTACTCATTGTTATGAACTATTCTAAAATGCTAACATCACCCATGTAGAAACGTAAGGGTGGTTTAAGTATGGCCAACTACCTAAAGTGATCTTATGTCTGATGCCATTAATTAAATTATCATTGATGTCATTTATGATGTTATTAGCGATTTCTCCAGTAGTGCCATCCGTGATGTCCTAGATGATGAGATTAATGAGGTCACCAGTGATGCCATCAGTGTTGCCATCTATGATGTCATCATTGTGGTCATAGGCTGTGCAAGAGGGGACAGAAAGTGAAGGTGGATTTAGCTGAATTTCAGGGGTTTTCTTTCATTATGTTCTCACCTTAACATCCCTGCAACTAAAGTTTTTTTCCTTGAATTTCGAGGGTTTTGTTATTTCCTAGATGTTTTCTGCATATGGCCAGTGGCCATGGCCTATGGCCATGCCCACTGTATATTTTGGAACACTACCAGAGCACTAGCCAAAGGCTTCAAGAATGGCCTTTGGGCTCATCCTTTGGCCATGGTGGGTGGGCACAGACACACTATATTTTAAAACACTTGCAACCCATCAGCCAAAGACGTTCATCAATCACAAACTCATTTCAACCTGTTTTGACAGTGGTATTGTTAGGTATAAAAGATTGCAGACTTTGAGAACTCACAATGTTTTTAAGCAATGTGCAATGAGATATGGGGGCCGATTCATGGAACAAATCTGCGCCGAAAATCCCAGCGCAAGCAGGCGCAAGGAGGCGCAAGCGTAAGAAAGCAAGTGCACATGCACGCGTGCGATTCAAGGAAGGCACTGCGCTACTTTCCCACTGGTTGTGTGCCAAATCCGTGCATGGCGCATGCTGGCGCACACGTCTCCAAACAGCGCGCGCTAAGCGCACAGCAAAAGTGCACATAGCGCAGCGCCCACAACAAAAGTAGGCGGAACAGGGGGCGTAACACGCAGAATGGGGAATAACGTGTGAAAAAGAAGAGGTAACTGGGGAAGTACTGCTGGGAAGTACACGGAACGCCCACACGCACGCAAACCACACGTATTCATGGATCGAATAGGGCAAACCTGCGCACAGGCAAAGACACGCACAGGCCTAAACACGTCCGCCACACGAAGGCAGGCGGCAGCGTCCCTGCGCATTACAAAAGTGTGCACAAATAAAAAGCACGTATATACTGAGTGGGGTATGTGTATTACTCGGGTTCGCAGGAAGTTTTACACGCGAAAGGGCCCTGTGCGAGTGGGGTACGTGTATTACTGGGGTTGGCGGGAAGTTTTACACGCAAAATGGCCCTGTGCGAGTGGGGTACGTTTATTACTGGGGTTTGCGGGAAGTTTTACACGTGAAAGGGCCCTGTGCGAGTGGGGTACATGTATTACTGGGGTTTGCGGGAAGTTTCACACGCAATTGTCCCTGTGCGAGTGGCGTACGTGTATTACTGGGGTTTGAGGGAAGTTTTACACGCAAAAGGGCCCTGTGCGAGTGGGGTACATGTATTACTGGGGTTCGCGGGAAGTTTTACACGCGAAAGGGTCCTGTGCGAGTGGGGTACGTGTATTACTGGGGTTCGTGGGAAGTTTTACATGTGAAAGGGCCCTGTGCGAGTGGGGTATGTGTATTATTGGGGTTCGCGGGTAGTTTCACACGCGATTGGTCCCGTGCGAGTGGGGTACATGTATTAATGGGGTTCGCACGAAGTTTTACACGCGAAAGGGCCTGTGCGAGTGGGGTACGTGTATTACTGGGGTTCGCTGGAAGTTTTACACGCGAAAGGGCCCTGTGCGAGTGGGGTACGTGTATTACTGGGGTTCGTGGAAAGTTTTACACGCGAAAGGGCCCTGTGCGAGTGGGGTACATGTATTACTGGGGTTCGCGGGAAGTTTTACACACGATTGGCCCTGTGCGAGTGGGGTACCACTCACCTTCTCCCTTGTGTGTAGAAGAACGCGTAGCCAAAACCCACCCGCTGTGAAGTAATAGCGTGTGAACCCCAACGGCTGGAAAACACACGCCCGCACCCCACGAAAAGCACGTACAGAGCAATAGAAAGCCACGTGGGATCTTCAACCCATGCCAGGGCAATGCCCGTGCGCGATACGTCACAGACGCGTTTACGCGCTAAGGGCCTTTGGTCCAATGAAATGGTGTACATGTGCTGACACGCTTACACGCTAAGGGCCTTTGGTCCAATGAAATCGCGTACGTATGCTGATGCGCTTACATGCTAAGGGCCTTTCCTTGGATTTCACACTGACGTGCACTTTTTTCATGTGCCAATTCACTCTGTAATAAGCTGGCCACGCGTACACACACGGAAGACCACGCTCCTGCCCTGAAGGCCATTTTCCTGCCCCCCCAGAGTCCCGAGCACGCTCCCACCTGCCATCTACTGCTGCCTGACTGCCTGCTGCCCACGTGCCCTGCTATTTGGCACCTGCATGTCAGCCAGGGTTCCAGTTGCTGTGTCCACCCCTGCTGGAACAGAAGACTCCCAACTGGGATACCATCGCTCCACAGCCCAGCCCCAGGACCCAGTTGCCCACCCACGCCTGCCTCAGGGTCCGCCATGTTGGGGCAAACACCATCTGAGACCACTGGCGACCCCCAGCCAGAGAGGCAGAGGGCCACCAGCTTCAGTGTGAAGGAAGTTGGTGTACTGGTGGAGCATGTCCTGGGGCATTATGATGCCCTCTTCGGAACATCATGCGCCAACAAGGAAGGACGGGAGAGGATCTGGGACGATGCAGTGGTTGCCATCAACGCGGAGGGGGTGGCAACCCGCGACATCAAGCACGTCAAGAAGCGCTGGGAGGACTTCAGGTCCAGAGCCCTCCAAAAGGCCCGGAGCCTCGCGGAGGGGGGCCGGGTCAGCATGGGTGACATCCAGATGAGGGTCCTGGAACATGTATGCCCAGCACTCCACGCCCAGATCCTTCAGAGGAAGACCCGTCTGGAGTTGAGTGGTAAGTGGGCAAGCATTGGTGTGAGAGACAGGGCATGTTGCAGTGTGCTGGTAGTTTGATACTTGCCTGTATGTGTGACATGGGCCATGTATGGATGTGTGTGTGCAGGGACATCATGGTCATGCATGTGAGACCAGTAATGTGCGAACCACATGGTTGGTGCATGAGTTCCAATGCTACATGGGGAGTTGTATGGCAAATGCACACATGAAAGCATGCCAGTGTCTGTTCTTGCACACGGTGGGGGTGTGAGGGATGGGTGCCGCTGTCATGTACATATATGGTGCACATGTGTGTGTGTCTGAGAAGTGTGTCTGTGATTTCGATACGCTATGGATTCATGACACATGTCCGTGATGATGTGTAGATTCACTCATGCAGTGCGGTCACCATTGTATGCACTGTGTCTATCCACTGTGTCTGTGGTGTACAAGACATGATGCATGACCCTCCGGTGATGTGTGTGCATGGGATCAGTGTGAGCCAGGATGCATGTGAGTTTGAAGGCAACATTTTGATTAATAATAGAGGCCCTTGTATATGGATGCTGATGTTGATTGCAGGCGCCATGCCTGTTCATGCATGTGTGTTGAGTGCATTCACCCATGTGTTGTGGAGGGACAGGATGGAAGTGACATTTGACAGTGCCACTCATGTGTTATTGCTTCCTGTCTAGGGGAGTATTGTACTGTACCCTGATGCTTGTGTTCTACGTGTCCCTCTACGCAGCGTCAAGTGAAGAAGAGGGCAGAGACGGCGCTGTGGAGCCAAGTGGTGGGGATGCCTCCACTGGGCAGTGAGCGAGCGGGCTGGTGCCGCGTCTGCCACTATGGCTGTGGCGGAAGGGCCGGGTGAGCCCCACAGGGGCTTGTAATGGCGGAAGACTGTACAGAGACATCCAGGTTGGTGGTCTCCACAGAGGAGGAGGAGCCCGCTACTGAGCTGCGCATGGGGCCTAGTGGGGGTAGTACCACTGTGCAAGTGGTGCAGTCCAGGGCCAGGGTCAGGAGGCAGCACAGGTCACTACGGAGGGGCCTGTGCATGTCCCTGTCCTTGACCCTGTGACTGCACCACCATGCACCAGCAGGGAGGCCCCGTCCCAGGCCCGTCTGCAGGTAGGGGAGAGTGCCATGTCATCTGCCTCTCCACTACCTGCGGAAGAGAGGTCCCATGAACGTATGGGCTCCATCCTGATTGGTGTTGCCTTGCGCATTCGTGACATTCTTGATGACGTGCATTCTTCCTGGGCAGAGAACGCACGCCATCACGAAGAGCAGCGTCGCGACGTGGCACTGTTGGGAGGGGCCCTGGTTGGTGGGTTCCTACATGTGACGCGCACTCTGGCGGACCTCTCTTCCTCTGTGGAGACTATGCGCCAGTCGTTCTCCCTGCCGTCTTCCGGCCCAGAGTCCACCCTGTGGAGCTGGCCTGACCAACACAGCCAGCTTGGTGGAGATCCTATCCCTGCCACAGTCGGGAGTCGGCGGTCCAGCAGGGGTGGACACCACAACTGGAGACCAGCTGATGGAGGATGTGCAGGCATCATCGGACAGGGCACATGGACAGCAGCAGCAGCAGGAGCAGGCTCTAGGTGGGAGCAATGATGGCTCAGGGCCATCGACATCAGGGGGGCAGGCATCGGCCAGAGAGCAGGAGGACCCTGGAATGGATGTGTCTTCTGTGTGGCTGCGGTTGGGCCAGCGCATAGATGTGGAGCGGCGGCGGGTGGAAGAGGCGTGGCTCACCATGGGCAGGGCGGAGTTCTCCATGCGTCGGGCGTTGAGGCGGGCAGAGTGCCTCGAGGCGACTCGCAGGGAGTTGGAACAGGCCATGAGTGCCTCCCTGCGCGACCTCGGGGCCAGGGCAGAGGCCTGCCTCCGGGACATCGACATGGAGTTCGATGTTGCCTGGCCCGGGAACACCACAGAGTGAGCCGCAGGACTCGCCATTGTACATAGTTAGTTAGTGTTAGGTTTCCTTTCCTTTTCTTTTTTATTTTGGTTGCACTTGGACCATGCACCACGTTTTTGTATATAGTTTTTTATTAGGTAGTATTTTTGGTAGGTTTCATTTCATCAGTTGGGCTCATGGACCCTGGATTGTTCATTTGTAAATAGTTCACCATTGGATTATTCTCATTTTTTTTTATTTTCACCATGGAGCAATGGATTTCACTTTCTTTTTTCCCTTGGATTTGCCTTGTTGGACTGTGACTTTGGACACCATGTCTTTTGGATTTCTTAGGATTATGATTTGTTGTTTTGTATTCTTTTACGGACATGCAGCATTTCTTTAATTATTCCCATTGTTGTGTGTTTTCTTTTAATTACATTCATGTTGTGTTTAATACATTTTTTTCTTCATACTTCGATGTTGGTATTATCTCATTGGTTTCATGCATGTCATGATATAGGTTTTCACATTCACTTGCACCCATTGTGTGTGTGTGACGGACATGTGTTCAGTAACATACTTGCCTTTGGGGTTGTATCATGTAATTGCCTTTTCTATGTGGGTGGATGCAATACTTGGTTGGGTCTTTGGGCTGGGGAGGCTGGCCATAAGGGCCATGATTGAGGATCGTCATGACATAGGGGCAGGGGGACATGAGTGGGACATGAGTGGGGGCCTGCTGGCAGGTGCCCTGCACTGATGGGGGGTGGGAGTGCAGGGGGACATGAGTGGGACATGAGTGGGGGCCTGCTGGCAGGAGCCCTGCACTGCTGGGGGGGTGCTGGGGGACATGAGTTGGTGATCAGTAGTGCAAGCTGACATGTGGCTTGGCTGGGGGGCATGCCCATGGTGGATGGGCTGCCTGCGGGACATGACCAGGGGTGCAGGGTAGTCCCCTGTGGTGTGGGCTGCCTGCAGGGGCTGTGGAGGGTGTCGAGGGAACACCTGGGAGGACCCACACTGCCAATTCATGTGTAGGACTCCCCGCGCACCCCCAAAATACACGCACCCTGCTCAAATCGCATGTGAGACTTCCCGCGAACCCCAGTAATACACGTACCCCACTCGCACAGGCCCTTTCGCGTGTGAAACTTCCCGCGAACCCCAGTAATACACATACCCCACTCGCACAGGGCCCTTTCATGTGTAAAACTTCCCACGAACCCCAGTAATACGCGTACCCCACTCGCACAGGGCCCTTTCGCGTGTAAAACTTCCCGCGAGCCCCAGTAATACACGTACCCCACTCGCACAGGGCCCTTTCCCGTGTAAAACTTCCTGCAAACCCCAGTAATACACGTACCCCACTCGCACAGGACCTTTCGCGTGTGAAACTTCCTGAGAACCCCAGTAATACACGTACCTGACTCCCACAGGGCCAATCGCGTGTGAAACTTCCCGCGAACCCCAGTAATACACGTACCCCACTCGCACAGGGCCAATCGCTTGTGAAACTTCCCGCGAACCCCAGTAATACGCGTACCCGACTCGCACACGGCCAATCACGTGTGAGACTTCCCGTAAACCCCAGTAATACACGTACCCCACTCGCACAGGCCCTTTTGCATGTGAAACTTCCCGCGAACCCAAGTAATACATGTACCCCACTCGCACAGGCCCTTTTGCGTGTGAAACTTCCTGCGAACCCCAGTAATACATGTACCCCACTCGCACAGGGCCAGTCGCAGGTGAAGCTTCCCACGAACCCCAGCAATACACTTACCCCACTCGCAGAGGGCCAATCGCTTGTGAAACTTCCCACGAACCCCAGTAATACGCGTACCCCACTCGCACAGGGCCAATCGCGTGTGAAACTTCCCGCGAACCCCAGTAATACACGTACCGCACTTGCACAGGGCCAATCGCGTGTGAAACTTCCCACAAACCCCAGTAAAACGCGTACCCCACTCGCACAGGGCCAATCGCATGTGAAACTTCCCACGAACCCCAGTAATACGCGTACCCCACTCGCACAGGGCCAATCACGTGTGAAACTTCCCATGAACCCCAGTAATACATGTTCCCCACTCGCACAGGGCCTATCGCGTGTGAAACTTCCCGCAAACCCCAGTAATACACGTTCCCCGCTTGCCGTGCTGGTACAGGGTTAGCGCAGCCCTTTGCACTGGATTGGGGATTTTGATGGCTTTTCCCTGTTCGAGGGGCGTTCTTGGGGCGTAACTGGCGCTGCTGCAGGGTCGCTGTGCCACAGTGTGCCACGGCTGGTTTTGGTAGCTAAAATCCATGAATACGCTGTGCGCGGAAATGGATTTTAGCTCACGCGGCTGGTGCAGAGATTCGCACGCTCACACTGTGCACCAGCTGCGTGCGCCACTTGTGCGCTAAATTTTATGAATTACCCCCTAAGTTATTTTTGAGTATCACACACTTTTGTTAAGCAGCGTGGTGCTAGCCCCCAGTTGACTGTTGTGATACATTGCACGACCCCAACTAACCATTTTTAAGCAGTACGGAAAAGCTAAAAAAATGACTTGCTGCAAGAATAACATATGCCCAGGTATGTTTTCCCCATAGCTAAAAGCAAAACTTGGCACCCATGTCTATACACACAGTAATTGATCATATGACTTAAAGTGAAATATTAAATGGTAGTTCAATTGGCATTCTCATTAGAAGTAAGTGCGCAAGACATAACAGCATTAGACTTTTATTTAAAAAATACTAATTAACACCTGAAAAATAACATGAGAGAGGGAATGTTACAATAAATATGCTGTCAAAGTTTAAAAGGTGCTCACCTTTTAAACCCAGCAATTTGTTGTGAAATATTCCCTGGAAACCAAAATCCCAATGCAAAACAAGTACTTGTGATCTTGTGGGTAGCGTCTGCACTGGAACTATAGAACCTAAGTAAAATACTGGTAGCCAAATACTTTAGCATGCCTGCCAACTTCAAAGAAACTCACAGGGTTGTATCCGCCTTATGAAAAGAATATAGCTGTCCCTCCACATATGTCAATTACTTGTGCCCAGAAAAGCAGCCTCAATCTGGGGAAAACATCTGCACCAGTGTCCAGAATTACAAACACTCTTGCCACATCATGGGCAAATGACTTACTTGCCCTCTCATCATTTCCCCTCCTCACCCTCCATGTCTGGCCTTAAACAATACTCTGCTTTTCTAAGATACATTGAAAAGAACACATACCATAGTGTCACTCAAATATATATCCTCATAGAACTATATTAGGAAAAAATTGAACAATTGTGGCATTATTCCCCTCATCTTGACTGATTTGACTACAAATACCAGAATGCAACTCAGCAGAAGGCAAATAAAAATGGTCTCTGTGTGCAAAAATGTCAAGGACTGACAGTAGCATGTTTAAAAAAAAAACAATGCTGATGCTGTGTGTTTTCTTAATGTGTTATGAGATATTTAAATTTAAGAAAACACACGGCATCCAGGACTGTGAACTGTCATCCATCCATGCTGTAACCAGGAGTGATCCTGCTTAGATTCAAAGCAAGGAAGGGGCCATCCCCCTCAGGCCATGTTGCTCTAAGTGGTCAAAGTGCTCTAAGTGGTTGTGTAACCTAGGCTCATTTATTAGGCAACATTAAGCAGCATTGGTACTGGTTACTGCATGGTTGGGAGACCTGGATGGCTTTTGTGTCACTGGCCATGGCCTTTGATTTTTCACCCCCGATGTCACTCTAGCTGTCAAAAATATCTATTTTTTTTTTTTTTTTTAATTCACTATAGCTACGGGTACAGAACTACATATATCTTCGGCTATCGGTATTTATTTCATCTGTGGACTAAAGATAACCATGGTTATCTGTAGTTTAATAGCCATGAATATTGAAAAAATGGCTGAAAAAATACACAACTTTCATGCCCCCCCAGGCCCCCATCAAGTGCCCTGCTAATCTGTGCCAACTCCCCCCACTCCCCAGATGACTTCCACACCTGCCCTGCAGTCTCCCTTTCCCCCACACTGTTTATGTAATGCAGTTTGTTTTCGGATGTCAGCTATTCATGTCTATAGCCAAGGTTGCTGAAAAGCTTTGTGTTGCTAACTCAGTCCGTAGGCCCCCTCAAACTCCCATATTTCATGTGGTGCCCTCTAGCCAACCCCCACCTCTAGACTGATGATATTTGCATGTGTGTTTACCTGCAAATGTCTTTTTTCCTGAATATCATTTTCCGATATACTTGGTTGTAGCTTCAGCTATCTCTGTGAGAAAAGCAAGATGGCAGCTTTTTAATTGCTATACAGATCCAGTTTTGGCATCTTTCCCGGGATAAAGCTATGTATTTTGGAGAAAGGGGCTCCCTCTTCTCTGTCAAATATTTAACAAATACTGCACGGAATAACCCCAAACCACAAAAAGGCCTCCACTAAATGTTTCATGCCCAAGTTGTAATGGACATGGTCCAAATCGGTCCAGCGGTTTTCGGCTGTGTGGTCCGGTAAAAAATGACCTTGTTTGTCCATGGGAACATTAATGGTAAGCAGGCCACAACATTGTTTTTTCTTTTCTTTGTGTCTTCTTAATAACTTAGTTTTTTTAAACAAATCTTTATGAAACTTTGCAGTCTGGAGAGGCTTACACATCCCTAGCCAACTTCAAAATTTCTGCCAAACACGTCACGTGAGTCAAAGGTTGTTAACAATAGTATTTTTCAAGGTTCGCATGGGCGTCTGATTCACCTTAACTATAGGGCGGCGACTGCCGCCCTATAATACATCTGTTTGTGCATATGCAAGTCCACAAAGGATAAAAAAGAAGTAAGATCAAGATGTAAAGGGCTTTGAGCATAATTTACCAAAATGAACTGAAGAGGAGCCAGATTGCAGTCTGGTAAAAAAAAACCTTGGAACGAACTGAGAGACCAAAACAAAGCAAGGGCTTTAGCATGGAACCTGGTCTTTTACCAGCTACTAATGCCCCACTCTAAGGCTTATAAAGCTATTTGCAGTGCTCACTAAATTCCCTCAAATAAACTACAAACAAGTATGTCTTACATGGATATAGAAACAGAGTCCCTTTTTTCTGTCCATGGCAGTAGCAGACCCTGGCAGCAGAAGACGGAACGAATGGCCAGCAAATTTGAGGCTTGGCGTAGGGTTAGTGATGTCAATGGGTCCTGGCAGTTTGTCATAACAGGGAACATGCATAAGTGCTAAGTGGTCACATGTACCATTGCTGGGGGAAGTTGCATTCCGTAGAACATGGTGGCCTGGGCGAGATGATCCAGTGCCTTCATGAAAAGCAAGTATTACCATACATACAATTTGTATTCCTGGCCACGTAATTGGCTGCCACCTCTCTCCCACGGGCAAATTGCACTAATGGTCAATGTTCTAAAGTGTACTTGAGTTTTGGGGGGCAATACATGGGAAAGCTATGTGATTAAAATGTGATTCTAGAATAAACAATATGTGTAATCTGTTTGTTGTGGACATTAGCACTATGTATTCTTATAGTTGGCCTCACATAGGGTTATGGTGTAAGACTCATGAAATGAGACATATTAATATATGTTATACCCGAATCAATAGCCTACCAATATAGCCAAAGCCAGGGGTATGTGAATGTAGTGCTTAGATATAGAGGATAAGAGCAGTGGTGTGATGACTGATCCATTGGGCATAGGATATGAGGCGGAGTCAGACATTTGCAAGTTAGAGGAAATCACAAAGGAACGATTTTCCAGGTAGGAGGTAGTACAGGCTAAGTCAGAGTTGAGAGTGAGGGGGACAGCAAATGTCTTGACAGTAAAGAAAGGAGCAGTGAGGTCCCACATGATGATTATAGAATAGTGTTTAGAGTAATGAAATTCAGAGAGATAGGGTTAGGTATGCATAAGCGCAGTCTTGCTGGAGTGTTTCTTATTGACGCATGATTTAAGTGAATCTCCAAGACCTTTAAACCCAAGACACTTACCAATCTTGCTGAAGATCCCCACTCCAGCACCATTGCATAGGCGGGAGATTGGCAGGATGTTTGGATCAGCAGAGAGTTTCTTCAAATATGAGTCAGAAAATCAAGACTGTAAGAAAATGAATCAACAATGTAAGTATTTATGATAGAAGGCTGCTCCTCAGTTCAACAGCGCTTTGTATTCCACGGCCACCAAGGATTTGACAACTATGTGTAGCTAACAAAGCTTCATCCCGAGAATGTTAATATTTTACAGTTTGACTGTGCCACCTCTCGTTCTTGGGGTGTGTAGCTGTTGCATTTAATTCTCTTTTTTCTGGAACACTATGAGCATTGAATCATAGCAGTTAACTGGAGGCCCTCTTTACTCGCTTCACTGTTTCACCTACTATATATATATATATATATATATATATATATATATATATATATATATATATATATATATATATATATTCATGTTCTGGTGATCTAACGCCCTCCGGGCTCTGATCCCACTTTTTGAGATTTGTTTTTGGACCTTGCAGCCTATCTGCACCTCTGTCATCCCCATCTCCAAATCACTGGTGATTTTAATTTAAAATGTAATGATCCCTTTGACCCTGAACCCACGGGTTTGTCCAGTCTGTGGAAGAACTTGCTTTCTCACAGCTTGTATCTGGCTCTATCCATCGACTAGGTAACAAGCTTGATCCCATGTATTCCTATGTATCTGACACTATGGCCTATCCTTCACTCCCTATTGTTTGGTCTGATTATTTTCGTATTCCTTTTTCTCAGAAACCCCTCCCCTCTGGCTGCTGCTAGGGCTTATTCTGGCCCTCTTCATGATCGGTGCTCTGTCTCCCCTGATGCAATTTTGAATCTTGTAGAGGTTTCTTTTTTGCATTGCTCAGTTATAGATATTGCTAGTATGCTCAGGCATTTTCCTCAGCTGCGGAAGACCTTGCTCCTCTTAGTACACAGAAGGCAAAATCCTGTACCTCACAATCTTGGTATTCAGACCAATTTTATGCTGTTGACTTTATTCATATTGAAGGTAAGGTAGTCAGATCATCTCAGGACTGCTTAAACAGTGGAGAAAATCCGGGTACATTTTATAATCATCTCCATACATAGATCCTATTCTCACATAATTGGTAAACGCCCCCTATCTGTGCACCTGCATTCCTGTAGTCACTTATTTAACTAGTAACTAAACCTAGGCAATATCTCCAGAAACATTCCAAATCACTTGATTTCACTGAACCAAATGTTTTGAATTATCCTTTTGTGGTCATGGAAAGTGGTTCTGCGGAGTCGGCCAACCAAATTTATGCATAAGGGAAGCACATTTGCATTTCATGACTCTTTTTGTGATGGAAAAAATACTAGAGAAGAGAACATTATAGCATTGATTAAAGGAAGTGCCTGTAAATGAGTTTGACACATTTTTGTGACAAGACAGAATGTTTGCAAAGAGAAAATCATAGGAGTGCTTGGAGGCAGCTGATTCCATCAATTGTCTTTGTTAGAATGCTCCTCTCTTTTGTGTTCAGAGAGAATAACAGAAAAGAGAAAATGATAGAATGTTGTTGAAGATGGGAAATACCTTTCAGCTGTTGTAGCTGAGTGTGCTCTGTTTGTGATGAGACAGAAAACTAGTGACAGAAGGAAGCACGCTATTAAGTAAGTATGGTTGAAAGCAAGAAGGGGCGGCTTGTTTGAACACTATGCTTGCCTTATTAATTTTAGAAATTGTGCTTTAAACATCTGTGCTGCCCATCTACCCTTCCCCAAAGTGCCCCCAGACAGTGTGTGTATTTTAAGCGAAGTTGCTACTACTTACTGCGTTTCTTTTTTGTACTCGCCAGTTGTCACAGAAGTATCTCTTCCGTTTCTGTTGCGGCAACTACTGCGAGTCACCTGATGCGCTCCTAATGTATTTATGTGCAGAGAGCAGCGTTTGTGCAGTGGGCGTGTGCAGCAGGAATGCATGCCGAAGGGGCGCAAAAAGCAAGCCGGTCTGTGCTCATTCATGCAGGACTGCACCCACTGGATGCACCCTTCTAACTTTTGTGTGCCTTTATTATCGTGGCTGAAGATCTTGCAGCTGGATCTTCCCTACTGGCTTTCCTTTAGTTACCAGCACTCATATTCCCCCCTCTCCCAGTGAGTCACTTAATTGCTTTCTTCTTAATGCTTGCTCACTTGTGGCCCACATTGCCTACTTTTATGAAGTTTTAAAGAATTATCGTCCTGATTTCATGTTTGTGACTGAAATATGGTGTAATACTACATCGTCCCTTGCCATAATTTAGCTTCATCCCGAGAATTTTAATATTTGACAGTTTGTGCCACCTCTCGTTCTTGTGGTGTGCAGCTGTTGCATTTAATTCTCTTTTTTCTGGAACACTATTAGCATTGAATCATAGCAGTTAACCCTCTTTACTCGCTTCACTCTTTCCCCTACCATATATATTCAATGAAAAATCTTTGTTAAAGAGACGTTATGGTTAAGTTGCGCTACTAAAAACCTATGAAATTCAGTAAAAAAAATTGTTAAAAGGATGTTATGGTTACAAGTAAAATCGAAAAACCCCTGAAATTCGCCAGTTATGGTAAGCAACCATAACTCGCGCCACCAATGTGCACTGCTAAGTCTAACACCCAGGACATCAAAGATGACATCACAAATATCATTGATCATTGAGAGTCCCCCCTCTCCTAAAATGGTAAACATTGAGGGGCCGATTCATGGAACAAACGTGCGCCGAAAATCTTCGTGCAAGGAGCCTCAAGCAGGCGCAAGCAGGCGCAAGCGGAAAAAAAACAGGCGCACGCGATTCATGGAAGTCCCTGTGCGTGTACACCCCGGGATGTGCGCCAAACCCGTGCATGGCGCACAAGTCACTGCAACATCCCGAAAGGCGTGCGCGATGCGCACAGTGAAAGCGCACAACCTCGGCGCATACACCAGAAAGTGGGCGGGACACGGGGCGTAACGCGCGGAATGGGGAACAACGCGCGAAAATAAGGGCGTAACTGGGGATGTACTGCAGGGAAGCAGACGGAACGCCCACACGCACTCGAACCACACGTATTCATGGAATCGAATAGGGCAAAGCCACGCACAGCCAAAGACACGCACAAGCCGAAACACGTCCGCCACACCAAGGCAGGCGGTAGCGTCCCTGCGCATTACAAAAGTGGCAACATACAGCAATTGGGCCTGTGCGAGCGGGCTACGTGTATATCAGGGGTTCGCGTGAAGTTTTTCACGCGATGGGGCCTGGGGGAGCGGGCTTCGTGTATTTCAGGGGTTCGCGTGAAGTTTTTCACGCGATCGGGCCTGGGGGAGCGGGCTACGTGTATTTCAGGGGTTTGCATGAACTTTTTCACGCGATCGGGCCTGGGGGAGCGGGGTACCACTCACCGTCTGCCTTGCATGTAGAAGAACGCGTAGCCAACACCCGCTGTGATGCAATCTCGTGTGAACCCCAACGGATGGAAAACACACGCACCGGACGAAAAGCACATACAGAACAGTGTAAAGGCACGCGGGATCTCCAAGCCCTGCCAGGGCAACGCCCGTGCGCAAAACGTCACAGACGCGCTTACGCTGTAAGGGCCTTTGGTCCAATGAAATCGCGTACGCGTGCTGACGCGCTTACGCGCTAAGGGCCTTTCCTCGATTTTGCCAAATTACTGCCCCCCAGTGCCCCGAGCAGCCTCCCACGTGCCATCTGCTGCTGCCTGCCTGCCTGCCTGCTGCCACCGTGCCCTGCCATTTGGTGCCTGCACATCAGCCATCTGCAGGGGTCCAGTTGCTGTGTCCACCCCTGCTGGAACAGAAGACTCCCGACTCGGATAACATCGCTCCACAGCCCAGCCCCAGGACCCAGTTGCCCACCCACTCCTGCCCCTGGGGTTGCCATGTCGGGCACATCCACATCTGGCACCAGTGGCAACCCCCGGCCAGAGGGGCAGAGGGGCAGAGGGGCACCAGCTTCACTGCCACCGAAGTTGGTGTCCTGGTGGAGCAAGTCCTGGGGCAGTGTGATGCCCTCTTCGGATCGTCCCGCGCCAACAAGGAAGGACGGGAGAGGATCTGGGCCGACTGTGTGGTTGCCATCAACGCGGAGGGGGTGGCAACCCGCACCATCCAGAAGGTCAAGAAGCGCTGGGAGGACTTGAGGTCCAGGACCCTCATAAAGGCCCGGCGCCTCGTGGAGGGGGGCCGGGGCCGCATGAGTTCCATCCAGATGAGGGTCCTGGAACGCGTACACCCAGCGCTCCACGCCCAGGTCCTTGAGAGGGAGACCCGTCTGGAGTTGAGCGGTAAGTGGCCAAGCATTGCTGTGTGAGACAGGGCATGTTGCAGTGTGCTGGTTGTCTGATACTTGCCTGTATGTGTGACATAGGCCATGTACGCATGTATGTGTGCAGGGACATCATGGTAATGCATGTGCGACCAGTAATGTGTGTACCGCACGGTTGTTGCATGTGTTTAAATGCAACATGGGGAACCCTATGCAGATTGTACACATGAGAGCATGGCAGTCTCTGTTCCTGGACATGGGTGGGGGTGAGGGATGGGTGCTGATGCCAGGTACATATATGGTATCCATGTCTGTGTGCCTGACCTGCGTGTCTGTGACTTGTGAATGCCATGGATGCATGACACATGTCTGTGACAATGTACAGATTCACTGATGCAGCCTAGTCATCCTTGTATCCACTGTGATTGGGGTGTACGGGGCCAGATGGATGTGACAGAGGTGAAGTGTGTGCATGTGATAGGCATGACCCATGATGCATGTGAGTTCCATTACATTGTATGTTTCGAGAGTCCATTGGACATGAATGGAAATGTCCATGGCATGCACCATGACTGTCACTGTGTGTGTTTTGCCTGGACTGACACATGTGTTGTGGAGGGACCTGATGGAAGTGTACTTTGACAGTGGCACTCATCTGCTATTGCTTCCTGTCTAGGGGACCATTGTACAGTACCCTGATGCTTGTGTTCTATGTCTCCCTCTACGCAGCGGCTAGTGAAGAAGAGGGCGGAGACGGCGCTGTGGAGCAAGGCGGCGGGGATGCCCCCACGGCTGCAGCGGAAGGGGTGGGTGAGCCCCCACAGGGGCCTGCTATGGCGGAAGACGGTGAGGAGCCATCCAGGTTGGTGGTTTCCACAGAGGAGGAGGAGGCCGCCACTGAGGCGCACATGGGGCCTGGTGGGGGCATCCCTGCTGGTGCAAGTGGTGCAGTCCAGGGGCAGGGGCAGGAGGCAGCACAGGTCACCGTGGAGGGACCTGTGCATGTCGCTGTCCCAGACCCTGTGAGTGCACCACCATGCACCAGCAGGGATGCCCCGTCCCAGGCCCGTCCGCAGGTAGAGGGGATGTCCATGTCATCTGACTCCCCTCCACCTGCGGACGAGGGGACCCCTGGCCGTATGGAGAAGGTTCTGATTGGGGTTGCGATGCGCACGGCTGTGATTCGTGATGCCGTGCGTGCTTCCCAGGAGGAGCACGCACGTCATCACGAAGAGCACCGTGCCGACGTGGCCCAATTGGGATCGTCCATGTTCGGGGGTTTCCTGCATGTGTCGGTCAATCTGGCGGCCCTCTCCTCCTCTGTGGAGACTATACGCCAGTCGTTCTCCTTGCCGTCTTCCGGCCCAGATGCCACCAGGGCCCCCTGTGGACCTGCCCTGACCAATGCAGCCAGCTCGGTGGGGATCCCATCCCTGCCACAGTCGGGAGTCAGAGGTCCAGCAGGGGTGGACACCACAGCAACTGTACCCCAGCAGATGGAGGATGTGCCGGCATCATCAGGCAGGGCACGTGCACGACGGCGTCGGTGGATTCCATCAGCCTGGATGCCGTCGTGCTGGCAGAGGCAGTGGCGTCGGAGGCAGCAGCGGAGTCAACGTGGGAGGCATCATGGCTCGGGGCCATCAACATCGGAGGGGCAGGTATCGGCCGGAGGGCAGGAGGACCCAGGACGGGAAGTGTCTTCCGTGTGGCAGCGGTTGGGCCAGCAGATAGGTGCGGAGCAGCGGCGGGCGGAAGAGGCGCGGCTCACAATGGTCAGGGCAGAGGACTCCATGCGGAGGGCCCTGAGGCGGGCCGAGTGCCTCGAGGCAATCCGCAGGGGGTTGGAGGAGGAGACGGCGTCGTCCCTGCGGACCCTCTGGACCATGGAACAGGACCGCCTCTGGGACATCGAACAGGAGTTCGATGATGCCCTGGCCCGGAACACCACGGAGTGAGCCGCTGGACTTGCCCGCCGCCTTTGTATATAGTTTAGTTTTAGGTTTCATTTGTTTCTTCTTATGATTTGGAGTCGACGGACACAGCTCCACTTTTTGTATATAGTTGCATTTTAGTTAGGGTTTTTTGTAGGTTTCCTTTGTTCAGTTGGGCTCATGGACCCTTGGATGTTTTGTACATAGTTCTTCATTGGATTGTTTTATTTTTTTATTTTTGATTTATTCTCCATGGAGCAATGGTCTTTGCATTTATTTTCATCTCTCGGATTGATTTTATTTTTAATGTGACTTTGAACAACATTTTTTTGGATTTGGATTTGTAGTTTTGATTTTTTTGGACGGACATGCAGCTTATCTTTTTTTCATTGCCATTGTAGTTTGTTTCATTTCATTTGCATTCAATTTTTTTTAATACAATTTTGTTTTCATACTTCACTGTGTGGAATCATCTCATTGGTTTCATGCATGTCATGTTGGGTGTTTTCCCATTCATTTGCAACCATTGTGTGTGACGGACATGGGTTCATTTGCTTTATGAACATTCGGGGTGTAACATGTAATTTCCATTTCCATGTGGGTGAATGGGTTACTTGGTAGGGCCTTTTGGCTGTGGAGGCTGACCATAACGCACATGATTGGGGATTGTGAGGACCTGGGTGCAGGGGGACATGAGTGGGGGCCTGGTGGAGGCTGCCCCTGCACTGCTGGGGGGTGGGGGTGGTGGGAGACATGAGTGGGGGCCTGGTGGAGGCTGCCCCTGGTGGCTGGGGGGTGGGGGTGATGGGAGACATGAGTGGGGGCCTGGTGGAGGCTGCCCCTGGTGGCTGGGGGGTGGGGGTGGTGGGAGACATGAGTGGGGGCCTGGTGGAGGCTGCCCCTTGTGGCTGGGGGGTGGGGGTGATGGGAGACATGAGTGGGGGCCTGGTGGAGGCTGCCCCTGCACTGCTGGGGGGTGGGGGTGGTGGGAGACATGGGTGGGGGCCTGGCCTGGTGGAGGGTGCCCCACAGTGCTGGGGGGTCGGGGGTTGGGAGACATGAGTGGGGGCCTGGTGGAGGGTGCCCCTCAGTGCTGGGGGGTCGGGGGGTGGGAGACATGAGTGGGGGCCTGGTGGAGGCTGCCCCTGGTGACTGGGGGGGTGGGGGTGGTGGGAGACATGAGTGGGGGCCTGGTGGAGGCTGCCCCTGGTGGCTGGGGAGTGGGGGTGATGGGAGACATGAGTGGGGGCTTGGTGGAGGCTGCCCCTGGTGGCTGGGGGGTGGGGGTGGTGGGAGACATGAGTGGGGGCCTGGTGGAGGCTGCCCCTGGTGGCTGGGGGGTGGGGGTGATGGGAGACATGAGTGGGGGCCTGGTGGAGGCTGCCCCTGCACTGCTGGGGGGTGGGGGTTGTGGGAGACATGGGTGGGGGCCTGGCCTGGTGGAGGGTGCCCCACAGTGCTGGGGGGTGGGGGGGGGGGTGGGAGACATGAGTGGGGGCCTGGTGGAGGCTGCCCCTGCACTGCTGGGGGGTGGGGGTGGTGGGAGACATGGGTGGGGGCCTGGCCTGGTGGAGGGTGCCCCACAGTGCTGGGGGGTCGAGGGGTGGGAGACATGAGTGGGGACCTGTTGGAGGGTACCCCTCAGTGCTGGGGGGTCGGGGGGGTGGGAGACATGAGTGGGGGCCTGGTGGAGGCTGCCCCTGGTGACTGGGGGGGTGGGGGTGGTGGGAGACATGGGTGGGGGCCTGGTGGAGGCTGCCCCTGGTGGCTGGGGGGTGGGGGTGATGGGAGACATGAGTGGGGGCTTGGTGGAGGCTGCCCCTGGTGGCTGGGGGGTGGGGGTGGTGGGAGACATGAGTGGGGGCCTGGTGGAGGCTGCCCCTGGTGGCTGGGGGGTGGGGGTGATGGGAGACATGAGTGGGGGCCTGGTGGAGGCTGCCCCTGCACTGCTGGGGGGTGGGGGTGGTGGGAGACATGGGTGGGGGCCTGGCCTGGTGGAGGGTGCCCCACAGTGCTGGGGGGTCGGGGGGCTGGGAGACATGAGTGGGGGCCTGGTGGAGGGTGCCCCTCAGTGCTGGGGGGTCGGGGGGTGGGAGACATGAGTGGGGGCCTGGTGGAGGCTGCCCCTGGTGACTGGGGGGGTGGGGGTGGTGGGAGACATGGGTGGGGGCCTGGTGGAGGCTGCCCCTGGTGGCTGGGGGGTGGGGGCGATGGGAGACATGAGTGGGGGCTTGGTGGAGGCTGCCCCTGGTGGCTGGGGGGTGGGGGTGGTGGGAGACATGAGTGGGGGCCTGGTGGAGGCTGCCCCTGGTGGCTGGGGGGTGGGGGTGATGGGAGACATGAGTGGGGGCCTGGTGGAGGCTGCCCCTGCACTGCTGGGGGGTGGGGGTGGTGGGAGACAAGGGTGGGGGCCTGGCCTGGTGGAGGGTGCCCCACAGTGCTGGGGGGTCGGGGGGGTGGGAGACATGAGTGGGGGCCTGGTGGAGGGTGCCCCTCAGTGCTGGGGGGTCGGGGGGTGGGAGACATGGGTGGGGGCCTGGTGGAGGCTGCCCCTGGTGACTGGGGGGGTGGGGGTAGTGGGAGACATGAGTGGGGGCCTGTTGGAGGCTGCCCCTGGTGGCTGGGGGGTGGGGGTGATGGGAGACATGAGTGGGGGCCTGGTGGAGGCTGCCCCTGGTGGCTGGGGGGTGGGGGTGGTGGGAGACATGAGTGGGGGCCTGGTGGAGGCTGCCCCTGGTGGCTGGGGGGTGGGGGTGATGGGAGACATGAGTGGGGGCCTGGTGGAGGCTGCCCCTGCACTGCTGGGGGGTGGGGGTGGTGGGAGACATGGGTGGGGGCCTGCTGGCAGGTGCCCCACAGTACTGGGGGGTGGGGGTGGTGGGGAACATGAGTTGGACATGGGTGGGGGCCTGGTGGAGGGTGACCCTGCACTGCTGGGGGGTGGGGGTGGTGGGAGACATGGGTGGGGGGCTGGTGGAGGGTGACCCTGCACTGCTGGGGGGTGGGAGTGGTGGGAGACATGGGTGGGGGCCTGGTGGAGGGTGCCCCTGGTGGCTGGGGGTGCAGGGGGACATGCGTTGGTGGGCAGTAGTGCAAGATGACATGTGGGTTGGCTGGGGGGCATGCCCATGGTGGATGGGGTGCCTGCAGGACATGTGCAGGGTAGGCCCCTGTGGTGTGAGCCACCTGCAGGGGCCGTGGAGGGTGTAGAGGGAACACCTGGGAGGACCCACACGTGCAATTCACGTGTGGTGCTCCCCGCGCACCCCTGTAATACACGTACCCTGATGGAATTGCGTGTGGAACTTCCCGCGCACCCCTGGAATACACGTACCCTGCTGATGTTGCGTGTGAAACTTCCCTCACACCCTGAAATACACGTACCCTGATGAAATCGCGTTTGGAACTTCCCGCGCACCCCTGTAATACACGTACCCTGATGGAATCGCGTGTGGAACTTCCCGCGCACCCCTGGAATACATGTACCCTGCTGATGTCGCGTGTGAAACTTCCCCCGCACCCTGAAATACACATACCCTGATGAAATTGCGTGTGGAACTTCCCACGCATCTCTGAAATACACATACCCTGCTGAAATCGCGTGTGGAACTTCCCGCGCACCCCTGAAATACACGTACCCTGCTGATGTCGCGTGTGAAACTTCCCCCGCACCCCGAAATAAACGTACCCTGATGAAATCGCATGTGGAACTTCCCGCGCACCCCTGAAATACACGTACCCTGCTGAAATCGCGTGTGGAACTTCCCGCGCACCCCTGAAATACACGTACCCTCCGGAAATCGCATGTGGAACTTCCCACGCACCCCTGGAATACACGTACCCTGCTGATGTCGCGTGTGAAACTTCCCCCGCACCCCGAAATACACGTACCCTGATGAAATCGCGTGTGGAACTTCCCGCGCACCCCTGAAATACACGTACCCTCCGGAAATCGCGTGTGGAACTTCCCACGCACCCCTGGAATACACGTACCCTGCTGATGTCGCGTGTGAAACTTCCCCCGCACCCCGAAATACACGTACCCTGATGAAATCGCATGTGGAACTTCCCGCGCACCCCTGAAATACACGTACCCTGCTGAAGTCGCGTGTGGAACTTCCCGCGCACCCCTGAAATACACGTACCCTGCGGAAATCGCGTGTGGAACTTCCCGCGCACCCCTGAAATACGCATACCCTGCCCACACGGGGCCAATCGCGTGTGGAACTTCCCGGGCACCCCTGAAATACACGTACCCTGCTGAAATCGCGTGTGGAACTTCCCGCGCACCCCTGAAATACACGTATCCTGTGGAAATCGCGTGTGGAACTTCCCGCGCACCCCATAAATACGCGTACCCTGCTCGTACGGGGCCAATCGCGTGTGGAACTTCCCGCGCACCCCAGTGATACACGTAGCCCGCTTGCCGTGCTGGTACAGGGTTAGCGCAGCCCTTTGCGCTGGATTGGGGATTTTGATGGCTTTTCCCTGCGCGAGAGGCGTTCTTGGGGGCATAACTGGCGCTGCTGCAGGGTCGCTTCGCCACTGTGCGCCACGGCTGGTTTTGGTGGCTGGAATCCATGAATACACTGTGCGCGGAAATGGATTTTAGCGCACGCAGCTGGCGCAGGGATTCGCACGCGCACACTGTGCGCCAGCCGCGTGCGCCACTTGTGCGCTGGATTCTATGAATTACCCCCTGAATGTCCTCTATGAATTTATGAATTAAAGCCGACCACGGGGATTAAACCACAGTCATCAGATTTGTAGGTCAGACACTTCACCACTGCACTATAGAACCTATTGAACAACAAACAACTTGACGTCAAATGTCCTGTTTCGCTACTGCAAGTCCCAGAGAAAACATTCATATTGGTTCTTGGAGTTTAAAACATGCACACCTTTTAATGTTTCAAAAACACTATAAGAAGAAAATATCCTCACTTGGTTTTGTGTGTGTGTTGATTTTGTAAAAGGCAAATGCCATTCATCCTGTGTAATTTGGATGGTTATACAAAGCCAATTTGATGAAATGTGCATATTTCACCTTTATATGCTAATTTCTGGCGACCTCACACCCCACCTCACATCACACTGCATTTGTTGATGAGTCCCCCCACTTTAATTTTTAGGACTTGACCCCTGCATACATTTGTATGCCATACACTAGCCAGTTAACTAACCTCTGTGGTGACGGTATTCATGTGCATTTTAAATTGAGAGGGTACAATCCTTTTGTAGTTTGACATAGAAGCTTCAATTAACTTGGCATAGCATATTTCTGGAAATGCAGCAGGCTTCCGCTTAAGCACTCATTCATGCAGCAATGTTAAGCATGAGCACACTTCACAGT
This sequence comes from Ambystoma mexicanum, assembly GCF_040938575.1. Classification (NCBI taxonomy): domain Eukaryota; kingdom Metazoa; phylum Chordata; class Amphibia; order Caudata; family Ambystomatidae; genus Ambystoma; species Ambystoma mexicanum. The sequence goes on along the minus strand of NC_090930.1, from coordinate 604,351,457 downwards.
GGAGTGTATGGGTCAAGGTTGCTTTCAAGTATGTACAAATGGATATCGCTTTTTTCCGATGTTTAGGTCTCTGCCCTTTACCAAAGTGGCCTGGTTAGAACCATATGCATTTGAGAACGAGGGGTAATCAGAGCAAGGTAAGGGGCACGAGGCATTTTATAGAGTGAGGGGCCAGCATCACCCAGAGGGAGAGGGAGCAGAAGCACTCGTAGAGTAATGGTGCAGCAATTTACTGAAAGATGGCCCAGAAGCACCCCAATAGAGGGGATTAAGAGTGAGGGGGAGCAATACCCACATTGAAGACAGAAACATGTGTATTGAGACTTGGTGTGTGCTTCTGTTCGAGAGTGATGGGCAGCAACAGAGAGTGAGAGAGCGGTAGTATTTGGTGAGGGGTCATCAGCATTTGGAGTCCAAAATGAAGGCCAACTGGACACTGGACAGGAGGAACATGGAGCGTGCTGATAGTGACGAGTCAGCAGAACCCAGAATATAATGTATCTGCATCTATGTCCATAAAGACCGCAAGCCAGAGTGTTTTCATAGTGGTTCTTATCCACGTCCTGCCGCTTTCCTATAATGAACCAGTTTCCTCGGCATTTTTTCACCCGATCATTATAAATAACCAATTAAAATAATTTTCAAGTGGATTGGGAGAGGGACTTTTTTTCAAATGGTGTTGCCATTAGCGAGCAAAGAAGCTGACTACTTAGTGGTCTCTTCAAGGGGAGATAGAATCAGATTAAACTCTCCCTCTTGAAGGGAAGCTTTGGCGCATAATTAATTTTTACCCTGTCGAGGGGAGACCATAAATAAGAATAAAACGTACCCTTTGAAGAGGATACTGCATCAGAATAAACTCTACTCCGTGGAGTGGTGGGCTCTGAGGAAGAAAATACTCCCTCCTTTGAAGGTCAGACTCTGTGTAAAAATAGAGGCTCTAAAGTTTGATTTAGCAGACATGCTTTCAAATGTTCTGTCTGATTTCCAGATATGTAGTGAAACTACACAAAAGCAATGCTGTATAGTTACTTTTTTTATTTAAAAAAAAAAGTCACAGGGGAACATATGAGATAGACTAGACTTCCAGGTGCTAGTCAGTGTAGATAAGGGGAAAATGCCGATTTGAAATTTAATAAAGTGCGTATTTGTGATTCCTTAACCTGGTAAAGGTACACTTCGTATAGGCATACTCCGTTCAGTGGCAAATCTGATGCTAAGTGACTACTATTTTGATGATTGCTTAAAACTGCATGTATTACCCAATCTTTGGAAAGACTGCAGCACTTTCTTACACGCGTTACTTGGCAGAGTACACAAGTGGTCAGCTCCCTTTGCAAAGCTCATGGACCTGACGTGTCTTATCCAAGTAAAAGGACTGCCAATTGGAGACTGCACTATGTCCATCAAAAGCTTTTTGTATTTAGCAAGTGCTGGCTTTGACAAGTGGCATATATAGTAAAATAATGGTTTCAGTTTTAATAGCTTCTTTATACAGTGCCAGTCGAGTTCAAGATGTACAATTACATTTGGGGCTAATCTTGATAAATGCAGAACATGTTTCAAAAACATAATTCTCTAATGTTGTGAAAGGTGAGCTACAGGCGTAGCCCCGCATCTCTGCCCCGTAACAAAGCTACCTGTCTTACTTGGGCTTTGTAGACCTGAAGGGAAGGTCCCACTGCCCTCTTGCCATGGAATATTGGGAAACCTCAATGCAGTGCTTTAAAGTAAATCAAGACTTACTAATTGGGGTACCCAACTTCCATTCCAGTTGAATCATATGCAAAGATAATCATATGAGGATACTTGCTCTAGTTTCCCCTTTACCCACATAACAATTAGTTGGTTGCAATTCGGTAATGCTAAGATCACGTTTGCAGAAATCGACAAATCTGTCCATTTATTTTTTAAGTTCACTTATCATGTTCAACACCAACACCGTATCATCTGCTAATGGTAATTTTGGGACTTTCTTTCTGAATTGAGCATCAGGGCTTCTGATGGTTGATTAGATTGAAAACATGCAGTTTCATTTATATACATTTATAACAGAGTTGGGATGAGGACACATCCCTGCCACACTCCATTTTTAACTGCATAACATTTGGTTTATTCACCCCTGTTTCCCCTTGTTACAGTGGCAGAATTGTTAGTGTATAACCACAAGATTGACAATATAAATGTGTGTGTTGTATTCTGTCTCAGCATGTAGTGCTTTTTTTCGGTTCTAGTTACCCACTAAAGACTGGTTTTAGATCCAGAAAAAAAGGTATAATGTTTGTTATTGTTTTAACACTAGGCATTTCTGTATGAAAAGTAACAGCTTAAATCCCTGGTCTGCAACACACATGCCATTTTGGAAACCAACACATAGATGCAAACTGCTTTGATTATCCTCTTACTAACTTTCCATCCGTGTCACTAACACTGTCCCAACATTTTTTCCAATGATGTCAAATAGTGAAATTGGACGATAGTTTCTGGACTTTTCTATTATTGCTGTTTTCCAGGAGTTGAGAATGTTCTCATGACCACAGATTGCATTGAAGACAGCTGTTAGATAATGTACCAAGACCTCTATTTTGTCTTTTAAGAGCTTTATTGTGATGCCATCGGGGCCCAGCGCTGTTTCCGATTTCCGTGACTGGATAGTAATTTTAATCTCTCTCTGTACACATTTCAAAGGTAAAATGCCACCTCCTTTCAGTCTCTGCTCGTTTGCTCGTTTGAAGCATTCTCTACAAGTAACACATTGGATCTACTGTGTTCCTTGAATAGCTTTAAAAAATGATTATACTATACATTTGCTGCAATGCATGACTCAAAGCTGGTGGCATATGTAATTGTCCCATTTTGAATTAACTTCCAAAAGGATTATTTGCAGAATTTACCACGGAATCCCATTTGCCTCTCGAGAATGGCTATTTTTGGGGATGTTATGAGCTTTTTGTAATTCTCTTGTGCATGGGATTTTTTATCAGATTTAATATTCTAAAATTATCTTCCTTGCAGCCTCTATCATACCAGATTTCCCTTTGTACCAGATAGTTTTTTTCTTTGCCCTTACTGATCTTGTAAAACATGGCCCTATGATCTGCAGGGCCCGATAAAAGCCATTGCAAATCCCTGACTGGTTTTTCAAATCTACATCAAAATATATGGCTTCAAAAACAGGATAGATTAGCTTGCACAAGTGGCAGACCTTCCTTTTCCATTTGTCAGCTTGCAAACTGTCAAGAGGTGCTGGGTGCAGAGCAGACCAGATGGCTTCCTAGCCCGGGAATAAACCCTGAAGGCAGGCGAGAGGTGGCTGTGAGAGAAGGAGCTGAGTCAAGCACTTCTGGCCGGTCAGGCGAACCTGAAAGAAGACGATACTGAGTATCGTGGCTGCAGAGCAATGTGGCTGAGAAGAGGGATGGAAATTCGAGCTACGGATCGGCCGCATTGGGAAGCTGTGCCGGTTGTCCATGGAACCACCTTAAGATGAAAGAAGTTGCAGTGGGAACTTGAAGCCAGGACCGGCTTCATTCCAAATCGAAGAGCTGTTAATGACTTCAATTCAGCAATCCCACTAAGTCAGTGCCTCGTCTGAGACGCCCAAGGGAAGCCCTTATTTATATATTTTTATGACAAGTTATAATCTGGATGATAAACCCTTATATAACGCCCCTCTCTTTGAATCCCCCTGACCTCACTGTGCCAAGAAGTAGGTTTGTTTTGTAATTTAAAAGGTTTATTGAGAAAGTAAACAATATATATATCACACTTTTATGAATAAATTAATATTTGATAGCACACTTAGGCATATGACAGTGATCAACAATGGATGATGTTACACTACCACACTGATTTAATTACTTAGGAGTTAGTATAGGGAGGATAAGGTAGCTGAGAAAACTTTTATGATTTCAAGGAAATGCAGTAATGAATAAAAATGCAGTACAGAAATAAACTGATAGGGTTTCACAAGAGATAATATGTTCACTTTTCCCCTTGTGGCAATTCACTCCCCCCTACGCAATATAAGGAGATGGAAGTAAAGCACACAGTTTTCAGGAATACAATCACAATACATTACGAATTTCAGTTCCCCCTAGCAAGCTTAGAGAAACAGGGATGGTTTTAAACACAGGCAAAAATACTTTTAAGTGTGGTATGCAAAGAAGGGAAAAATATGCTAAAATGATTTGAATTCCCTATAGAAGATTCAGGGTCGGTGATAGCTACTTAAGATTGGTTCAGTTACACTGGTAATGTTTCAGGAATGATTATCAGAAGGAAAATGGATTTCAGCAGTTGCGAGTAAAAGACGGCTATTCTTGACAGGAGCTAATTTTTCAATGCGCGGCAATTTAGTCACGTGCGTCGAGCGCAATTACGGAATAACTATAAGGAATAGAAAGCTTTAAAAATGAAATTTAAATCTCGTTCCTAGCACGTACGGATCAAAAGATACGGATGATTTTGTGGAGGTAGTTTCTCAAAATTAAACTAAACTTCAGAATGACAAAATGACACTTTTACAGCTTTGAAATGACAGAATGAACACACGATTCCTATGATGCAGTTCTGGACAGGTTAAAATGGTTTGAATCAGATTATTTTAGACTAAGAGATTGGTTCTGGCACAGTTCTAGCTGAGTACTCACACTATAAATTTGAAATAGGCCGTCAAGGTCTGGTCAGGTTTGGACTGGATTCCTGGCGGGTGGTTCTGAAGACGCAGCTCTTTGGGTCAGCTCTGCTCTGCTGGTCTAGTCTGGTACTCGGCACTGCACAGCGGTCTGGATCTCTGGTTCTGCTGGTCTGCATCAAGTGGATTCTGGATACAGCACTGCTTTCTGGGTACTGGCACAGGGTTCTAGCCAGAATCAAACAGCTCAGCCCGGCTGTTTGAATAATTTGCAGAAGATTTTGAGGCCTGCTGAAAAAGGATTCAGCTGGTGGTTCAGGCCTCTCTGCTACAAGTTCTGAAGTCTGGATTCTAAGTTCTGGAGATGGTCCTTCTGGATATTGTCTGGTCCGGCAAAGCACTTCGCAAGAAAGGGGAAAGTCAAGTCTCTACCTGGGTTTCAGTGTTCCTTTTATGTCTTTTGAAAATGGGTGTGTGTGTGGGCATAACTAAGCCTGCCCCTCACTTCTTATCATTGGCCAAGCTCTCCTCTTTCCCTTGATTAGGGGAAGGAATGGAGTGTCATCAGGCATCAATTTTATGGCATACAGAAAGAACACTCCCCTTGTCAATTTGCACACAAATCTATTTTTGATCCAAATACATATTTATCTATGTACCATGTTTCTAATATTATATGTCCAGTTAACATATTTTCTGTGGCACCAAACCATCTGATCCCTGTCTTTGTAAGATGTTGTGTCCACTTATGACAGAATTCTGCCCTTTTCATCAAGAACACAACCTCTAAACTTTTCCAGAATGTACACAAACATGCACAAGGAATATGGGCATCAGATGATAAAGTGTCAGATTTTTAACATACAGACATTTGGAGTAATACCTTATTTTCCGCTACTACCACCAGAACATACCACAGAGTCCTAACACCTCTTAAAATGTGCACAGAAGAATCACAAGAATAATGATATTAATTATATAATTTTGACAAGTCCGTACTATGATTTATCCATCTTTTTAAAATTAGGCTCTGGCCCAGAGGGTTGTGGTTTCCCAAAGCACATGGTGGAATTTCTGGTTTGTCTACTTCCTCCAACTAAGGTTGCTCACAGAGGCACTGCTCCTCCCAGTTTCTTCCAAGAGGTAGCCATTTACGACCCCCCCTAATTTAACATTTGCCTGAGCCAAGGAAAGCTCATTGTTCTGTTTCCCTGCTCCCAGGTGCTCCCCCCCTGATTCAATCAGAGTGGTGTAATCTCCTTTTGGTGGGAACAGCAGAAGGCAGCCAGGCCTGCAAATGCAGTTGCTGGGCAAGTTTCAACTCCTATCGGGGGTAGTTGCCGGGCAGAATTCAATCTCGTCAAGCCAGGCTTCAGCTAAATGTCACTTTTCTTCCAGTTTTCTTCATTCAAATCAAACTTACAATTTTTACACATGCAGCTAGAACGCTGATTCTAAGTTCAAAACTATGACCTTTAAACAGTTGCAACCTATGTGACACTCAAAAGTAGGTCACTCATTTATTTTAAACATTTCGATTTTAGTGGTTTTAAATCCAATTTCAGTTAAGCTGCTGACATCCACAGCTCAGCCAGTTTTGTTATAAACATTGTTTTGGGCTCTTCATCTTTCCAGATTTTGTATGCACACAAGACTACATTCTGCCAAATGTCTGCTGGTGTTCAGTGAGATTTTTGAATATCTTGCAATGTTTAAAATAGGCCTTTTTAGCTTGCATTTCAGAGAAACAAAGGTGATTTCAAAGTGCTTTTTGAGCTAACAGGCACTGCTGTTTTTCCTTTGGCACCACGTTTCACTCATGGCGCTTTTGGCCCATTACGCTCGCACTGGTGGGTGGCAGGTTAGGTGACCATTTTGGTGTGCGCAAAAACTGCACGGTTTTCCTGGATTCTGGCGCAATGTGGGCTTTTCGGCCATCTTGGATTTTCTAAGCCCACAGCACCAAATGTTGTAGCCTAATAATTCAAACATGGGCCAAGACACCCGATAGAGTGAGAATGCTCCATGCCTCTGACTGGAGCAAACCGCTCGAGTTCAGCAGATAATGAAGCAAGCACCCGAACGTGTGCGAATGCAGCAAGAGAAAGCTGATGATGTTGCTGAACCTGGATGTGAGAAGGAAACACCAAAACTAATGCAAAGAGACCCTGAAAGAATGACTTGGTTGCCTAGACTGGGGAAAGAGATGAATCCTCATTGGAATCAGTATCATCATCATTGCCACAAAGTAACTTGGGGAAGATCCATGCCCCTTTAAACTAAAGGAAGAAGGATAACTTAAAACATAAAGTCCTGGCAGGAGTGTACATCCGGTGTCTTGTGAGTCTCAGAACTGCACCAACGTTGTGTTAACTTGAAAGAAGAATTTTAAGGAAAACTCATGCCCTTAAGAGTTGAAACTGTACCAAATGTGGAAAAGGTCTGGGGAAGAGAATCATTTCCTCTAGAGTGAATTGCAGCACAGGAGGAAGGAGTTATCCTCTGGAACTATAAAGAACGTGGTTATTCTTGTAACTTTTGTTTTGATGGAGAGAATACTGGGGAAAAGAGCCATTCCCTCTGGAACTGTGAACATTATCCATTTGGAACTTTTGTTGGAGTTATATCTTTTTGTTGAGCTTGAAGTTGTGTGCGCTTTTTAAGCAAAAGTGAATGGGCTTCAAGACAAGTTTGCTGTTCCGGAAATAAGGGTGCCTGTAACCTCACCGGCATCCTTGTTTCCAGACCGGCAAACTATGGGTTTGCCAGCCAGAGCCGCTGTGCCCAACAGGTCTGACCCTGCCAGGCACAGCGGTCACCATTAGCAAACCTGTCATGGAAGCACCAGCACCATTGCCGATGCTTCCATGTCCCCGCTCCCATAGAGTCCTATGGGACTCTATGGGAATGGGTATTAGCAAAATTACCAGCGCCTGACTTCCCAGCCGCCGGATTTGAAATAGCGGTGGCAACCCGCCAGTAGCACCAAAAGGGTTACCATTGGACCCGTAATGAGGAAGTGGAGGCAAGTGGCGTTTGATGGTGCTGTATATAACTACTGGCTCCCTTTTGTGTACTGGAGAGCCACTGTCTCTTTAAATGTATCAGCACTAACCAGCTCGAGGAGGAAACAGGAAGCAAAAGGGTTGAAACCCAGCCTCCTCGATGAAACAGAGTGAAGTGGAGGCAAGCCGTGCTTACTGGTGCGGGAAATAAATACTGACTCCCTTTTGTGTACTGGAGAGCCACTGTCTCTTTACATTTTTCAGCACTTTCCAGCTCCAGGAGGAAACAGGAAGCAAAAGGGTTAAAACTCAGTCTCCTCAGCAAAGCTCGGGGGTGAGGAGGATACTGTGCAGCTGACTGCTCTCTGTCGGGAACCAAGCATCGGAAGATGGTAAACCATACTAAAAGCCCAGCTAGTGCAGAAAATAACAACAGGTAAGGAGATATGCCATGCCTGAAACACCTACTTAGTTTCCCTAAATCAGCAAATACCCATTTGGATGGCACACAGACACTTCCTACACCCTCAGGTGACTTAAATAGCTAGGACACTGTGGACATTAATATATCACTGTTGCATTTAGAGCAATATTTAGGAGTATGTCAAAGAAAAAGATTATTAGAACAAACCAAGAGATCTCACAAATATTTTGAAGCAGGTGTGGTAACCCCCAATGCAAAGAAGAGACGAAGAAGAGTTATTCAGGGAGCCATGCAAGGCCAAAGTCAATTAGGCAACAGTCTGGGTGAGCTGAAGCAATTCTTACAGGTATGTAAAAGTCTTGCACACTGTTTAGAAGTCTTTGTAGACAAGAAGAAATCAAAGTAGGGCCACAAGCTGATTAGGCTTGCGAGGTAAAGAAGTTGTTAGAAACTTCACAGAAGCAACCAAGATAAGTCTCCAAGGAGAACAAGTGAGGTTACACAAGATGTAAGTTCTCCTAGACTTTACAGTACCTTTGGTTAGAACAAAAATGGTTCCAGCTGGCATCTGTTCCTGTGCAGCTCTGCAGAACCTATGTTTCTGGGCCTCAGTCGTTGGGACAAGAGGGAGGATGTTTAGAGGACTCCTGCACTGCAACAGGATGGTCGGCAACAGAAAAGGACCAACTTATTTTCTGTGGCACTACGCGGTGTCTGCTCTTCTCGTCTCAGCAAATAGCACCATAGCCGACTCTTGGCTGTTGAGATGGGCTTTCCTTGCATCTGGGGTCCAGCACTCTGTTGAGGTGGCTCTGGCTCAGTCAGTCCTGCTTCCTGGGAGTCCTGGCCAACTTAAAAGCAACACACACAATCTGGTGTTCCTCTCCCTGGCTCGTCTGTTTACAGCAGCAACTGCAGTGGAAATACAACCAGCTTTGAGAGGATGTCCAGGTGGCTTACTTTGGAGTTGATTGGTCCCATAAACTCAAAGGGAGAAGTGGTCCTTGCAGGGCTTCTCTAGTTGAGGTGAATTTGGAGCTTCAGCAACGCAGCAGGGCTTCACCGGGCAAACCAACAGTCCAGGAGTTGCAGCAGGCGTCTCTTCCAAGTTCTTTTTCGGATTCCTTCATCCAGTGGTCGACTCTGCCTTCCAGCCAAAAAGCCTTGCCTTTTATGCAGGCTTCTCCCATTCATTCCAGCCTAGCTGTCAGTCGCCCAGCAGGGTGGCTCTCCTTGCTGGACAGCCAGCCGGCCATTCACCTAGAAGTGCATTCCTGTCTCTTAGGAGACTAAGCACAGGGAGTTTCGGGCACCTCCATCCTTCCTGCCCCGCCAACACCCTGGAGCCAGAGGCAGGGTTCACTTGTGAATCCTACCAAAGACAAAACGCACAAAGGGATCAAACCTGGTTTGGCACGCACAGTAAATCTCAAGAAGGACCTTTCTACAAAGAAATGGCGAAAAAGAAGACCAGGACCATTTTGACAAAAATGGCACCCTTGGGTTCTTTACTGCAGCTGCGAATGCACACCAAGGTAGTTAAAAGTAAACCACTGCCGCCAGCCATTAATTGAGGAAAGGGTTACTTAAAAATGTTACATGAGTAGATAGACAAAGGGGATACTAATTAACCCATTCAGCACCCTATTGTAAGATAGTGTATACTGGGTCTAGAAAGTTAAAAGTGTAAGTAAAGTCAATTGCACTTTACTGCTCTTGGAAACAGTAGTTTATCCATGAGAAGGTATTTAAACCTTTGGGAAATCTAAAAGACTGAAGGTGCAGTGTGACGCAATGTACACATGATGCAAATGGAGTTTGTCAGACTCCATACTCAACAAAGAAACACAGAACACATATAGAATTAAAAGTTAAAAGTCTCAAAGTTCAGCAAAAGAGCTGGGGGTCTCGAAGGTGGGGGGAATTTAGCCCTAAACTGAAAATTCACCCTAAAAGTGGTCATTGGTGAAGGAGGGGCGCTATACAAGATCTGGCAATGCCATCTGGAAAGGATGAAGTGAGGAACTCTGACATAGTGACTCAATTGACAAAAGATCTTACAGAGCTCACAAAAAAAATTACTTTACAAAAGCAAAAGAGCCTCTCGACCATCATAGACCATCTGGCAGCTCTAAGTTGTGAACTACCAGATACAGAAAGCCGTAACACCTACACAATAAACAACCCCATAGGAGAACCATTAGGGAGAACTAAAGCTTGACACTTCATCCCTCAGAAGAGAATAAAGTGGAATGGAGAAGTGGGAATGTCGGACTGAGAGCAAATGAGGGAAGGCACAGGGTGCCAAGATTGGAGAGTGTAGACTCCATTTTTGGACACTCATGAGCTAGTAGTAGCTCTTCATCCTCTGAGAGAGGTTCCCCAGAACAATGTAATCAAGAGGGGAGACACTGGCAAAGAGATGAATATCCACTAAGCGAAGACCTGAGATATATTCGGAACACGATGATGGCGGCATTGACCATATCATAGTCCCCCTTTTGCAAACTGTATGAATAAATGAATACAACAATACAGGATCAAGCCACATTCATTGCAATGGTCCACATTAAATTTCTGAGCCTTGAGGCCATTGTAAAAAAGATTGAAACAAGGCTTAACATAGAAGCAGAAACATCAATTCAATTGCAGATGCACCTCTGTGATTTGTCAAGGAGATAATCCACCGATAAATCCCAATTGATGTATGCCATTCTAGAAGATTGTAATTGGATGCAGTGTCAATGGAAGGAGAGTCAGGAGCGAGACCAAAAAAAGAGCTGCTCTGAAGTACACACAAAAAAAAAAATATTTCAAAAGGATTTAAGTTGACACTTGGTGAAATAGGAGGAGATGGGAGCTGGAAGATCGGTGTCCCAAATTCCAATTAATCAAGTAAACACCTTCTCGATATTCCATCCAGCTAAAGTTCAAGCATCCTTGGAGGGACACCTCCCACAAAAAAAGGTCAAGAAAATCAGGGAAAGAAACTTAAAAACATAATATAGCTCTTTACAAATGTATTCTAAAGACCCGAGATTCAAGCAAAATGTTGAATCGCTGTATAGCCATGCTGCATTTTATTTGCAATAAAACTACTCCTCCGCTCTGAGAAGTGCAACACTTCTTTTGGAGAAAAGAATATTAATCCAGAGGAGCACCACACATCCACATGCTTTTGTGGTTTAAAGAAGCTCCATAATTGGGCAACAATTGTGATGCCACTGTTTTACAGTTTATTGAAAAATACATTACCTGTGACATCCCTTTAGAAATCACAGATACTGACCTACAGACATAAGTGTTACACTTCTACAGCCCTTTACCTATTTCCCTTTGGGTAAAGAGGGATATGTGTTTTTTATTAGGTATTTTTGGACATGACAAAAAACTGTGAATAAACGATTTAAGGATTGATTGTAGATATAGGGGAACTCTCTATACCGCTGTAAAGGTGACTAACAAGAATTAATAACTGTTAATGAACTTGAATACATTCAGTGTTACAAGTTTCTTTCTACACATGTATATTAAGAAAGGTATATGTTGTTGCACCCTATAGGTGATCAGGGTTGGCTAGGTTGAGTAAAAGAACCAAAAATGCCCATGTAGTAATGTGTTGTTGTTTGTATGTACCCTCATTTATAAGAACCAGGATTATAGTGAATAGAAAAGCCTACAGAAAGCACAAGTCATACTTCTGCCCCTGAAGAATGTCCAGGTATTAACAACACCAAGGACAGAAACTTATATAAGTTGGGCTATTGTGTATGCAATAGAAAACAAGAGAAATTAAGTTGCTATTGCGGATTATATCAAGCATTTGTGTACTTGATTCTGTGTGGTGGAAAAACTACTTTTTAACATTGTATACTTTTATGTGGTGTATATGTTTTTTAATGTTGTTGATAATTGTGCTATGAATAAGTAAATGAATTAAAATATGTTTTTTAGTGAATAGTTTGTAATTGGTATTAATCATTTGTACACACATCTCACATTGGTTTAGTGGCTGTCAGTAAGGTTCTAAATGTTTGAGGGTAACATGTTGTTTTAGTGATGATGTAAGTGTCCCTTCTTTTGGGTAACATAATAATATTAATCCTCACTTGGTAGGAGGGACTATCACCATAGTGTGGGGCAAACCCCTGAATGAAATAACACTTCTAAAGACATAAATGTGGCAAATACAGCCGGTATAGATATAAAAACAGAGGAAAATACTATGCCAAATACCACTTTGGCTTCACTAGACCAGTGTGCAAAGAAGGACATGTAAATAGCTTGATGTCTTCTGTTAGACACAGTGTAAAAGACAAATCCACTAAAAATAGATACAGCATTAATAGGGATGAACCATCCACGTACAACAATGATTACAATGCAAACATAGACATACAATACACCAAAGCTGAGAAAACAGGTGTAAATGAACTCTGGGATCAACATATCATCTGACAAAACACTATCACAGAAATCACAAAGCATCGGTATAAAAATGCTCTCCCATAGAGAATGCAGGCCCTATGAGGCTGCAGGCCGTTTAACAGGTTCAGCCTTATATGGCAAATCTTAGCACATTGTCTGGCTGAACCTTGGACCAGCCTCATCACGAAAAAGAGGACTACAATACTTCGAAGCGATAGAAATATAGCCACAAATGATCCCAACAGGTAGGACATTTTATAAACAATTTACTTGACACATACTTCGCAAACGAAAGTATTGCTTTTGAAAACATGTGCAGTATGACATTGCCAAAAATGACACCTACAAAAACAATGTTATATGAAATGAGACAACTGGCCAATATTCAGTTTCAACTTGTGAAGGAATCCTAGTGAAACTAACCAAACCCAGCCAAATTCATGTAAAGTTATCATTTAAACCTCCACAACAAAGAGAACTGTATTACATGGCCCTAATCCAACATTTTAAACTTTGGAGAAAAGAAAATTAATTAATAGGTTACTATGACTATTTGAAGCTGCATTTAAAGCAAATGAAAGCACTATAGCACATGACAATGTCAAACCGTACAACCAATGTTGGACAATGAACACCAACAAGAGAAACAAATTGAAGCTCAACTAGACAAAGACACTCCTGGCGGCAGTCAGCATTCCCTTACAGGAAGCAGAGACCCACTTGGAGAACCACTCATTCTAAATGAAGTAGAAATAGCCATGACTGTGGTAGAACATACCATGTATCAATATAACAATCTGAGGAAGACTTGTCAGTTCTGGAATCTCAGCTAAATGATGAACATCTCACCATTTATCTAGAAGTCACTCAAGAAATTGAGCATGGTTTAAACATGAAACTAAAATCCATACCTGTAAAAATTATAAACCTCTGCTCCTGTATGTAAGTGGTGATGCTGGTTCTAGCAAAACATTCTTAATTAAAATAATCAGCATATTTCTACAAAACGTAACAAACAATAACATTTTGGCTTTAGTAACAACCCCGACAGGTTTAGCTGTTTACAACATAGGTGTTGTCACTTTACACGGACTACTGCTCCTCCCCGTAGAACACCGAAACGAATTAGAATACTACAAATTGTCAGCAGAAGCTGCCACTGAATTCTAAAACAAGTGAAAGTGTTCCTGATGCAAGAAGTAAGAATGGTGTCCAACCTCATGTTGTCTTTAGTTCATCTCAGAATGCAAGAAGTCATAAAACCAACCATGAGGAACTGTTTGGAGGAAAACGTGTCAGTGTTTTCAGAAACATCCTACAGTTAAGGCCAGTGAAAGAGCAACCTATTTTCAAAACATTTGAACACAAAGAATGCCATAATGCTCTCAGCAGCATTGGAAATATACATTTCTGGCAACATTTTTACTACAGAGAACTAACGTAAAACATGCGACAGTCTGCAGGCCTCACATATGCGAAATCTTAAAAAGCATTAGAACTGGGCTGCTTACTAAAGATGCAAAATCCATCTTAAATAGTAGACTAAGCAGAGCTTGAGCCGAGGTTGAGACAGTCTTCGACAGTCTTTCTACCCTGTCTTTCCTGTGGGAGGACCCACTTATACTCAGCATCCACCACGGAGAGGTGAGCGGAGCTTGAGCCGAGGTTGAGACAGTCTTCGGCATTCCATGGCTAGTTCTGTATGGAGCCTGCCGAAATCGCAACTGTTTTGCCCTGTCTCCCCAAATCACCTTCTGAGCCACCTACGGAGACGCAGAGATTAAGGAGCAACCACAAGCTATCAGAAGCTACCAGAACTGCATCAGAACTGCACCTTCAGAAACCTCCACCTAAAAAAGCGAAGGAGGTAAGGATTAGCACAAGCACAACCTTCATCACAACAACTTCCGTAAACCAAAAAGCTAAAACACTGTTTGATTTTGACAATCCGTTTGATGTTACTCAGCGGTCTCCTCTTCTTTCTCCAACAAACCCACTTACGGAGACCATGAACGCCAATATTCAGTGCAAACTTGCAGACCTCAACATCCATGCACTAGCACCAGCATCTCGTACTTTCTTACTCACCTCCTCTGCTGCAACCTCGAAAAACGGTCTGACTATGCCTCCTGATCTCCCCATCTCACCTGTTTCGTGGGACGCCGACCTGGTGGAGTACCTCCCAACCTCTGCGCCATCCTCGCCAGGAGCTGCTCTCACGTCGGCGATCCTCTTCTCCTCCTGCATGGTGCTCAGCCTGTCCAGCCTCCCCGCCAGGCCCTCATGGTGGCGAGGGGAGCAGAGGCCTTGGCTGTCAGAGGACGGTCTGCCTCTGCCCCTGTGCTGGAAGTGCTGACTGGTGAGGAGGCTGCATCTTTGGCAGCGAGCGTGCAGCCAGCCGTAGGAGACCATGACCCGGACCGAGAAACAGTGAAGGAGCGGCTCAGGCGAGACCCGCCTCTGGAGGCGGATCCCTCCTCCAACCTTGCCGGCGACCTCAGCCCTTTCCAACAGCTGCTGCCATCTGCTGGTCTGACAGCAGGCTTGCTGGGGTGCCTGCAAGGGGGTGCTACAACAAACATAGAAAATGTGAGTTCAGTGCCCACATTAGTGTTGGCTCAAATTCATGCCGTAATGGAACCAACAATGGAATTCCAAATGTCGAGCAACATTGGTCTGCCCTCTGAAACTCTTCATAAAAAAACAACTAGCAGTCTCTCTTTGGGAAAACTCCAAGCCTCTGTGTCTGCATTAGGGCTGCACCGAATAGCATATTTAGTATTCGGCCCAATACCGAATAGTTTGTCAACTATTTGGCCGAAGCCGAATATGAAGCCGAATAGTTGCTTTATTTAATAAATCGTGGTTCCAAACTTCAAAAAACACACTTATTAAAAAATCTAATAAAGCACAATTTTAAATGCATTATATACTTTTATTTCTCTTCGGTGTAATTAATGTAGCATCTTCATTTAAAGTATAAAAGCCAGAAACAAAGAAGATTTAACCAAAATGAAGGGGCCAAATGTACAGAAGATTGTTGAATATTCAGTGCCAGTTAAAGTAGGAGGCCTCACAAATGCAAAAGGACTGCCTTTGTGAATCAGATGCAGTGCATTCTCTATCCAGTTGCAAAGTGGATGCAGTCGAGTTTCGAAACTTCTTTGCAGTTCACATACAAATGTATAAATTGATTCATGTCGGTTCATGCAGGACACAAGTCAAGAGGAAATCTGAAATGTGTGAACTCCATCTTGCAACTATTCACCTCCCCCAAACAAATGCTGCTCACTTTTCACTTATCCTAGCCACTCTTTCTCGCCAATACACAAACATATGCAATTTATAATTCCTGATAAAATATCAGATAATGTTAAACTTAGGACTCAAGTCCTTAATAAAAGAAAAGGGGGGACTATGATGTACGCAATGGGAAGTGACATGACAGGAACTGAAAGTATCTGTGCACATTTTTTTCAGTTTGTTTTTTCCAACTGGAAAAAATGCACATTGCATATAAACATTTGCCAAAAGAAAAGATGTTCCTGTCATATTACAGGCTAAGTATAAAAGATGAGCACCTTTTTTGTCTAAGAATTTGTAACAAAACATGCCCTAATGAGCAGATTACAATATACAATATTTTTCAGCTGTGTAATAGCAATTTGTCTGGTCTAATTCTATTCAGTTTTGCCTTTCTGAGTTCATGTTGCATTGTATTCAAATGCGAATGTCAAAGTATTCAGCAAGAGCCGAATAGCAAGGAACTATTCGGCCGGAGCCGAATAGCTTTTTTTCTGCCGGAATTCGGCCAAATACTTACTCGAAGCCAAAGTTCGGTACACTCCTAGTCTGCATTATCAAAAAACGCAGAAACAAGTGCTGCAAGTTGCTTAACATCTAAAGAGCCCTTTTTTTCTACCACAAGCAAAGTCCATACATCTCCTTCAAAACAACGGCACGCAGGATCAGACTTTCCCGATCTTGCAGTAATAGAGCCTTGTGCCTTAGAAAAAGTCAACAAACAGAACACCCAAATCAAAAAAAACATTAAAGTCAAAAAAGACAACATACCTTGAAAAAGGACTAAAAAAAACCTGCAAAAATCGCCAAAGGAGTCAGGATCCTCTCTACGAAATACTCAAACGTTGGAACACAAAAAAAAGACACAGTGAAAAAATCCCTCCCCCACCCTCTTCTATCTGTGTTCTCAATTTTTTTTTTCAAAAAACAGTAAAAAAAAAAGCTGGACCAGGTCCAAGAACTCTCGGATGCCGAAATTCTGGAGGCAATCCAAGATCTACCCCCAGTGAGCAAAACAAGGAAAGTGACCACGACTGCAAAAAAGCTACCTCCGCTACCAACCCCTGACAAACCCACACCGGAAAAAACATTGCTACCCAAGGAGCCCGACTAACTAAGGAAAAACAAAACCTGACTACCACAAACACTCTAGGTGCGCTCATAGACAACCACCCCACAGCCAAAGCAACTGGAGTTGAGCTTCCTAAAACAAGCCCAAACCAACTAGCAAAGAAAGCAGATGTGAACAACTTCAACAAATCCCTGCTTCTTAACAAACAAGAGGCGATTGGGCGTGCTCCATGACAGGATAGTGAGACTATCCAAAAAGAAAAGTCACCTATCAGAACAAACCCATTAGTTTCACCAGCTTCCAGACAGCACCTTATTCAAGGCCGCCTGTCGACGAGCCAACCTGAACCTGACTACTTTTTACCTCAACCAAAAAACTTTGACAGACCCACTCAAACAGTGGAAAGCTTATCCCTCACAGCGACATTGCCACCGCTCACACCAAGAGGTCAATCTCCTCCAAAAAACAGGAGGCTAAGTGAAATAGCTACACCAAGCACCAAGGAATCACCGGCAAAAAAAACAAATCTCACAACCATCATGTCGGCTATAACAATAGCCCTAGCACCCTTTGAGACACTATATGAAAACATCAACGACTCCTTAAAAGACAGTACCACAGTAGCAGCAATGATGCATACTAAGTTGATCTTCGTCGAAGGATTCATTACAGCGCTGGATCAAAGAAACACAAATCACAGAGACTCTTGGGACTCAAAGCTGACCCTACTAGAAGGAAAACTCAAGCTTCTTAAACCGACTAGTCTTGATAAACCTATCTCTGCTGACAAAGAAACTCAGACACTGTCACCATCTCAACCTGCAGAACTGGCTCCTGTGTTTTCAAGATTAAAAGACAAACATCCTCGTTTATTAACTACGGTGCCTAAACCCACGCCACCAAGTGACATTTCTCAAAAATCTACCCTTGCCACGAAAAAGCAACCTCTATTGAAACTTGCTACTGCTGCCCAACAAGACTCCATCGACCCAGAAACAGTGACCGCGCTCGGCCCATTGCTGTCTTTAAAAAAAACTCAACAAAAAAAAACACGGGAGAGAGTCATGGTGTTCTACCCCAAAGCCAAAACATTGATAACACAGAGAAAGATTGTACCCCTCCCCCAAGACCACAGAGGAATTTATGACCAGAAGCTCTTTGATAGATTTAACACAACAATGGGATATAACAGAAATCCCGGAACCACAAGCGGAAATCGCAAATAAAACCAACAATCAAGCCTCAAGTTCACCACCTGGTCCCCAAAGGGATAAAACCAAACCAGTACCCCCATATTCCCATCCAGAGTACAATGCCAGAACATCAACATCGAAGAACTTGGGAAATGAACAACTTCATCAAAAAGAGAAGACACACACCCCGACCACTTCAGCGGGGCATAGTCATGTCAAACAACGAAAAACTTCATCAGCGCATCTGAAAGAGGACCTGCTAGGACCAAAAGACTTAACAACAAGATCCATCCATCTTTTCAAAATAGAACAAAAACCCACTGACGACCACTACATGATCTTAAATAGAAGAACAGTCCTCAAGATACTAAAACAAGTGGACACGCTACAGGCTGTAAAATCAGACGATTTCACCCTGATCGAGCCCTACCATAGAAACAAACAAGCTAAGGCCTATCTCCACATTAAAAACTTGGCACTTCGTGAGATCCCCCAAAACGCCTTTGCGGAACTATCACATTTTGGCTTCATCCTCAATGATATCCCTGTCACAAACACAATCATTAAACACAAAGAAAACCACAAGAAATCCCCCACTAAAAATTACAGATACAAATCACAAACGGAGGACTTTTATAGATCGTCAAGAAGATGAAGATCTCCACCTCCGCTGAGAAAAATCGACTATAGCCACAGCAGATCATCCTGGGAACGGGCAAATATATCTGAGCAAAGAACCTCACCGCAGCATGTAATTGAAAGTAAAAAAAAAACATCAAATTCCTCTACTGTCTGCGAGAAGATGTGCCAAAAAATGGCAGCTGGTTATGGATACGACATGCCCTGACACCAGGCCTCAAAAGATAGCAACAAACAAGGGGTGCCAGCCTATCAACTCAGCCACCCCGTCTCAACCATGACGACTTCCCAAAACCAACGTTGTCTATAGCTTCATGGAACACCAGAGGTCACATGCATCCAACTAAACCTGACAGCCACAACTTTGGAGCCCACGACATTTTATGCCTCCAGGAAAACTGGTTGCTGGACAGACCGGCACTGGATGGTTGCACAATAGAGATCTCATTCGCCTCCAAAGGCCCTCTAGGGAACCGTCTTCAGGTTTACTGATAGCTACTCGCATAGGATCAGGCATAGCCATCACCAAGAAAATAGCAGCAAGCTACGGATTCTTGGCTGTCCTCGCAACATGGTCCCACGAAACCCCAGCTGGAAAAAAATCTCAAGACTCTCTTGCCATTATCAACGCTTACTGGAACCCTCAAAAAACAACTTCAGCAAACTTCTGTGATGCAGCAGCCAATATTTCTGATGAAATCGCGATCAAACACCAGACCTCGAACATCATCATCTGTGGAGACGTTAACGCAAACTGTCATGTCTGAAACTTGCCAAAGATGAATCCATCTGCTCTAACTTTGACGGAGGCAAGGGGTAAATCATGGCTAACACTAATGAAGTCTATGAACCTCCGCAACGCAGCAAATGCAAGTAGTCACCAAAACCTGATACCTACGTGGGAGCGCGACAGGTCATCAGCCACTCTTGATTACATCTTTGTCTCTGAAAAGATCTACAAGCGTATAATCTCCTTCGAAGTAATCAGAACCAAGGCAAGCAACCACAACTTATTGAACCTTACCTGCAATACCAGTGCCCGAGATCATCAATTTTACAAACCGTTGATTGAGACCAACTGCCAACTCACCCGCTTGCGCATGACCACTAAAGACATCAAAATGTTGTCACACAATTACAAAACCTTAACCTCTGACATCGAAGCTCAAGACTCAACCTTCAGCGACAGCTATATCCCTCTGTTGCTAGCTTTTAAAAAACCTCAGAAACATCCTTATAATCCTACATATAACAACAACCACACGTACAATCGGAACTTAGTGATCAAACGAAGATGCTTAAGGAAACTAAACAAAGAAACAGCTGTCTTGAACACAATAACGCTGTGGGAATCTTAGCACACTGAGATGAGAAACTACAAACAGTGGCTCAGAAACACCAGATTTTCCCTCTACCAAATAGATGCAGAAAACATGCTCAAGGCTTTAACCAACAAAAAACCTCGAGAATTCTGGACACTCGTCAACAAAACAAATCACCATCCCAACTCTCAAATGATTAACTCAGTCTCAGAAGCCAACTGGATCAAGCATTTTTCTCAACTCTTTGACTCTCCCACACTGACCACTGATCTAACTCACCAACCAGCAGACGGAAGCTGGGTTGACCTTTCAGACTAAGAAGAAATAAAAAAGGTCATTGTAAGGCTCAAATTATCGAGAGCCCCTGGACCGGACGTTCTAGCAAACTCTGACCTAAAACATCATCCGGAAGACTGGCCAGCGGTAATGAGTATGATCTTTAAAGACTGCAAAGAACGGAAGATACTTCCCGATTCATGGACCCAAGCAGTCATCGTCCCGATTTTCAAAAAAGGTATCAGGGAGGATCCTTCCAACTACCGGCCTATAGCCCTGGTCGACATTATCGTCAAGGTCTTCACAACAATTCTTTTGAGCCACTTCCAGAAATGGGCATGATTATCACCATGCTCTGACCCACTTCAAACAGGATTCCAGAAAAACGCCAGTACAGGAGCCAACATAATGATCCTCAACATTATCAAGGCAAAAGTTCTGTCAGGTGCCCCGCAAGTCTTCCTCACTTTCGTTGACCTATCCCAGGCCTTCGACAGAGTCGATAGGCTAAAACTGTGGGTCAAACTAAAGGCGTGGAACTGTCCTGGAGAAATTCTCGACCCAATAATTGCCCTTCACTCCAATACTAGTGTCTCTGTACGGCTCTTTTCATATCCTTCCTTGGCGACTTAAAGACTCCCAAGAAACGATCAGGTCCTTTCCACCTAAAGTCGGAAATGTAAGGGTCACCAGACTTTTATATGCCAACGACCTGATAATATTGGATCATACACATGTGGGCCTCCAATGCCAGCTCGATAACCTTGTGTAATATACTGAGGATAACAACCTGGAGATCAACAAATCGAAAACAAAAATCAAGATTCTTCAGAAACAGCGGAACAAAAAGAAAGAAAGCTTACAGTGGTTCTTGCATCAGTCAAAAATTGAAATTGTCTCAATGTTCAAGTACTTGGGAGTTGAAATTGACAGCTCTAAGAAAGCACTCAGTATGCAGCAAACATTATGAACAAAGACCAAGAACCTAACAGCCTAATTTCGAGTAGTTGACAGGAAATACGGCAAATTTAGCCTACTACCGGCCATCCAGTTCTACAAGGTAAAAGTAATCCCGTGACTAACCTACGGTATGGCCGCATCTCCTGCAATTCCGACCACGCTGTGGACTAAATTAGAAGGTTTCATCTGGAGAGCAGTACTAGGACTTCCCAAATCTACATCTTCTGCAACAATAAGACGTGAACTAGGGCTACTGTCCCTAAACGCAGTTGTGGCCCAAAGTACTATGCCCCTCTTCAGGAAAATACAACATCCTGAGAGCCTCCAAATTTAAAGTATGATCGCTGAGGAAATTGCCAAAGTAAACAACCAATTCCTAAACGACTGGGTCAGCACCCAAAAACAAACACTGCAGGAGATAGCCTGTTCAGAAGAAGAACTACTCCAAAATACACTAAGAATTAAATCAAAAATGGAATGGTTAGACCGGATAAACATCAACGAGAAAGCAGTCTCTAACAAACTGCTAAGCCACCTGCCTCCGGTTTTCAATAAACTTAAAGAGCCCATGGGGTACTGTACAAAATACCCGAGCAAACTCTTAATGAAAACCCTTCTGAAAGCGCGAAAGCGCGCCTCAACCTGTTACCTACCCAGGAAATCCTAGCAATCAGAACAGCCACCAAAGAGAAAGCCTGCAGACTTTGTAAAGACCCGCAAACCATAGAATCAATTAGGCACCTACTGATAGTCTGCCCGGCAATAGAACAAGAAAGGATTGCCTTTTTCGGTCCTCTGCTCATAAACCCTTTTGTTGACGACGAAGACACATGGTGGAACCGTCTCATCACAGGAGCCTAAACTAGATGGCTAATAGCGACGGCAAAACTTCTAACTATCGCCACGGAGAAGGCCAACCAACCTCAACAGGAAAATACATCAAGTTAGAAGAACATTTCGGGACCTTCTCGCTGTACAGCTCTCTTGCCAATCTTACTGGAAACAAACAGCAAAACCTGGCAACACTTCTCGGCCGTATTAACTTCAGAATTTTTTATTTACTCTATCTACGAAAACGTCTTTGTAAAAATCTAGATTATATACAAATACATACATATAAAAATAGTAGACTAATCCATGAACTTTAGGGGTGAAACACAACTGTTCCTCATGTCATGGATCAATTAACTCAACAAAATCTAAAATGTATCTCCTTAATGCCAATCCTTGCAAGCTGTAGTCATTTTGAAAAAAGAAATGCAACCTACATTGTATCATCTCCACCGACAAACTAGAAGTGGTTGGCATTACACTCCCTATGTGTCAACAAGGAACAGCATGATGAAATAGCTTAGAAAAATGTATCTCCATCACAGCCAGATCAGAGAAAATATTAACTTTGTGTCTATTCTGCAGAGTAATTCTAAAATGTATCCCTGAAGTAGAATAAGGCTTAATTAATGGAGCAATTGGTACAGTTGTTGGCTTCCAAACATATCTGCATGACAACAACATTCAGTTTATCAATATCCAATTTGACAAACTTGCAGAAGTTAATAAATTGGCCAAACAATAAGATGTTTCCTTCTTTTCGAACACATATACGTGTGCAGAGAGCATTTTTTGGTCACTTGCAAATGCTGTCACTATTCGCAAATCACAAGGTGTAACCCTAGATTGGTGTTTGCAAACTAACTTCCAAAACTAAAGTGGTTGATGTTGTCCTTTCAATGAGCTGGACCCAAAAGAACCTCACTAATTGTAATACTGATTTCATGGTATATATGATCACCTGTATGTGTGGACTGCATTATGTGGGCAAGACCGTTCGAAAAGTTAAAACACGCATCATGGAACATCGGAGCTGCTTAAAGAACAGAACTGAAAATGCCCCTCTTGTGAAGCACTTTAATCTTCAGAAGCACAAGCATGAGGACTTCACATGGACCGTACTTCTGGCCCTAAAATGAACGAATTACGCAGCACGTGAAAAGAAACTGTTAAAGATGGAACAAAAGATGATTTATACCTTACAGAGTGATGTCACTGGGCTCAGTGAATCAATTGATTGGCACAATATCTAGTCTCGTTTTCAGGCTATTACTTTACCCTCACCTCTCTGTTATACTACCGCCACGATTAGTTTTTGCGTGACCACCCCTCCCAGGTTGGTCACTTGCATTTCCCTTTACTAGAGGGTTCTCCACATTTTACCATGACTATTTTGTCCTCCCTTCACCCCTCCTCTTGGTGGGCTCCTCGTCTTTCTGGTCACTTAAGCTGTACATTTACGGTCTTTGCACCTACGTTTTGCCTTTTCCTATACCTTGTCTAACTCCTTTCCAATATGGCCGCCTCTTTTGTACCTCCCGCGGCACCTATCTCCCTTCTTCTAAACAGGGTAGAAGGACTTCTGAGTTCCCATGACTACCGGCCAGCATCAGCCGCTCCCCGATTTCACTTTTCTCACGGAGCCGATCTGACGGGTGCGGTAGACTTGTTTGCAGCTGTCGTTCCCCATAAGGTAAGCATAGTTACGATTTATCATCCGGCGAGACGTAATTCTCTCGTTACATTGTAGCTACGTCATGTGGCTGGTGATCGATCTAGGGTGTTGCTGATCGATCCAATCCTTTACATTTTTTACACTTTTCCTTCCAGTGCAGAACGAAGGGATTTGTTCCTGATTCACCCGTTTGTGCTGACCTCCTCCTTTTTAAGGTATACCTCTGCCCTGATTAAGAGGCATCTTCACGTCTCTCACCGTGGATTTATCTGTTTTGAGGGATTCTTACCCGGGTGGTCTATTCTTCCTGCTCGATCTGTCTTTCCTTCCGCCACAGGACCCCACTTTACTTCGGTGCTGGTATTAATCTAACTGTCCTCCAGTCCCACTTTGGCGGCTCTGCAAGAGCCCGGCATGCTCTAGGCCTATGCTTGTGGCACGTTCTTTACTCCTACTACTGGATTCCTATGATGGGTGGGTCCTGCCGAGGACTCCTTTTTACTCATTTCACTTATGCACTGGCTAATGGATCTGTTTGGGTGGTTGTATTCTTCAGAAATCTGCTGTTTAGTTGTGAGCATTCTTAGGCTTTTATCCGAGTTATCTCTTGTAGGGCCTACTAGGTCGACAACCTACACCTTCTATTGACAGTAGAGAGCCCCCACTAGCACCACGTTAGGTAAATATTCCCCTTGATATGCTGCCGACTTTCATTCATTTGAATCTGCCAAAACATCTAGCTATTTATGAGCTGACCCTTTGTTGTATGTTGTTTTTATTTTGCAGGTGCTATGATACTTTTGTTGTTATGATGACCACTCCAATTGTAAACTAGGCTACATTGTTAAAAGTTTTGCCTCCTGATTAATGTTCCATACCTTTGCCTTGAGGAACAGAAACATGTCGAGACAAGTCTCTGGACTCTAAACAGAGATCATAATCTATGACACATTTATCTAAACTGTTGTGCACTATACTATTTGTTTTACAAGTACCCTCTGTGCATGTTTGTTCTGTAACACCATTTGAAACTGGCTAAGTCTGCTACGTATTCCTCGTTGTTGTTTTATACATTGGAAGATATAGTTTTGTACTGTGGACCAATTGATTTAATTGGATGTTTTAAACTTTATGATTTATTGTTATTAAAATTTGATACTTACCCTTTTTTTTTACCCTGACTGGTCCCTCCCTCTCAGATTATTTTGAGTGTTAAATGCCTCTGGTACCTGCCATGTAGCTTTGTCTTCCTATACATTGAGTATTATCCTCCCGGATACAGACAAAGTATACACTGCTAACTCTGGTTAGACAGTTGTATACCGGGTTTCCTCTCCTTGTAAGTAGTAACCCTAGATTAAGCATTGATTGACATTGACAGCACAAGCTTTAAAGAAGGTATGCATTATGTAGCACTTTCACGTCTGCGTACACTCCATGGTCTACTAGTTAACTTTGATGCAAACAAAGTTAATGCTGAAATTCCTTGCATCCTAGAATACAAGAGGCTATAGGCACTACAACCCTCATCTAGATATGTACCCTATACTTGAAACACAGAAACCTTTCAAAAGACAAATAATAGAAATAGAAGCTACGGCAGATTTCCCAACAACACCACTAAAAAAACAATGACTGACTCCTGCATCAAACAATATAACCACAAAACTGTGTAGTACAAAGTCAACTTCATATCCATCAGAAAAGAAAGCTCCAAATGTCTCTTCTCCAGAAAGATCTGCAGGCCCATCTAATGATCCACAAACATAACACTTTGGTCCAAATTCAGAAACCCAACTGGAGTAAATTGTTATGCTAATGTGACAGTGAATCTTCTCTTTCAATTGCCCCCAAATGTTCACAACATTTACTTAGACGTCTCAGACCAGCTGTGCTTGCAAATGCTTACCCTTCACAGAAAACCACAAATATTCCTGACAACTCTTACAGTGTCTTAGATAGAAGGCGAGAATTGCACTTCTGTGCAGGAATGGTAAAATGTACCATAAACACACAAAAAGATCCACAAGAATTCCTAATGTACTTACTACAAGCACTGGAAACCAAAAACATCCCTATAAATGAAATCTTCTAGATTTCATACACGTGAAAGCTTGCATGCACTCTCTGCAACCATGTTTCACAAAACCACATCCCTAATGAACGATTTCTATATGTATCCATACCAAATTGTGAATCTATTCCATTTCACCAGTTTAGACAGAATGCAAACATATCAATAATGATAATGATGAGTTATTTATATAGCGCCTTAATCCAAAGCGCTTTACAGAGCACATATTTACATACAACATCACCCAACCAAAATTGGTACTCATTTATCGACCTCGGAAGGATGAAGTTGGCCTTGCCAGGATTCGAACCTGCGACCTGCAGATCACAACAGTGAGCACTCAACCCGCTGAGCTATTTTACCAGATCCCATACCTTTGTCCAAAAGAATCTGACTGTATATCTCAAACTCCAACTGTGTGTATTTAGTCTAGAGAGAGAGGGAGAAAATGGCAAACGGTTGGAATGGGGAAAATATAATCTGCACCGTGGCTTTTATATACACTTACAATGATTAATTTTTAAATCTATAAGTGTCCTAGTACATAGGTGTTTTACCTAAAGGAAAAACACTCTTCATGCTCAGACCTCCCATGCATTTCTGTATCTTAGTGGGATGCACAGTGCCCCCACATGCCATCCCATAATCACAAAGCATCCTCTGTGTAATTTAGATTGTAAGTGTAATTCCTTTGCATGCCCTATATGAGCTGGTATCAATCGCAAACCAGATTATAAGCAAAAATGATATATCATGCTCAATTTCATTCTATCCTATTCTTACCTATTCAATTGTGTTACTGTATTCTGTGTACCATTGGTGGTTTAGCCCCCTATTTTGTTTAGGATTTTTTCACTCCAAAATAACACAACAAAGATATTGCAGGCCTGTAGTTATGGTTAAGTTGCTCAACCCATAGGAAGAGTAATTTTTGGGTGGTTTATAACTACACCCCCGGATGAAGCCTCACAAAACTTTGCAAAAATGTTTTATGGCCCAGTCAGATTGATGTAAGTGAGATATCCTTTGCTCACGTCTAAAGCACAAACCACTGGACAGATTTTCCCCAAATGTGCGGCTTGAGTGGAAGCTTGGTCCCATAAGCATGCTTTTTAAATTTGGTGTAAATCGGCCCAGTAGACTGTTGTTTATTACAAAAACCAACAGGGATCATACAGGACATTCAAACATCTCCATAGTCACCACTTCCAAACCTGTGTCAAGCATTTTTGTTGTAGAGTATCGTCACAACATGGGCCCTTCCCTAAAAAACCTATCCCATTTTCTGGTTGGGTGATCAGAGTGGTATACCATATAGATTGACCCTATGGATCTTAGTTAATTGGCCCTCTCATGTCAGGTGGCTGCACTGCCCCTTCCCCAAGAAACTACCTATTACATTGTTGCAGGGTTTCAGGATTACCATTGGCCCTTGCCCTCTGCCATCCGCCCCTGGATTTCTGTCCCTGATTGGCTGGAACTGGTCTCCCCAGACCTGGGACCCAGCTCTGTTCTCAGCGCTCTGTGCACCTATTCAAGGTGATGAGAATGTCTATGTGTTCCCACTGTATCTGTTAGCAGAACCACTTTGGCCTGTGACAGTGCTCTCCATGTTGCAACGTTATTAACTTGTTCATGCTTCCCTTCATTTCTGTGGTGCTGAGAACTGTTTGTCTTCCATTGCAGGTGGATAACCATTGTCTAGCTCGGCCGCATCATGTGGTTGAAGACCACAAAATCGAGCTCTTCTGATCTGCAATTTATGAGCATTTATTCTGTTTTTCTGTAGTTGGCCCCCCTGTCGTTTTAGCTTTGGAATGTGCTGATTGTCTCTGACTTTGGATGTGAGCCCTGGCCTTCCTGTTCTGTGCAGCCTTGTTCTACTTTCCCCCTTCTCTCGTCCTGTGGCTTGTGGCCTTATGTGATCCTCATTATACTTACACTATGATTTCGACATATCTATATTGTGCTATGTTTCCTATAGGTTAGTCGGATTTGGTCCTGCCAGGCTCCTTATGTGGTCCATCAGTTCCAAAGTGTAGTTGCCACAAGCGTCTGCAAGCTTGCTCTGCATCTCTTCATTGCCTTGCATTCAGTGTTCCTGTACTTGGCTAATGAGAAAAATAATAGAAGTTTTTGACAGTATGTGTATCTATCTGTTCTTTATCTGCAGAACTGTGTAAGCATGTTCTTCGTGCATATGAGTGTGTGGTTGTGTAACGTTGTGCATAGTTGCAAGTGTACTTCGTGACCAACGTGGCTATCTCATGGTGTCACTAATGATGTCAGCACAGTGGTTACTCGACATTAGTCAACGTCATCAGCACCTGTATTCATAAAGACATTCACTGGATAAGGTTTGAATAGCTGTCTGAGAGAGTATGTGTCTGCATACGTATCAGGTACTGGTCCTCCTGAGGCCTGGCTGAAAAGTGAGTGACTTTGTGTGTTTTTTACTCTTTGGGCCATCGTGATCATGGGGGCGAGGAGGGGCATTCCAGGGACCCTAACTTCAGTCCCCCCCTCCGGTACACATGTGAACCAAAGCTCCAAACTTTGTCACTATTGCTTTTTGTAGCAATACCTTTGTTACTCCTCCAAGATGTCCATAGTAATTTGCATGGCCATTGAAATTCCGGGTCATACAGCTACAGTCTCCCTCTGGGTTGCACCATACCCATTTCCCCCAGTATCTGTTATTGTCAAATGGATTATCAAATGTCTTCATCTCATCATCGGGAATAGTGGGCATTCATTTATCCTTGCTCTCAGGTTATTTCTTTCTTCTAGTATCTTGTCTTTTTCTTCTTCCATGTTCACATCCACCAACACCTTCATCCCTATTGTCTTCTCAGTGGTTTTGCAACATTGTGTAATGCAGGTATTGACCACTCATAGTCCCATTAGAATTAGTATTGGTGCTACTAGTAATACTTTCAGTCCATCTGCTAACCTTGTTGGCATCCATGACCATATGTATGACAATCAACTCTGGTCCTTTCCTAACCCTTTGACTTCCTCCTCCATCTTGGCATGCATCTTCAATAGCCTTGCCACTGCTTCTGTCACTATGCCGTTCTCTCCATCATTTTCAGGCAGAATGTGCAACAGGAACTCCCAATTTCTGGGCAAACTCCTCCTTCCATTGCTGTGAGAAGGTCTAGAACATATCTGTTTTGGAGTGCCATTAACCTTACTGCTCGGAGCTCTTCTCTTATCGCATTGAAGCCTTTTACTGTAGAGTTTATTGTTTGCTTTAGCTCCCATCTTGTTATCTACAACCATTTCACATTTGTGTATGCTTGCACAGCTGGAACTACTGATGCAAAGAATATATCTGTCCTGCTGAACAACCAATGCTCAGACTGTTCATTGTCTAGTGACACTTCTAATTCTGATGATAAATAGTTGTCTCTTTCACTCTACTCACTTCTACTGGCTGTTTCGTTCTTCCCTTTTCTTCCACTTCTATTGATCTCTTTTTTCTCTTGTTAGTATCCATTTCAGGGAAGTTATCTTTCTTCAAATCCTTCCGTGGCACTACCAGTGTTGGCATATTGATGTGCACCAGTGAGCAAACTCCTCCCCAGTTGGGTGGCAGCTTTACGTATGCCTTGGATCCACACACCCAATAGTGGTCCGTTAATACTGCTGTGCAACCTTCATTGCTGGATGATTTTCTGTTGACCTACACTCTGTGTCATCTCCAACCTTTACTGCACAGTTATTGTCATAACATAATGCTGGTTTCTTCAGTGGTATTATGGGCATTGGTCCAGATTCTTTGTCTACCCGGGTGAGCAAATCCGTGCTTGCATCCCATTCCTTTAGGCACCTGTTATTTTCCCATTCCACTGTATTTGTCGTTGCTTGTATTAGGGTTTGTGCTTCACCATCTACTACTCCTTCTTTCCATCACTCTGCTGTGTATACTTGGCCATACACAAGCATTTGTTGTATTTGCCAGCATCCTGGTTCTCCTCCTATTTCCTTGACCCTGCCCCCCTCTACAGGCATGGTAATTATTTCAGTTTAATTGTTTTTTTTCCCTCCTTTCTGTGGGACATCAGTTATGTATTGTATAGCTTGGTATAGTGCCAGTATGTGTTCATTATGTCAAGAATCTTTATATCGCTGTCTTCATAGGGGAACGTTGACTTGGACATCAATCTCAATGTTGCTGATTTCCCCTGGAATCTTCCTCGGGTTGTAACCATGGATAGGAACATAAGGCATTGTGCTCTTGCTGCTGGTATTACATTTGCTATAAATGTTCTGGAGGCACTCATGGCATAGGGGATTAGTGAGCAGACATAACAGCTCTCCACAGTGGTTCATTACCTACTTTGGTAATGGGCTTGTACCACATATTGTTAGACACTCGAACAGTGGCTGTGAGATATAGGTCAATCCCTCCCATGTCTGTATCAGCACTGTGTTTA
This sequence comes from Ambystoma mexicanum, assembly GCF_040938575.1. Taxonomy (NCBI): domain Eukaryota; kingdom Metazoa; phylum Chordata; class Amphibia; order Caudata; family Ambystomatidae; genus Ambystoma; species Ambystoma mexicanum. Next base: position 604,321,177 of record NC_090930.1, on the reverse strand, counting down.
CCTCTCCTTCTTACAGTGCTCCGCTGTCCATTTGACATGGTTGCTCCACCTGCTGGAGGTGGGATAATGTTAGTAGAGGGTACTGTGGTAGCACTAAATACAAAGATATTCACCAAAAAAGAAAACCAAAACACCAATTGGAAATAGAGACAAGATGAGCACTTTTTACCAATCATTTCCAGTATCTTGGTTGCTTGAATCCTGGTGCAGCTCGAAGATATCAGTTGCCCGTCTGAAATGTGCAAACCTGAGCTTTAATGTATTAGTGTTGTATTAGCTCATGCCCGTAGACCATATAGTCTGTCATTGTTGATCGGGAAATCATATCATGCCTCCTCTATTGTATATATTGGCCTAAACCCAGTCGCTCTGCGAAGAAATCCACGTTGCAAGGTCCTGACATTAGATCTGTGTTAGCCCCCATTTTGGGTTCATCCGCCATTTTAGATTCTTACTCTAATGTCACCCTGTGTTCTAAGATGGTGGACAATGTCGTTTTGAATGTAACATGGCCGTCTTGACCTATGTGTACAAGTTAATGTGTAAACTGCCCGCAGGCCAAATGTTAGGGTCATGTGCTGAGACCTTGTCCTTCGTTGACCTGTGTATAGAGGATTACCTGTGCCAACGATACTAATCCATGAAAATATATTGTGCACAATACTGTTCGAGCATCTAATGTGAACACTTGTCTGACTATATTGTACAAGATATGTGCGAAGGCTCAATTTGAAATCCAAAGATACACTGTTGCTATTGTAACTTGTTGGAGAATGTATTAAGGATAATCCGTAAATGTATAGATGCATAAATTAGAAGTGAACTCGGCATGAACCCTAGATCCGAGATTCATTAACTTACAAGTCAGTTGGACATCATGTTTTGGATTGTATAAAAGGTGCGACTATTCTGATGTACAGCCCCACTCACTGAACACACCGAACAGGGCTGGTATTCGCTGTGTTATACTGACGGCCTGATAGCTATCTGTTGCTTTTTCCTTTGAAACTGTTCAGTTGTAGAATAAAGATCTGTGTATCTGTTGAACCCGCGTTTGGTGTATTTCCTTTTGGGGTACTCAGCCTCGATATATTCTTTTTGCTTTCACAGATGGCTCCGAATAGGGACCCTCAAGATTGATACCGGGATAGGATGGTGTAAAAAGGGCCCCTTTCCTGAATGAGAAGCGAAACCTCAGCAGCGCTGCACGGCCCGATCCCTGGACAGTGAGCACGCGGTCCGAGTCGGCATCCACTTAGTGAGGGTCCACTTATCGAGGCGGGCAGATTTGCCGAAATCACCAAACACGAGGTAAACTTCGTTAGAAAAACTTTGAAATCTGATCTGACCTCCTTAGGCTTGATCAGGTGAGTCGTGACCCGATTCTTAAGTATCCTGATAATTTGTTTTGGGGCATTATTCTTGCAAGTACAGTTATTGACCAGGTAACACCAGTATTCTGATATGCCTGGGAAATTGTCTGCCTGCTTCAGGGCGTTATTCCGCAGTGACAGACAATCTTTGGAATTTAACCGTCCGGCACCACAGGAGGGGTCGCCGGCTTGTACTATGTACTGTAAGCATGGCATTGGTAGTATAGTGCTTAATGATATTTGGCACAGACAAACTAGGCATGCTTCCGAATTTCAGTGGCCAACCAATAGTAGTTTTGAAATTCCTCATATTGAATACTTAGGATCAATTTTATTAAAGAAAAAGGCTCAACCTGCAGCATTTGACATGTTACAGAATTGGAAGAAAGAAGCTATACAGCAGCTTAAGAGTAGAGAAAAACATGTGCGCCGTCATAAGACGAACGCTGAAAAAGCATTGTTATATAACCAAGATAAACCGTCTGAGGTAGCTAGGAATATGGATAGGGCTTTCTCTCTTGGTATCCAGAAAATCTATCCTTCTAAAGACGTGCATGTTTCCGATGAATTTATCGATAAATTTTTGAATGAACGAAGGCCTGGTGCCACCGCACCACCTCTGTATGTCCCTCTTCCTGCTGCTTTGCCTCCTCCTGCTCCTGTTGTACCTCCTATTGTTCCTCCTCCTCCAGATATTGGTCCTCCTTTTGTCGCTGTTCCTCCACCTGCTCCTCCACTTTTGCCTGTTGTACCAGTGATAGCACCTCTGTTGAACATGCCTACTCTCCCTCTTCCAAGTGGTTCTATACCGCCTGCAGTAGATCAGGGAGCTGGATCAAGGGTTGTCACTCATAATACTGTACCTCCAGAGAAGAAACGTGAGTTGATTGCATGGGCTAAGCATTGTATGGAGAAGGGTAATCAAGCTAATGTTTTTGCCACACTTTCTAATATGGACAATTTTCCTGAGAGAAATGTTTTTATTGAGGGATTAGGGATTCATTTGTGTGTAATGTGGGACAGGTTAAACGATACAGATCTCCCGCAAGGATTGAGGGATCTGAACACTTTAGCGTTCTCTAGAGACACTGCAGAGAAGGTACAAGAGCATGTTGAGAGGGTACTTGAGTATAAAAAGGAGTTGGAAAGGTTACAGAATGAGGATGAGGATGGAGATAGTTTGGACATTATGTATGTGCAGAAACGGTTCCTCCCTTGTCGTGAATCGATATCTGAGGAAATGGGAATCTGCACGAAAGACGTGATTAGATGGATCTCAGACACATCGATAACTCCTATTGAAGTATATGACACATATAGTCAGTATACACCAGAAATGCAGAGGAAAGTGATACAGGTAATGGTAGAATACCTACAGGATGAGTGTGTAAAAAGAAATATTTGTTGTCCCGCAGAGTTATTGAGTATTTACAAGAGAGCTTTTTCATTTGACACTTCTTCGGTTGCTTTAGCGCTCGATTTAGCTCTGTTGCTTAGTAAGCGTTCGGCGTTGCCTACTTCTCAGTTGCCTATGAGAGAGGTTCCTCCGACATTTGTCCCGAAAGTTGAGATTCCTGCTAACCTTGCAATGGGTGCGGCTGCTCAGGAAATACCTGCACATTATCTGTCGCAGTTCGTTCACGTCTCGTTCTCAAGACAGGAAGTGAACACCATTAGACAATCTATTCCAGACATTAGGAAAAATCTGACAGGGTTCTATAAAGAAATAGAGTCTGTTTTGCAATCCTCAGTATTCACTTTAAGTGATATTGATCTGTTATTTCCCGTACTCCTGCCCGTAGATTTGTGGAAACAGATTAGAACTATAGACGATGTAGCAGGGTTAGGAGATACATGGGCTAACATAATCATACTCGATGGAGACAGGCCAGCTGGCGAAAGACCGCCTCAGGTCATACTTACTTTGCCTGACAGAATAGTTGCAAAATTGAAAACTATAATTCCCAAAAAGAGAATTGTTTGGGACAACCTTACTGCCTGTGTCCAAGGGAAGTCTGAGGGTGCTACCGAGTTCTTAAATCGGTTCGAACAGGTATTCTCGGATTTCAGTGGACAAGGCTTAGGCACAGAGTCTGGGAAAAGATTATTCGTAGGCAAATTTGTGTCTGGATTGCTGCCTGACATCCAGTCACAAATCATGTCTTCCGAGAGAGCTTGGCAAGCAAAGTCTCAATCAGAAGTACTGCACATGGTTCAGTACTATGAGAATCGTGTCAATAATGCAAAGGAAAGAGTCGAAAAGATAAAAGGTGATATGAAGACAAAAGTATTGTTACAGGAGATTGTCAGAGGCCTTAGAGGGGGTAATTCACAAATAAGAGGTCAGTATGTTCCACAAGGAAGTGTGCCCTTGGGTCCTGTAAACATTAACCAGTGTGCCTATTGTAGGCAAGAGGGTCATTGGTGTGCACAATGCCCGATCCTCCGACAGAGGTCAAATAACACATTTGGGAATATGGGTAGACGATCCATAGGTCGCCTGGGTGTAGGGGGCCCTGCTAGAGGTCAGTTTGCACAAGATTCACAGCAACCTTTTTCACAGGATAATCAGGCAACAAGTGTGAATACTAGAAACATTTTTGACCATCCTTCTGCCGCTTACCTCTCTGAAGAACTTCCTTTTAACAACATTCTGTTTCGTTCGGATTGCCCGAAGCAGGGTTTGGAACCGACGCCTATTCCCGTTAATCAGAAAGGTCCCTATGTTGAAAAGATAGTGGGAAATAGGAAACATCTATTCTTGATAGATACAGGGGCACAAAAGTGTTCCATTGATCATTCTCAGGTTCCAAACATTCCACTGTCAGGGCAAACTAACGTTTCTGCAGGGTTTTCTGGCACACCAGTTGTCTGCCCGGTTTCTTCGCCAGTACCTATTTCTTTGGGTCCCTTTACTGACCACTGTCCATTCCTTTTGACTTCGAATTGTGGAGAGAATTTGCTGGGGTTGAATCTGTTGAAGGAATTAAATGCGGCAATTCATTGTTCTTCTGATGGAGTGCGTTTGACGATTTCACCACAGCAACTTTCTGACTCTCAATTCTTGACCAGACCTTTGCCGCCGGAATTTAGTGATGTTCCGGAGTGTTTGTAGGCAATTGACGACAATCATGTCAGTGTTTTGAAAATTGAACCTGATAAGATTGTCTTGAAACATGGAGTAAAGCTGCCACGTATTCCACAGTATAAGATCTCGATCGGTGGTGAGCAAGCTTTGAAATGCATCGTCTCTGATTTTGTGCATCGAGGGGTGATTGAGGAAATTGCAGGTAGTTTGTACAATAGTCTGATTTTGCCCGTGTATAAAAAAGGTGATAATGCAATTCCTTTTCGTTTCATAATTTATTTGCGTGCCATCAATAAGATTGTCGCTCCACAATTTCCAATTGTGCCTGATGTGACAACGATATTAACTATGAACCCGGCTTCAGCTACTCACTTTAATGTTGTAGATCTAAAGAATGCTTTCTTTAGTATTCCTATACACAAGGACAGTAGATACTTGTTTGTATTCACTTTAGGGGGACGCTCCGTCACATTTGCCTGTGCACCGCAAGGTTACATGGAAAGTCCTAGCATTTACAGTAGGGCTTTGAAAGAACAACTCGATACCCTTGAGTTGCCCTCTACTTGTACACTGCTTCAATATGTTGATGACTTGCTTTTAGCTGCCGACTCAGAGAGCGCTAGTAAAGAGGGCACTGTGTTGTTGCTTATTCACCTGGCTAAACATGGACATAAAACTTTGCTTAAAAAATGTCAATATTGTTGCCAGGAGGTCGCCTATTTAGGCTATCTCCTGTCAAAGGAGGGAAGAAGATTGATGCCTGAACGGATAAAACTCATTTCTAGCATGTCTGTTCCAAATACACAGAAAGAAGTTAGAGCCTTGATAATGAAGGCGAGCGTCCCCCAGATAGCACGATCCTCCCCTCAATGAGAGACAATAATGGACTCTCCCAATATGGGAATAAGGCTAGGACAAAGTGCGGGTGAACTTAAATGGGAGTTTATCAATCAGAATAGGGCATGCAAAGGACTCTGCAAACTCCGAGAGCGCTCTGTCTGACAATAGCAAAGACAGGCGTATAAATTTACAAAAAACGTCATAAGAACCTACATACTATAGGGGGCACAAGTTCGTGGGGATTGGGTGGCGACGACTAACTATAGGTGCTGCTGCGATGTGGTTTGCCGTGGTCGGTGGATGTCACTGGTTACCCTCGTTGGCTGGGCAGGTCAGCTGGGTTCATCCGGACGGTGTTGTTGTGCCAGCCGTGACCAGTGTCAGTGATGACTGTCTTCCCTGGCTTTCTGCCCTAAGGCCACGCACACCGCAGTCATTCAACATTGCAATATTATCTTCCCCGGTAAATCCTCCAATAGGTTATTCTACAGGTTAATGCAACTCAGGAGGAATGCACCTAGAGTGGTTTTTTTTGGTGATACATCAATACATAGTTACCATCGTCCTGTTGACCATGTATCATAGGTCGCGAGGTTGGAACTCAGGGCAGGGGACGGGCTGCCCGAGTTATCATGTCTCGTTAGAAGTCATTATGAATGTGTTCCTGTAATGTTGCTATAATATTGGGTGTCCTAATTTTACAGGGGCCATTAACCTAAGGTGAGCCAGTGGGTCGAGGAGCCTAAGAAAGGGCGTCTTTGGATCTGTGTTTTAAGGCCGGGGTTTACTGCTGGGTTGTAAATAATTCAGGTGGCAGGCCGTGGCCTTGGGTGCTGCGGGGGGAATGTGAATGTTTGAAGCGGCTCCAGCCGAATTGGGGGAGGTGGAGCGGAGTAGCACAGGCCTCTGCTCTTTCGTCTGGCAGGCTTCAATGGGGATGAAGGGGGGGATGGCCTTGCATATGCCCACAAGGATATTTTCCTCGTGTGTTGCGGATTTAAGTGGAAGAGGCATAAATATTCATAGAATATACAATACTCATTGAGTCTTTTCAAAGCTTATGTTTTTGACATTGTTAGTGCCTTTTACATGGCCATTTTAAATGCGTTACCTATATGCTAAGTATTTAACAACCACAACATTTTGTTACATTTCTATACATGCGCGGTAAGCGAGGTAGCAGTAAGGTTGGTGGAGCACGCAGGAACAACCCGCTAATAAGACTGATGGCAGTGACACATGGTGAGCTTGGACATACATATTGTGCATTTTCGTGCACCACTTACATGAGCTCCCAATAGGGTTGTATTTGTCTTCCTTTGCACTCTAGCAGCATTAGTTCAGTTATGGCATGGGACCTTGGGGTGCAGTCTTCTCGGCGCAACATATAACATGAAAAACCCCCGGGACACTTTTACCATTTGCGCATAGCTACGGGGATGTGGGTACTTCATCCTGAATGTCATATAAGCACACATTCTGCCATCTTCATGGAGGTTACAGGTTTTTAGTCAGAAAGGTCATGAAGAGAAAAGTTTCATCACAGGTAGTTTTCTCATTAGTATTTGGGGGCTCTGCTTTTGTCAGGGGACCATTTTACAGTTCTTTTCCACCCTGGCCCTGCTGGCCGGGTCATGCTGGGAACAGCGATGCACTGCGGAAGGTGAAATGTTAAAGTGTTTGCATCTAACACTAGCTCATGTCCGTCCGTTCGTGGGAACAGGCTCTCAGCGGATCTGCCAGGGAGCTGCGGCCGCAGGGACAAGTGAGACTCTCCAAGGGTGGGGGCTGCGCTGCGGCGCACAGGGCTCATGCCATTTTGATTTTAGCCATTTTGATTTCACAAGATGGTTTCCAGGACCTAGCTTAATACAGCATGTTTGGTCGATGTCTTCAGCCAGTGGTCCACCCACCACCTGGGCCCTGGTGGCAGGGTTAACCCTTGATGAGCCATGGACTTCACAGGGAGGAGAGGATGCAGGAGAGGGGGGTCTCTTGGACCAATCTTCCCATACATTAGGAATGGCTTCTTACTGTAGGCAGTGGATCCCCAACTTTTCACTAGTGATTAAGCCGATGTTGGCTCTGACGAAGAAGGGCATTTCTTCGCCATTGCCGTGGAACATGGAGCACCAGCATGCATTTGATTTGCTCAAGACTGCATTGTACTCGGCACCGGTTTTGGGCACACCAAATTATGAAAAAACCTTTGTGTTGTTTGTGCATGAATATGATGGATGTGCTTTGGCTGTATTAACGCAGGAACATGGAGGGAAGAATAGGCCATGCGCTTAATTTTCTTCTGCCCTTGATCCTGTAGCATGCGCTTTGCCAAGATGTTTGCGAGCTGTCGCTGCTGCTGCGTCTGTAAAACAGAGTGAGGGAATGGTCCTAGGCCATGCTTTAACCCTGATGGTAACTCACTCTGTAGATGTTCTACTGAACAGATCTCAAACGCAACACCTCACTTCGGCACGGTCGACAAGATATGAATTGATCTTGTTTGCACCACACATTCAAATTAAGAGGTGTTGTGTTCTTAATCCGGCTGAATTCTTACCCTTCCCACAAGGTACTGCTTGCAGTGACGAAGAGTCACATGGCTGCCTTTACACTACCGAAGAAGAGACAAAGGGTAGAATTGACCTAAATGATACTCCTTTGAACAGTCCACAAGGAGAGCAGTTTTGCGATGGCTCCTGCTTCAAACATCCAGATGGTACATCCACAGCTGCTTATGCAATCACTACATTGATCACAGTCATGAAAACCAAGAGAATCACGCATAGCTCCGCGCAGACCGCAGAGATTATAGCATTGACCCGAGCTTGCAAACTTTCCGAAGGGCTTACCGTGAATATATACACTGACAGTCAGTATGCCTTTGGGGTGGTTCACAACTTTGGGAGACTTTGGTCAGAAAGCGGGTTCTTAACTTCACATGGTACAAAGATCCAGCATGGCTCCCTGATAGTACCTGTACTCTCAGCGCTTGCACTCCCTACTCAGCTGGCTATCGTAAAATGCGCAGCGCATCAAAAGATTGTAGATGATGTAGGAAAAGGGAACACTTTTGCTGATCAGATAGCTAAACAGACTGCCGCTGATCTCTCTTCAGACATGTATACTTCGAGGGAAGCCACAAATACCTGTACAATGGATGAGGGTATTGATTCCGTAAGGGATATCCAAGCCGATGCCACATTAGAAGAGTCCAAGAAATGGGCTGAGGGCTTGGGGAAACTCGATGACGATGGGTGTTGGGTGGACAGAGTTGAAGGGAAATGGCTACTTCCTGATGCGTACATTATGATGATGGTTGTTATGGCCCATGGTCCCACACATATATGTGCCCGTAAAATCACAAAAATGTTGGAAAAAGTATGGGTAAATGACAAAATCTCTAAGGTAGATGAACGCTTTGTTCAAGGATGCATGATCTGTCTACAGCATAATGTGGGACAGGGCACGTCAACTTCTAGGGGAAGTTTTGGTCCACCATCTGTCCCCTTCCAGGTTATACACTTTGATTTTATGCAGATGGAACGGTGTAATAATCTTAAGTATGTGTTAGTCGTTATCTGTGCTTTCAGCAAATGGGTTGAGGCTTTTCCTGTTAAAGACGCTACAGTCATGACTACTGCAAAGACTATGTTAAAAGAGTACTTCCCAAGGTTCGGGCTACCAACAGTCATCTGGTCGGATAATGGTCCACATTTTATCGCTGCTGTAATTCTGCAGATATGCGCGGGATTACAGATCGATAAACGGTTCCATTCGGCCAGACATGCTCAGAGTGCCGAACTAGAGGAAAGACACAATGGCATCATCAAGAACAAGCTTGCTAAAACGTGTGCCGGCACCAAACTAAAATGGCCGGACGCCTTACCGATCATGTTGTTATCGATGCGTAAAACCCCTCAAACTAAGACTGGGCTCTCTCCCTTTGAGGTGGTTATGGGGAGGCCTGCTAATATCTGGAACATTCCAAAATGTCGTTCTTTGAGAAATGTCAAAAATGTACTTCTTTCAGATTACCATAGCCAGTTGACTAAATACGTGTATTTGATTTATCACCAGGTGCGAGAGGCTTTACCTGTATGATACGAGGGCCCCGGTCACAGCATACGACCTGGGGAGTGCGTCCTCGTAAAGTCCTTCGAACAATCATCTTGCCTTGCACCTCGTTGGCGTGGCCTCTTCCAAGTCCTACTGGTCACACAGACGGCGGTGCAAGTGTCAGGCTGAAAAAGTTGGATCTATGTGACATACACCAAGAAAATTTCACACCCAGTGCCATACGATACAGAAGAAGCAGAACCCCTCATCAGTACTGCAACCAACGATCCTGAAGCAGTAACTAGCATCAAAAATGTGTCCGGATTCTCCCTGATCCTGTGAGGTCTGGGGAAACAGCCATTCCACCCCCACACTCTCCAACCATTTTGTTTCCAGAGGCGACCCCCAATTGTGCCTCTAACCTTACTTCCGTTCATTCGCCGCTTCCAGTGGGAAGTGACGACCACACGTTGTTCACGACCAATCAGTACCAGGGATCACAAGGTATGATCTGCGTCCAAGGAAATAGACTCATGGCACGGTTCGGCTGTGCGCTTGGAAAAGAAGAAAGTTATCAAGAGCTTGCTTTTTGGCCTGATTAATTGTTTGAAAAAAAAGGGATTCTGTTCGCTAGGGTTTGTGGAAGGACTAAGAAGACGCTCGGCCCCGAGGTCGCCAGCTAAAAACATTGGTATTTTTTGTTTGAAAACTACAATGACTGCAACCGCTTCCGCTCATATGGAAAAGGGAAAAGACTGTGTGACCAGCTAAGGGAACGGACATTTAACAATGTGGGCCCCGAAAACGTACTGCTGCTTTGTGATAATGTTAATTGGTTTTATAATAGTCATTGTTTTAGGCTTCTGGTACCTAGAAGAAATACATCTGCTTGAGAATTTGTTGCCGACTGAAAATATACCTACTGTCTCTACTCCTTTCGTGCATCTGCACACTCTATCTCCTAGGGACTCTCAGCATAGACAGAGATATCATAACAATACGCTATTACTTATCATGAATGCTACACATGCCATCTTTAATAAGTCCAACTGTTGGGTCTGCTCACATTTACCGCAACATGGGGATAAGGGGCTATGTTGGTATATTCATCCTTTACTTTTGACAACTGCATGCTATGCTTCTCTTAGGGCACTATTCTTTGGTCGCTGAAACGGCAGTATCTCGGGGAACTTTGATGGGACTAATTTGAATCATTTTGAAAAATGTGTTTTGACTCCCTTGGGATGCTCGCTCTTTGCAAATAGGAGTAAGCCTAACGTTGCTCCTATTAGGCCTTCTGATAGACTGTCTCGTACTTTTCAATCTTTGATTTCTTTTAAAATGGCTCCTATAGGCAATAAGAATGCCATGCCTCCTTCCTTCACAGTCAATCATAACCCCGATTCAGTTTCTTTCTGCATACAGAGGAATGGTACTCAGTCAATGGGTGATTTTAAAGGTTGCGCCAACGTTGTAAATTTGACTGGGGAAGACAGACCTTTGTATGTAGGTGAACCTGTCTACTTTGTTTGGGGTAATGTAGCATTTCCATGGTTACCCAGGTATTGGCAGGGAACTTGTTATTTAGGGATCCTGTTACCCGGGGTATTCATAGCCAGTACCATAGAGGTTTCAAAAGCTCGTCCACGGCGGGACGAGGATGGTGACAAGACAGCTCAAATTCCGGGCGATTTAGCTATGTCCTTTGTGCCATTTTGGGGACAAATAATGAACTCTGAAGATATCAGGGGACTAGCGAGAGTGTTGGAGAGAACCATCAACTGGACCACTGACATACTCTATAATATGACTCTAGAACAGAAAACAATAAGGTTAGTAGCACTTTAGAACCGGATGGCATTAGATGTCATCCTGGCTGAACGTGGAGGGGTATGTAAATTAGTGGAGTCCGCTTGGTGTGTTTTCGTTCCAGATTCCTCCCCAACTAACTTCAAGGTCAATACAGAATCTGCATGTCCTAAATTCAGAAGTGCATGTTCCCGAGGGAAACTGGGATCTTAGTGCTTGGTTCTGGGACTTCTTGCGATTTTAGGGTTGAAAGCTACTTTCGGTCTTGCTAATTATTTTAGGAATTTTGCTGTTTCTTTGTTGCTGTATACAATGCCTTCCTTGTATATGTTTGATGTTAGGAGGATGTTGCGCACAAGCTATGGGTACATTAGGATGCAAGGTATACGCCCCAGACAGGAATTCCAATAAATATGTGCTGAAAGAAATTCTAGTGACCGATCTGATGACAATAGATATCTCCGATGGTGATTCAGGGTGTATGGACATTGAGATGTGAAGTTATTCGTAAAGTGACTAGAAGTAGTTTAGCACTTGGCTTAGGCCAAAAGGAGGGTTTGTCAAGCGGGAAATCATATCATGCCTCCTCTATTGTATATATTGGTCTAAGCCCAGTCGCTCTGCGAAGAAATCCGCGTTGCAAGGTCCTGACCTTAGATCTGTGTTAGCCGCCATCTTTGGTTCATCCGCCATTTTAGATTTTTACTCTAATGTCACCCTGTGTTCTAAGATGGTGGACAGTGTTGTTTTTAATGTAACATGGCCGTCTTGACCTCTGTGTACAAGTTAATGTGCAAACTGCCCGAAGGCCAAATGTTAGGCTCATGTACTGAGACCTTGTCCTTCGTTGACCTGTGTATAGGGGATTACCTGTGCCAACGATACTAATACATGAACATACATTGTGCGCAATACTGTTCGAGCATCTAATGTGAACACTTGTTTGACTATATTGCACAAGATATGTGCGGAGGCTCAATGTGAAATCCAAAGACACACTGCTGCTATTGTAACTTGTTGGAGAATGTATTAAGGATCATCTGTAAATGTATAGATGCATAAATAAGAAGTGAACTCGGCACAAACCCTAGATCCGAGATTCATTAACTTACAAGTGGGTTGGACATCATGTTTTGGATTGTATAAAAGATGCGACTATTCTGATGTACAGTCTCACTCACTGAACACACCGAACAGGGCTGGTATTCGCTGTGTTGTACTGAGGGCCTGATTACTATCTGTTGCTTTGTCCTTTGAAACTGTTCAGTTGTAGAATAAAGATCTGTGTATCTTTTGAACCCGCGTTTGGTGTATTTTCTTTTGGGGTACTCAGCCTCGATATCTTCTTTTTGCTTTCACATCATGGCAAACATGAATATTTGTTCCCACACAGCTTTAATTCTAGGGTCTCTGAGGACTGCAAGGATGGAGGGGTTTCTTCTTTCTAGTTGTGTGTAAACTTACACCAGGTATGCTATGAAGACATGGAAATACACATTAGGGTGGCGTGACCAAGACCTGTTGGATCTTTCAATGAATTGGAAAAATGGGCTGTGGAATGTGTCAGGTTTGGGATCAGTGGGAAGCATGGAAGTAATGCAATAAACCCAGTTGCACTTTCATGATGAATGTGTGCAGAAAGAAAAATAACAGACAGTGTACCCTTACTGTGGATGTATAGGAATTTCTTGCTCTAAGTCTGCTGCCCGCGAGTGTGTAACCATTGGGTGTCCTCTGCTCGGCAGTGCTGATTGTAAATTATTCATCTGCTCCTCTTGCATTAGGATTGTTCATGAGGATTGTTGGCCCTGTCGATGTTGGTTCCAGGTGAGGCCACTGTTTTTTAGGACTTGATGTCACTGAGGTGATTCTAAACTATCTTCCCAACTAGTTTGACGGCTCTCTCAGTTATTAATTCTATTGTGTCGCAGTATGTGAACCTTGGTGCATCCCTCTTTACAGAACCATTCATCAGCAGAACCTGGTCTCCCCAGTATACGGGTGGCTGATTAAGTAAGTCCTTGTGGCTTTCAATGCTGTTGCTTTCTTTTACGACTTCAGTCTTCTTCTGGTGTTTTTACAGCTGGTGAGAAATTGAAGAGGCACTAGCAATCAAGAAAGTCGTATACTCATACATTTCATGACTCAATACATTATCCACATTCTCAGCATCATTTATTGCTTGTGTGGGAGAAGCCAGGGGAAGTTGCATGCACCATCCTGTCACCACCTTGTGTGGGGTTAAATGATGGTCGGACCTGGGCTTATTGCGCAGTGTGAACAGGGCTAGGGGGTTGCAATACAGCCAGCTTTTGTTCAAACTCTTTTTAGTTTTGGCTATAGCTTCTTTAAGCAAGCTGTTGAGGTGTTCACGCACCCAGTTCTCTTGTGGGCGATAGGTACAAGACAATGTGTGTTGGATTCCCAGCAAGGCTGTAATATGCTGCAACATCTCATTGGCAAAGTAAGGGCCATTGTCAGACCGCAGAACCTCACACATGCCCCATCATGGGAATATCTCCCGGACCATGAATTTTGCTGGTTTAAGGGTGTCAGGATGGGGGCAAGAAGTAGCCTCAAGCCAACGGGAAAATTGACACACAACCACTATTATGTAGCGGTCCTTGGCAGACATGGATCCTGTTGATATAGTCGATATGTATGTGTTGGAATATATTCACTGGGCGAGGAATGGCTCCTCTCACTACCCTTAATGTATGACCTGTAGTATATTGTTTACACACCAAACAATTCATCTTGAATTCGGCCAAGTGTTCCATCAAGTTAGGACAGAACCATGTTTCTCCAATATAAGAGGCAAGCACCTCCTTCTCTGTATGGGTTGGATAGTGTAGTTGTGTCAGTGCTGTATGCAAAAATGCAAGTGGCATGACCACCTTCCCTGTGTTGTTTTGCTGCCATTAGGCATCTGTGGAGACACTTTACATCCCCTCCTTAGCTACAGCTCATTTTCCTCCCTGAGTGCAGCTCCCTGCAGCTCCATAATTTGTGTCACTGGTAATATGCTGTACCCCTCTTTTAGTATCATAATTGTGGGTGCGTGAGCAAGCCTCCATTTCTAAAATGGCCGCAAAGTAGGCAGCATGTTTTGCCTCGGCATCTGCTTCTTTGTTACCCCTGGAGTAGCCAAGCTTTTTTGTGTTGGCATTTCACGATTGCTATTCGCTCTCGGAGATCTATGAGATCGACCAATCTGCTCAATCGGAGTGTGTGCTGCACCAGTGACCCATCAACACATCTGAAGCCCCTCCTCATACAACGCGACAGCCCAGAATGCACTGTGAATGTCACATAGGCTGAATCAGAATAAATCATCAGTTCCATCTCCCTGCTGCACTCTAATGCCCATATTAAGGCCACTAATCCTGCTGCTTGGGCTGAATAATGTGATGGCAGGTTTGCACTCATCACTACCTCGCTTGTCCCATCCCCTCTCATTCTCACAATTGCTGTCCCAGTATGTGTTTCCATAGTCGTCTAGTCAATTGTAGAAGAACTGTCGATATAGATCACATCTCCCACCTATAGTGCGTCCTCCTGTACTTTGCAAGTGTCACTGAATGCTTCTAGGTTTGCTGTGCAGGCATGTGCATAGTCATCCTTCTGTAAAGCATCAACAAGAAAGGTTGCTGGGTTGACAAGTCTGCATGTCACTATCTTGAGAGCCAGGAAAGATAGTAACACCTCATACCCAGAACCCTGTGTGTTGTTAGTGTGCTCTGCGGTCTTTCCAGTATTGCAACAAAAGCATGCTCCAAGTAGAGAGCGGTGATGCATCCCATGGTAATGCTCGCCTATTTGTCCACTGCGAATGTTGCTGCAGCCAATGCTTGTTCGCATGGATAGTGTCCTCTCATTACTGGGTCGAATTTCCTGCTCTAATAAGCTAGTGGCTTGTGCCACAAGCAGGTCTTCTGGGTCAGTACTGCAGTCATCATTACTCCGTTGGAGTGTGAGAACAGAAAGGATTCCTTTTTATATTCTGGGATCCCTACCATAGGATTGCTTCCTTCAGCTTGTTAAATGCCTCAGTCATTTCTTGTCCATTGTATTGTCTTCTTTCCTCTCTGTGCTTCCTTCAGTGCACTTAATAGGGGCCTAGTTTAGGTGCTGTAATCGAATACCAATGCCCTGCAGTAATAATATATTCCCAATAACTGCTGAAGCTCTCTGACTGTTGTGGGTTTTGCTGTCCTGCATATTGCCTCTGCCCTCTCTGGTGTCACTCGTCGACTATTTGGGGAGATCATCTGACCAATGTATAACACTTGTGTCTGGCATTATTGTAGTTTGGCCATGTCCACCTTGTATCCCTTTTCTGCTAGTAATGTCAACATATGTACTGAGTCATTTCCACACTGTTCTTCTGTCTTGCTGGAAATCAATATGTCATCTACGTACTGTAAAACTGTGCTTTCCATCAGTACTTTGCAGTCCATTTGAAGGACCCTATTGAATATGGAAGTCGGTTCGCAAGTACCCTTGAGGAAGTCTTGTATGTCTTTCTCATTCTATGGAATTTCATCAATTTTAATCATAACAGTTTTGGATTAATAATTTCTAATTCGGTACATCTCTGGGTGCTTATCAGTGGATCATGTACATACAATCTTAAACTCGCAACATTAATAGTTCTGCAACAATGACAGTTTTTTTGTAACGTTGGTTTCTTAAGTGATACAGGTTTCATCAATTTCTTCAAAGCAACAGCCTAAAATTAGGTTAACATCTACCAATTTTCAGGCGTATCCTTCTTTAGGATACACAGTTAAAGAGTTTCAAACTTAACCACAAATACAGATTTAAACACAAGAAGTTCAGAGTTTTTTTTCTTCTCTCCTTTCAACAAACAACAGCTGTCAGATCCCTTTGATCAGGGTAGGGTATAGAGGGAAGCATCCTGTCCTTCCCCAGCAGAGCCTGTCCTTTGTTCTTGGCTCAGCCACAAGACGAATGTCTAATGAAGTCTCATTGTTCTCCTTGTTGTCAATATGCGGGAACCATTAAGCAGCCATTAGCCTTCCTGTAGCAAGGGAGTGTCAAACTGAGATGTAAAACTTTCCCAGGCTGGTCACTGCCCAATCAAAATTAAGCAGTTACTTAACTCCAATACTGGGTTGCTTTTAAAATTCACAATAGAGTCTTTTCTTTGACACATATAAAAATAAGCACGGTTTATAAGGGATTTGGATATTTAAAAAAATGAAGCCCTTCACAAACATGCTTTAAATAGGTGCATTTTGCAATCTCTTCAGGAAAAAGAAACACTTTAAAACTGGGTTTGACAACTAATTTTCTTATGCAGCTGTCAGTCAGTGAGTCCTGGATTCCTCTGACTGCACTGGAGAATCTATGATTTCAGCACACTTTTCTTTTCAACAATTCACTGGGAAAATGACTGAATTTAGCACCGAAACAGCACTTTGAAGGTTGCCATTGATTAGGAAGCTGTATTTAAGGGCATTTTCGGATTTTAGCCCACTTTTGTGGCCTTGATTCATGTGACAGGTAACAACACCCACTGGCATTCTCTCGCAGGGTCTGGTCAACATGGTCTGGCCCTTACAAGGATGTCCAAAGATCTGCAGGTCAGAGGAGTGGGTGCACAGGTCAGAGACAGGAAAATGATCATCTCCATTATCATCATCATTATCATTTAATTGTTCATACTTTTGACGATGAGGGAAGAGGCTCATTTTAATTGGCAGTGTCAGGATAAACAGTGCCCTGACCCTGATATTGCTGCAGTTGCAATGGCATGGACTCATTCCACTCCAAGAGGCCCACACTGTCAACTGACTTTACAATAGAAGTGGCAGAAACATCAGTTTAGGTATAAAATAGCATTGAATATGATTTTGCCCAGTTTTCCTGCTGAGCAGCTTGTAATTCTTACACTGAATTGAGGTTTATGTAGCAGTGTTCTGCCGAGCCACAGGGGCTTCTGGGTTGATAGAGAGTCTGCTTGTGCAGATACAGATGAAGCAAATGCAGTGGTGGAGGATGCAGTGGTGAGGGCAGCAGATAATTGAGCATTGGTCCCTTCCTCCTTGCCATCTATGTGGGGAGCACCTTTTGAACAAGAATAAAGAACAAAGTAAGTTGCCTGACACTGTGTTTTTAAGTGTGTCTGTAACTCGTGCCATTCAGTGTCCACGTGAGCTGCCCCCAGAGATGGGTAGCACTGGACAGTGTCATAATCTGGAGTTGCAAGTGGGTGGATATATTCTGTTCATTCACCCCATGAATCATGATGTGTTGTCTCTGTGTGCTAGCTTTGTCATGTCATGGTGCAACAGGTCAATGGCTGTGATGCAGGGGGGCAACCATTCTTCTTTATGGATGATAGGCAGTGACACATGTTCACAGAATTCTGTTATGACTACTTTTAACCCCATCAGACCTATGCATTCTATTCCATTCTATGCAGTGATTGGTTCTCGGTGTCATGATGGAATTGTGACACCTCTCTTAAGTGTGTTCCTCTGGAAAGATTTAGTGGTCTGGTCAGCTTGTGCCAATTCACCTTTCTGGTTTGCGAGCTACACTCTTGTGGTTTTCAACATTTCCAATGAAATTGCATTTTTCAGCATCTGTATCATCTACAGGCAGTTACTGAAAGCTGTGGGAATTGGAGATTACACAAGGGTAATCACAATCTCACCCTTATGACAGACTGGACAGCACACAGTTCTTCTCACCCTTTCACTACGGGCACAGGACTGTGCATGAATACTCAACTATTCTCCCCACCCTTTGAGTCTACTTCTCTTCCAGTCTACAGAGACAGTGTTGTTGCACAGAGGATCCTCACAGCTGTATGCCTGTGTGATGGCATCTCCCCAGTGGCCCATAGATGCACTGAATTGTGTCCCACATTAGTACAGGTCCACAGATGTCCCACCCATGTTATGAGAAATGTTAATGAAGGTACCACCAGAGTTCCTGCTGGCCTCTTCCTCCCCCATACTGTTATGTTATGTTATGTTATTTGGCATTTTTATAGCACTCTATATATCATTGGTATTTCCTTAAAGCGCTAGTAGGTTTAACGCCCTCGGGGACCGAAGTCTATGTCAGTAGAGAGAGTAGGGTGTTGTAAGGTGCTTGGGTGCACCAGTTATGTGTGCAGCTGTTGTAATTGCCTGGTGGAAGCTGCATCCGAGCACTAGGTGTGGTGTATTACCATCAGTTGAATGTGAGCCTCAGGCGGTTGAACAGTGAGACTGGGTTCTGGCTGTGTTAGGCCTGTCAGATGCTTATGTGTGTAGCTAGGCCGGTTTGTCATGGGGTATAGCTGTGTTTTATTAGAGTGATGAGGTGTTTATGGGATAATGTTTGTATGTGAGCAGCTAGGCCAGATTGATCGAGGGGTATAGCTGCACTCTATCTGAGTGGCGGTGTAGAGAATAGAGTAGGCATAGTAATATGGGAGGAGAGTGTTTGCGTGGAGTTATGCTCTAAGTAGTTCGATATTCTGCATTTCAGGTATGCGGTTGCTTCTTAGCAAAATGATAAGTGTTTTCAAGGATGACATTGTTCGGGATCTTATTGAGCATTAGTCATCGGGTTGCTATGGTTCAATTTCTTTGGAAGAACGTGGTTGATATTACGGAAAGAGACACATTTATAGAGCCTGTGGAACGTCATATAGTCTTAGGTGTGTCGAATATAAGGGGGAAGTGAGTTCCACAGAGTTGGGGCTAAGGTTGAGAAGGCAGATCCTCCGATACTGACAGAGTTAGACGTTAGAATCACTAGAAGGAGGGCAGTGCTCAATCTTAGGGTGCAGGAAGGGACTTAGTTGTATGAAGGGAGAGGTTAAGTGTGTCAAGACTATCAACGAGCAGATGAGTCATTGGGTTAGTGGGCATATTGAACCAGATGTTAAAGTCTCCTAGGAGTGTTAGAGATGGGTGATTTACTTGAATGGTAGCTATCGAATCACAGAGGTTGTTGCCGAAATGTCTGTCGTACCCAGGGGGTCTATAGATGAGGAGGAAGCTGTGGGTGAAGTTTGGTGGAATATATATTTTTACTAGTAGGGATTCGCAGGAGGCAGTGCATGTCTGGTATTCGACGAGTGAGACGGAGAAATGACGATTGAAGAGAATTGCCACTCCACCACCTCTGGAGTGTCTATTGTGGGTGATGAGCGAGTAGCCTGGGGGAAGGCTTTGTGTGCTACGGGGTCAAATTTGTCAGAAGAACCAGATTTTGGTGATAAAAATGTGGTCTGGCTTGTCAGAGGATAGGAAGTCATAAATGCTGTTTCTGTTTCTTGCTATCAAGCGGGCATTAAAAAGGATGCAAGGGACTTTGTGTGGGGATGAGGGTTTCATCAAGCTCATCGGAGTGTGAGCTAGAGGGGCATGGCCGCCCAGTAGGGTGGTGGGTGTGGTAGAGACATTCTGGGTTGTTGAGATAGGTTGCAGAGGGATATAGGGGGGACTGGGTGCCTGTGGTGCCTGAGTGTCTGCTGTGAGGGTTACGTTGATCAGGGATGGGAAGAGTGGGAGGGTAGAAATAGGAAAGGGAGAGACGACAAGTGGGTCAAGGGTGGTTGGGAGGGTGATGAGAGGGTCGGATGGTATGAGGGGGTTTAGGTGGGGAGATTTTGGACTTAATCTGGGGTGAAGGGGGTTTAGGTGTGCAGGGTGAGAACTCAAGAGAAAGGGGGTGGAACCTTGGGGAGGGTAGAAGGGAGAGCGTAGGGGGAGGGTGGGCTGAGGCAGAAGTGGTGAGGAGTAGAGGGTTGAGGGAGAGTACAGTCACATTTTCTGCATTTCATGGGATTTGGTGCCAAAGGGGTGTGAGAGAGGGTGTGCGGGTGGGAAGGGGAGGGTGATCAGGCTATCAATCTAACGAGAGAGAGACGTGCTACATTCAGAAAGGGGTGGTTTATTGACGGGGTAGAGATGGGGTTGTGGGAATTTGGGGTGGATGGTGTGCGAGGGTGGTCGAGGGGGTGGTATGTTCCCCAGTGGGCTGAGGGGGGAGTGTGCAGCATGGGAGGATGGTGGAGAGGAAGGGGAGGTTTTTGGTGCGCACAAGGGTGGAGTGGAAGTGGAGATGAGTTTGCGCTGTTTGGAGTGCCAGAGGGCACCATGGCTTGGGAGTTCGATAGAGGAGAGGGGGCGGTGTATGGGTGGGGGGTATTAGAGTGTTCTCAATAGATGTCAGAGGAAGAGAGGGAGTCTATGTGGTAGGGTGGGAATAGGAGAGGGGGTTAGGCGTTTGAGGGTGTAGTTGTTTGGTGTGCCAGAGTTCTCCTTTGATCTTAGAGTTGGACGAGCGATGATGGTAGGAGAGTGGGCAGCCTGCGTCTAGGTGTAATGATGTAAGGGGGAAAGGGGATGGTGTGGGTGGGGAATAGAGGTGGGATCTTGAAGTTGGGACCTAGAGTGCGGGCCATTTGCCACGGTGGGGGGAGTAATGGGCGGAGGGTATAGTGCGGGAAGGCTAGGGATTCAGACAGGTCGGAGAGGGGGAATATCGAGGGTTCAGATCTCCATCATGGGGGAGGTCAGTGAGGTGCCTAGAGGTTGATCAACTAATAATAGTCAATGTATAAGGCCAAGATGTACAATCTGCATCTAGATTTTCGAGTCCGCGCAGTGGGAGCTAAGGAGGGTAACGGTAGGGAGTTTAAGTGGGTTTGCAGAGGCAGCTAACTCACAGAAATATCGCTGAATGTAGTTATCTAGGAGTGCATCAACCACAGTGGCTGTTTATCGGTGCGGTTTAAGTTAACAGAGCAATTCTAAGTGAGTGGTGCAAGCAAATACATTGCAGTATTATTTAGTGGGGGCTCCTTCTAGATGTGAATCAAGTAACCAGGAGATGTTTCTAAGTCCTAGAGTGTACTTTGTAGGTGCAGATAAATGCATCAGGGGCAGTGTTAAGTGAGTGGAACAAATAAATCACGGTAATATCACGGATGGCACTTTAGAAGTGAGTTAGGCTAACCATGAGAAGTTCTAGGTGGGTGCAATAGGTAGAATAAACACAGTAATATCTCGGGGGAACGTTTGATGTGAATAAGTTTAGCAGTCTGTGGGACAGATAGAGTGGACACAGTAATATTTCAGTGGGATGTTCTAGATGCAAATCGGGTCAGCAGTAACTATTCTAAGATATTAAGGCTTCTTCTAGATGAGCGTTGATGTGGTAAGAGCAAATCTCTAAGTGTGTGGCACAGATAAATCACAGAAATATCTCAATAGTACTTTCTAGATGTGAAATAGGCTAACAGGAGAAATATCTAATGCAGGATAAATCACAGAAATATCTCAGGGGCACATTCTATGTGCGAAACAGGCTAACAGGAACAATTTCTAATGCAGAATAAATCAAATACATTTCTCGGGGTACTTTCTAGATGTGAAGCAGAATAACAGGAGCAATTTCTAAGGCAGAAAAATCACAGAAATATCTTGGGGGTACTTTCTACTTTCTAGATGTGAGACAGGCTAACAGGAGAAATTTCTAAGGCAGAATAAATCACACAAATATCTTGGGAGTGCTTTCTAGATGTGAAACAGGCTAACTGGAGCAATTTCTAAGGTAGAGTAAATCACTGAAATACATCGGGGCTAATTTCTAGAAGCGAAACAGGTTAACAGGAGCAAATTCTAAGTTTGAGGGACAGGCAGAATAAATCACAGAAATATCTTGGGGGTACTTTCTTGATGTGAGACATGCTAACAGGAGAAATTTCTAAGGTAGAATAAATCACAAAAATATCTCAGGGGTACTTTCTAGATTCGAAACAGGCTAGCAGAAGCAATTTCTAGGGCAGAATAAATCACAGAAATATCTCAGAGGGTACTTCCTAGATGCGAGAGCAGATTTGATAGAAGTCGGTCTGAACAGATACCTAAGGTGTGATGTAGACTAATATTTACAGCGGTTGGATAGTTTGCAATGTGGTAGCGTTTTCTGAGTAGTGTAATTGCTACACCCCCACCCTAGCCACACCTACCTTTCATGTAGCTGCTGGTTGACGGCTGGCCACTGGCTTCCCCTGCGGACACCTGCAGACATGATATGGACATCATCTGTAGGAGCCGCCCTTTGTCTTGGGGCCCTACGCCACAGGGGTTGCATAGGCAGAGGGCTGCCCTGGAAAGGTCAGTAATGACCGGTGACCTGGCCAATCAGGGGAGGTGGGAGGTCTAGGAGGTAGGAGGAGGGTGGGGAAGGTGGATGGAGCAAAAGAAAAAGAGTCAGAAAGAGCCGGGCTGCACATGGGCTGGGGGGATCAAAAACAATTTTAAAACAAATTACAAGGCCCGAGGGTCTCAGGAGCACAATCACTAATCTGGGTTTCCAGGTGAAAGAGTGCACATGCAGGTAGTGCAGGAGGACAACAGGAACACAGAAAGGAAAGCAAGCCAATCAGGGGAGGCGGGAGGGCCTGGAGGCAGGTGGAGGGTGGGTCAAGGCGGATGGAGTGAAGAAAAAGGGTCGGGGAAGAGCAGGGTTGCAAGCAAGCTGGGGTGCTAAAAAACAATTGAAAGCAAACTACAAGTCCCAGG
The DNA here is from genome assembly GCF_040938575.1 of Ambystoma mexicanum. NCBI lineage: Eukaryota > Metazoa > Chordata > Amphibia > Caudata > Ambystomatidae > Ambystoma > Ambystoma mexicanum. The sequence goes on along the minus strand of NC_090930.1, from coordinate 604,298,447 downwards.
AGGGTCTCGGAAGCACAATCACTAACCTGGGTTGCCTGCGTGAGAGAGGGCACACGCAGGTAGTGCCGGAGGACAACAGCAACACAAAAAGGAAAGCAAGCCAATCAGGGGAGGTGAGATTACCGGGAGGATGGTTTGGAAGGCGGATGGAGAGAAGGAAAAGTGTTGGGCAAGAGCAGGTCTGGACACAAGTCTGGGTGGGCTCAAAAACTATTTTAAACCAAATTACAAGGCCCAGGAGGGTCTCGGGAGCACAATCACTAACCTGGATTGCCTGGGTGAAAGAGCTCTTCAATGCCCCCAATGTACTGTTGAACAACGTGGCATGAGAAACTAAACATTCTGCAGACTTTCACTTTTGCGCCTATATTTCTAAACCAGTGCCACACATTATCATATATCGCTTTGCAATTCTTCCACTCACTGTGTGAAGTGCAACTATGCCATGGAAGCCCGCAGTTCTAAGGGTGCCACTGTTTGGGCTTCCATATGGTTGTTTCTGCAGTTGTGAAGCCCTGGCCCCTTCCAAGCCTGTGGCGTGTGATATAGTGCACCTTCATTAACTGGGTCTGGAGACCCTTGTGGCAAAGCCTGCCGAGCTAAGGGCACTGCTGTTTGGGCTGATTGGGCTGATTTGGCTGCCATACTGGTGTTTCTGCAGTGGCTGTGAAGCCGTGCCCCTTCCAAGGCCATGCCACCATTGGCCAGAGCGCTCCTTCATTAACTGGGTCTAGTGACCCTTGAGGAAAAGCCTGCCATGCTACAGGCACTGCTGCTTGGGCTGTTTGGGCTGCCATTCTGGTGTTCTTGCAGTCGCTGTGAAGCCCTTCCCCTTCCAAGCCAGTGCCGTGCTCCGGAGCACGATGTGGTATAGAAGAAAGATCCCAGAGGTGTCCTGACGCTCCAACATCAGGATGCCTAAGTGCTGACAGCACGCGTAAATTGGTCAGTCAGTAGCTGACAAGCCAACCTGTGCATCCGTGTCATATGTTGAACAGCAGCCAGGCCATTGAGGTCCTCATCCAGCAGTGGGGCTTGTGCCTACGTAATATCACACTGGCAACGAGGGCAGAAATTAGATCTCCATGTCGCAACTGATTCATCCGAAGGCGAGGAGGTGAAGCAAAACCGCAGTGACAGCACGGAAAGAGCGCCACCGGATGGCAGATCACCAGCACTGCAACCAGGTGAGAGAAACATTATAAATTACAATAGCCACAGTGACAGCTCAGAAAACACATACTGAGCAGAAGCAGAGAGCGCACCATCCAGCCTAACAAATAAACCAGTTAGAAGTCACCCCAACCTCCACAAGGGGCAAGAAAACACGAGGCCACCCGGAACACTACAAAAGGAGCCACCTGTAATCATGTCAGAAGAACAACAAGCGACAAGCCCCCGCAACTTCGGTGCCTCTGGAGAAACCTCCAGCCCGCCAGCGGTGCAAGGGGGGAGAAGCACATGGCATGACTTCGCCCAAGGAGCGTTCATGAAGCCATTCAACCCATATGCGAAAGGGGCAGCCATTCGCTGGGAACTTTGGCTCCAGCAATTTGAACTATACATAAAGTCCAAACGGATTGTGGCCCAGCAGGATAAGTGCAGACTCCTCATGCTCAATTTAGGCACACTTGCACTGCGACTCTTTAACACACTACTGTCCAGAGGCCAAAAAGACAACTACCAAGCAGCAAGAAGTGCATTGAAGGGAAAATTTCGGCCACAACTGAATCCAGATTACAAGCAGTTTCAGCTGAGCATAGCAAGGCAGCGGCCAACAGAAACAATTGATGATTTTCATTCAAGAATTCGAGAAAAGGACATAGGGTGCGAGTTCACCAATGAAGAGCTTTCTGTACAACAGCAAATAATCCACGGAGTACGGACCGAGAAGCTTCGGAGAGACATTCTATCTGAGAGGAACATCCCACTAGACCGCATTTTAGAGATGGGCTGCAAGAGAGAGAGAATAGAAACACAACTGGCCATGATGGAAGCATCCATCAGTGGTTTTCCGATAGACGCAGAGCCAGAAACAGTGGCCATCGCAACGGTCGACACCAAGAAGTGCCCACCAAGAGGAAAGCCCACTCTTCCAATATTGACTGGGCGCAACCAAAGAATATGTAAATGGTGTGGAGGAGAATGGCACTGTGATGAACACTGCCCGGCAATGGGAGCCACATACCGGAAGTTTGGCAAACTCAACCATTTTGCTTCAGTCTGTCTCAGTGCCAGGCCTTGAAGAGTAGGAGCAGAAGACTCTCACAAGAGCAACACTGACTATGAACCTGTCAGAAAGTAAACCGAAAGAGCAAAGCGAGTACAATTGAGTACAGAACAAACAAAAGCAGCACTGAGAGTGAAGTGAGCAAGAACTCAGACAGCGAGTCACCACAAAGACGACATGCAGGGCACCGCAAACGACACTCAGAGAATGAACACCTCATTTTGGCCATGGTACCACACAGGAATTTAAAAAAGACAACATATAAATCACAGCCAACTTTCACGTTGCTCATGAACAGCATGCCAACCAGAGTGATCATTGTCACTGGGGCTACAGTCAATGTCCTACCACTCACCAGACTCTCAACCATGCGTGTGAAACCTGCGTTACAACGCAAGACTGTCTGCTTGTACGCCTTTGAGAGCAAAACACTTTACCCGGTAAAAGGATAATTTAAAGCGGATGTTGTATACAACAGAGAAGTTTGTAGAACCAGATTCTATGTAGTGGATGCCTGCGTCAAGGCCCTATTGAGCTGTAGAACAGCAGAGAAACTGTGCATCATCCATTTTACCCTCCAAATTCGACAACCAGAGTTAGACAACATCATTGCACAACACCCAAAACTCTTTAAAGGCATTGGTTGCCTCAGGAACAGGACAGTAAAGCTTCACATCAACCTGTTCATCGAGCCAAGAGCAGTCTGGCATCAGAGAGTGCCGTTCCATCGACAAGTGGCTGTTAAGCAGGAACTGAAAAAACCTGAAGATCTCCACATTATAGAGAAGACTTCCGGACCTTCCCCCTCGGTCTCCCGATGGTGCTCACCAAAAAATCCAAGCAGCCAAACACAGTCCGGATCTGCATTGATATGAGACTCCCAAATCTCGCCATTGGGCGGGAACATCACATTACACCAACGATTGATGAGTTAATTGTTGACCTCACCGGAGCAACAATGTTCACCAAGCTAGACCTTCGATAAGGCTATCACCAGCTCCGGCTAGCAAAGGAGTCTCGATATATAACATCTTTTTCATCCCACCTGGGACTCCGACGATTCCACCGATTGAACTTCGACATTTCTTCAGCGGCAGAAGTTTTTCAACGTGAAATCCGAAAAGTCCTGAAAGACCTTCTGGGAACAACAAATGTGAGTGACGATATCCTGGTCTAAAGCACATCCGAGAAAGAGCCCAATGCGCGAAGCCCCGGCCAGCAACACAGGACGAACAAGACAAAACCCATGACACAGACGATCATGTATGCCACGTAATCGCGTTCACCAGACCAAAATTAATGAAATTGGAGGAGATCAAGGAAACCGAGCAAGACTCATGCCTCCAGCGAGTCCAAGAGTCCATCCTTTCAGGGAACTGGAAAAACCTATTAGCGGACACAGCCAACAAGATGACAGCAGTCCAAAAACCTCCTGCAAAACCTGCTCGGTGTGCGACATGAACTATCTATCAATATCCGCCGAATTGGTCATAATGAAAGGACACCGAATAGTACTACCATTGGCTCTAGAGGAAAGATCCCTGCGGTTAGCCACAAGGGAATTCAGGGCATCACTAAAACTCAAGCATTCCTCAAATCGAGAGTGTGGCTACCAAACATTCAGGTAAAGGTAATGGCGCTGGTAGGCGCTGGTGCTGCCTGCCAAGCAACACACTGATCAAACCCGCCGGAAACCCATCGCCTGTCCCCCTTGAAGTCAACAGAGGTGGGACAAGATTAGCCTGGACTTCTGCTCATTTGCAAATGAAGCATACGTGCTGGTTTCCATTGAGGAATTCAGCAGGTATCTCGGAGTTGAACAAGTCTGGTCAACTGATGCAGCTTTAGTTATCGCAACCTTGGAGAAGATGTTTGCGGTACATGGCATACCCAACAAAATCAAAAGTGACAATGGGCCTCCGTTTAAAGGACGCACGCTGCAGAACTTCCTTGATAATCTAAATGTCCAGCACCACCACATCACCCCATATTGGCCCCAGGCGAACAGGGACACGGAATGTTTTATGGCATCCTTGAACAAGGTGATCCGCATTGCGAGGAAACAATGGAGTCCATGGCTGACTGCAGAATATCGATTCCTGCAAATGTATCGACAGACACCTCACTCATTCACCCAAGTTAGCCCAGCTTCCTTAATGTTCGGGTTCCCAGCACAAGTTGAACATGCAATACACAACAGCTAGATTGCCCTAGAGCCATACTGGGAGCACATAGAAGAAAGCAGGAGAGCCAGAAACGAAAAAGAAAGCTGATCCTGGGGAGCTGTCACCAGGGACATTGCCCTAGGAGACAAAGTGCTGTCGAAGAACAAAGATCCCCGGACCAAACTAGCGCTCCCCTATGAGTTGATTCGGTGGACAGTGACAGAGAATAACCATGGAATTATAACAGCCGAACGAGAATAAGAGTCAGTGACGATAAATGCATCTCACTTTTGGCAAGTGCCAGCCACCATGTCGGAAGAAAACAACCTCTCCTGCAGCACCACACGCTAACATCCCGGCTGAACCTCTGATTACACCTCAGCATACCAACCACAGGGAAAGAGATTAAGAGACGAGCAGCCCAGCAAAGAAGTCTCCTGGCATGACTACCCCTGATCAAGAGCATGCAGTGTCAACCCCTTCCTCCAGACCTTCAATACATCCTCAAGGTACGTGCTGAGAGAACACCCGCAGGCATACAAGAAACTGAGAGGTTTTGTCCTGCACAGTGTCTACCACCGAACAGAGAGCCCGTAGGGCAATGACACGTGATGTGGCTGTGACAGTAGTCCCTATTACCTGTTGTATTTTTTTTTGTCATGCAGGTTGGGGAGGGGTGTGGCATAGAAGAAAGGTCCCAGAGGCGTCCTGACGCTCTGACGTCAGAATGCATGAAAAAGAATTAAAGTGCTGACAGCCTGCATAAACGTGTCAGTCAGTAGCCGACAAGCCAACCTGTGCACCCGTGTCATATGTTGAACAGCAGCCAGGCCATCAAGGTCCTCATCCAACAGTGGAACTTGTGCCCACGTGATATCACACACACCTTCATTAAGTGGGTCTGGATTGCCTTGTGGTGAAACCCACCACGCTAAGGGCACCTCTGTTTGAGCTGCTGTACATTTCTTCAGTCGCTGTGAAGCCCCGTCCCTTCCAAGCCAGTGCCGTGCGCCAGTGTGCACCTTCATTAAGTGGGCCTGGAGACCCCCTTGCAGAAGCCCACCATGCTAAGGGAACCTCTGTTTGAGCTGCCATACCGGTGTTTCTGCAGTCGCTGTGAAGCCCCATCACATTCCAAGGCTGTACCATACGTCAGAGCACACCTTTATTCACTTGTTCTGGAGACCCTTGTGGTGAAGCTTGGCATGCTAAGGGAGCCACTGTTTGGGCTGTTTGGGCTGTTCTGCTGGCGTTTCTGCAGTTGCTGTGAAGCACCGCCCATTCCAATGCTGTGCGTTGCACCGGAGGGTACCTTCTATAACTGGGTCTGGAGACCCTTGTGGCAAAGCCTGCTGTGCTAAGGGTGCCACTGATTGGGCTGCTGTACTGGTGTTTCTGCAGTTGCCGTGAAGCACCACCGACTTCCAAGGCTGTACCTTATGCCTCAGTGCCCCTTCATTAAGTGGGTCTGAAGACCCTTGTGGTAAATCCTGCCTTGTTGAGGGCACCCCTGTTTAAGCTGCCGTACTGGTGTTTCTGCAGTTGCTGTGTAGCTCTGCCTCCATCCACGGATGTGTGACACAGCACACCTTCATTGTCTGTGTCTGGAGACACTTGTGGCGAAACCTGCTATGTTAAGTGTGCTGCTGTTTGGGCCTTGTGGGGGCACCTAACTACCCAACGAGCTTTCTTACAAGATGAATGGCTTAATTTCCATGCTAAGCGACCTGAGCGGGAGGGACCCATGGAAGTTATTTTGGGGTCGCAAGTATTTTGCAATCCCTAATAATGTCTTGTGACCCCAGCATCCTCCTCCAATCAGATGATTCTGGGGCGTTGCTAAGTGAGTTGCACGGACCATGCAACATGAGCTCCTCCATTTTGTCTCCTGGCCCACTCACAGTAGCAGCAGTGTCTCATGGCGTCGTAGTTGACAGAGCAGGCCACAGCTTCAGACTCAGAGCTCAGATTGAAGCGAGCCAGGGAGCCGTCTGAGGTAAATCCAGTGGTTCTCTTCTCTTCAGGGTGGCGGGTGGGGCAGAAAGCCTTTAGGACGACCAACAGTCCGTCCAATGCAGCAAGCTGCTGCTGAGGGCTGGCTGCCTGCAAGCCAGGCCAGCAGCAGTGTTGCTGCCAGTGTTCGTTGGCCCTGGCTTCATTGGCCTGCCCAACTGACCTGGGCTGTGTAGGCCCAACCATTTGTCGGGTGACTCAGCGACCGCCAGGCCCAACCATGCGGCTGCATGCCAACCACCGAGCCTTCCATGGGGCCAAAGGCTGACCTGTGTGCAGCAGGGCCTGCTGCACCTGCCATGCATGCGTGGTCAGCCCGTGACCAGACCCGATACACTATGTCAACCACATACCAACACTGTAGCCATACTGAACCCGATATACAAGAAAGATATGCATGAAAAGGCCACTTGCTAGAACATTCTGATGATATTGCCTTGTCTGATGTGACCATGAGAGGCCTACACAGAAGCTTAAATGATGCGGCCCAATTTGCAACGGAAGTAGCGTTAGAAATCAACTTGGAAAAACATGTGGTTTTTCGTCACTTAAACATCGAAAACATTTTGTTGAGGCTAGGTGCCACACCAATTGAAATACGCGACAACGTTGCTTACTTGGGTATTCGCTTTAAGACTAAAATGATCACGGTTCCATAAAGGTAGAAAAAAAGGGTCCTGGGTGGGTTGTGTCCTTTTGATGCAAATTGTGGTATTTTTTCCTGTCACTGTTAATTGAATCTTAAAAGTAAAAACGTTCTGCCAATTATAACTTCTGACTTGAAATGTTATTTCGACCTCCCTGTTGCGTGGTAGACCCACTTGGAAGGTAAACTAGGGAGGTCAGCAGTAGGACTACCCAATACCCAACATCTATCGACCAAAGGCATGCACACCCAGTGTTTCTTACACTGCTTCCAAAACAGGGGCAACTTTGGTTTGGCCATTAATGCCGTTTTTTTCCAAGGAATCAGATCACTGCTAGTTAGTTTGGGCTATTAGGTGGCACATACGTCTGCAGCTATTACATTAGAGGACATATAGGGTGAAATGGCATATGAGGAGAAACACATCTTGCAGGTGTTTGGTTATTTGCCAACCGGCCGGCCCGCAGATTATATTTTTTTTATATACGTGTTTTTGCAGGCACACGGAGTGCGTACTTGAGGTCCAACTGCCTCGGGGTGCCTGGGATTTCATGCAGGATTTTGAGGATGGTGGCGTGAATATGTGGTGGGTGTCATAGAGGGTGGTGGAGTGGGGACCAGTGCTGGGTGGGTAACCACCTAAGGGCCTTGCAAGGCATTTTAAGAGGTAGTGGCGGGGCAGTTGGGAAATGCCAGGAGTACTGGGGGCAATAAGGGTGGTCTGAATTAGCGCATGATGTCTAGGAGTCAGTGCAAGGTCCAGGGTAGTGTAGGGGGGAGCGCAAATCTTCGGAGGTAATTCAGAGGGACTGTGGATTATTTGGGTTCAATTGCTAGCGTAGGGTTTCTGAGGCCACTGCAAGAGAGCAATGTATTGTGCGCTGGCTGATAATGCAGAGGGTGTAAAACGCATGCACGTTCCATGAGAGGCAATCTGGGGCAATGCAGATGCCTGGTAATGGCACATCAAAGGCATATTGTACGAGTCGTTGGGCAGTTCTTGTGTGAAGTTAGCTTGCGTTGAGACGGTTATTCACCTTGTGGGGTTGTGCAGGCCTTATATTATTTTATATTTGTGGAGGTGGGAGGGTCATTGCTCACTGCTCTCCCCCATCCCGTTGAGTGTTCCTAGCAAGATACGGGATTACCACCCAGTCGTCTGATCAGCAGAGCGATGTGTTCAGCTGAGGCCGGAGACAGCGATTCCAAGAATAGGTCCGACCGTCCCTGTACTGGTGCTGGGAACTTAGTGAAATATGTGTTCTTATGAGAGGATTATTCTCTTTTAGAGACAGCCAACAATGTGAACACTCTGCTGCTATGTGGACATTTTTTGGCAGACTAGCTGGCGCTATGACTCCTTGTATAATCTGGCACCGTTACTGAAAGGCATTTCTGCAAATATACAGTAAATTCATAAGCAAATTAATGAAACCTATTAAAATGTAACAAGAAAGAAATAATCAAGGCAAGCAATGTGCTTATATTCATCCAAATGTAGTCCCAGGCATAGAGCAGAAAGGGGTGTTAGCTTTAAGATGTTATAGTATTTAAATCCATACATTATTTTTCACCAAACTTGCCCCCAGCAAGGGCCGCCAGACAAGGCTGGAGACTGTCTGCACCCTGGTCCTCCCTGTTGCTCCTGCACCTGTGCCCACCAACATCCTGCAGCAGAAAACACCGAAAGCTGCATTGCACATGGACTGGAGGGTCCCTTTAAAGATGGCCACCATCATTCAGGAAGATTCGCCTCACCCAGAGGCTCCCTTTGTTGCCTTGCCTCTGTGGCGACCGGATTGGACAGTCAGCGGCCATACCCGGCAGCCAACCCAGAACCGGCAGGTGAAGCTGGTACTTGCACCCAGCAAAGGCCCCAATACAAGACTGGAGCCTGTCTGCGCCCTCGGACTCCCTGTTGTTCTTGCAGCTATTCCCATCTTCATCCTGCAGCACAACACACTGAAATCTGCATTGGACACTGACCGGAGGCTCCTTATAAAGTTTCTCGCTGCCATTCAGGTGGATTCGCTTCACCCTGAGGTTCCCTTTGTGCCCTTGCCTCTGCGGCAACCAGATTGGCCAGCTAGCGACCATACCCTGCAGCCCATCCAGTACCAGCACTTTCCCCCAGGAAAAGCCCAGAGACAAGGCTGGAGCCTGTCTGCGGCCTGGGCCTCCCTGTTGTTCCTGCAGCGATGCCCACCTTCATTCTGCAGCAAAAAACACTGAAAGCTGCATTGCTCATGGACCGAAGGGTCCTTTTAAAGTTGCCCGCCGACATTCTGGTAGATTCGCCTCACCCCAATGTTTCCTTTGTGTCCTTGCCTCTGGCGTGACTGGGTAGGCCAGTCAATGGCCATAGCCTGCAGCCCATCCAGAGCGGGCAGGTGAAACTGGCACATACCCCCAGCAAAAGTCCCCAGACAAGGCTGCAGCCTGTCTGCATCTGTGCGGGCCAGCTCCGGGACCAGTCTGACTATACCGCTGCAAAGCCACCATCACTCACTCCAACTCTGCCCACCCAAATCTGATGCTAATCATTGCCTATACTGATGTTCTCCCATCACGAGGTAAGACGACTGTGTGTTGCTACACTGCCATCATCAACAGTCTCGCCCCGACTGAGCAACGCTCTAATTGTAAGGATGATCCTCCTCACTTGGGTTACCTTCTCCTGCCGTGGCATCCCGTTCCCTCCCCATTCCTCCCTCCCCCCTCCTACCACGAGCCTCTTTCCCTGCACAGCACGGTGCTAGATGGGAACCGCGCTCCACGGCCCTCATATGCCCAATCCTCCTCACCCTGTTGAGAGTATGACCACCGGCTCCCACATTTGGCCCTCATCCGACCTGCCTCCTGTTAGCTCAGCACCAACAGTCCAGACCATCACAAGTCTGTCCTCCTCGCTGTGCCACCTAAGACATCTTCCCTCTCCAGAACTCCACTATCGGTCTGCCTCTCCAAACCCACGCTATTCCTCCTTTCATTCAATAGAACCTTTCACAACCCTGCCCTCATGGCCCGATTCCCCACCCATGACAGCTGATCACCCTCCATGCCCAACTCCTCTGACACTATCTCACCCCCACCCTCACACCCACCATCAAGTCTCCTTAGACTCCAAACCCTGAGCACCAGAACGCAGTTGCACTCTCATGACCTCAAAAGGCTCTCCTTTCCTATATTATCCAAGATCAGACTACAACGGTTATCCAATCGGACCTCACAGCCACAACCACCATAACACTGACCAACTATCCCTGCACACCAGACTACTGAGCACTTCTAACCCTGCCACTCAAAACAGACCTCTCAACTGCGCCCTCATTAATGTTAGATCCTTGGGTGCCCATGCTAAAGAGGTCCACAACCTCAATTCTGACTACCAGATTGACATACAAGCCTTGCTGGAATCCTAGCTTCATAACTCCTCAGGCTCTATGCTCAGCCTAGCCCTCCCCCTAACTGCACAATCTAGAGAACAGACTGCACCAATGCCATTGATGGTGGAGTTGCCCTTATTGTCAAATTAGACCTCCACATTCACACACTCCCCCCACCTCCGATCGTGGGCTATGAACCTCTCCTACTTTAAACCAAAACCAATCCACAGACATCCTTCACCATTCTCATTCTCTATAGACAACCTATTGCTTCTCATACACCAGGCATTGACGTTCCCCTTCTCATCACACCCTCCCCCAAACCAGCCACCATATGCATAATCCTAGCTGACATTAACCAGGGGTTTAATGATCCCACAGATCACAAGGCTACCTCCTTGGCTCATGTGCTTTACAACATGAACTTCACACAACGTGTCACTGCCCCCACCTACAGCAAAGGATGACCCCTTGTTTGGATATTGACAACTAACTAGGCCATTGTCATTACTCACATACGCCCTGTCCCTTGGTCTGATCATAATTTGATCTAATTTAAATTGCCCCTGATCATAATTTGATCTAATTTAAACTGCCCCACATCATCCTTGCCACCAACACCCCCTCAATTTACTGGCCAGAAGCACTCAATAACACATGAAATGCTCAAGCCCACCTTACTCGCTCATCTTGAAGCAAGGCCTTCTGATTGCAAGAGCCCCTCTGCTCTTGCCAACTACTACCACCAGAGCATCTTTGCCACACTAGATCAGCACTCCCCTCTTAAAAACAAATCACTGAAACCCTTCAAGCCTACCAACATCTGGTATAGAGATGAGTTGGTCTCGCTCTGCTGAAAGAAAAGAGCTATTGAGCACCTACATAAGAAACATCCAAACCCTATCAACGCCACCTTCCTCGCCACTGCCTCCAAGACATATAAAACAGCGATTCTCACCACCAAAGCTACTTCCTATGATAATAGAATCACCAACGCTAGTTCCAGCACTAAGGAACTCTTCACTATCCTGTGTGAATTAGAGAACCCAATTGCACCAACCTCTCTAGTAAAACAGACATGGCCTTGTGCACTACCATTAAAACCATTAAAACCACCCTTTCCACCAACCTTCTTTGCAGCAAAATCTCTTCCAAGAAAGCTCTCCTAGCATCCACACTCCTCAGAATACTGTCATACCTTTCGACTTGAACCATCCCAACTCCTCAATTGAGCTTGTCCCCTGCTTCTCCTTCCTCCCTGTCACCCAAGAAATGATACTCAATACCATCCAGGCTCTTAAACACTCCAATTGTAAGGAAAACACCTGCCCTGCTCATATCAAAGATCTGTGCCCTCCGCCTAACCCCTATCATCACTGAGTTTTTTAACTCCTCCAAATCCTGTGAAGTACCCACTAGCATTAAGGTATCCTGGGTCACCCCCTGTTAAAAAAAACATCTCTTGACCCTAAAGGCCCCACCAACTACTGACCTATTACAACTGTACATATCCTGCTCAAAATCACAGATAGTATTGCCTACCTCCGATCCGAACAATTCCTGTAACAGCACGCTCAATAGTATCAGAGGTACTGGCAACTTGGCCTTCCTTCTCTTTCTAGAATTGTTGGCGGCTTTTGACTTGGTTGACCACGGCGTGCTCTGTCAAACCCTCTCCTTTACTTTTCACTTCTCCCCAGAAGCTGTCCACTGGATAAAATGTTTCCTTAGCAACCACATATCCAATTTACAAAGTCTTCTTTGGCAGTCATGCAGCTGATTCCATCCCTGTCCCCCTTGTTGTCCTGCAAGGCTCTTGCCCCCCCACCCTCTCTACAACAACTATACAAATCCCCTCTTAGACATACTTGATGCTCTAGGCATCACCTATACCATTTTTGTGGACAGCACGCAAATCCTCATCCCCATTTCAGGCAACCTCACAAATGACACCAACACCATCAACAATATCTTCTGCGCTATCCAGAACTGGATGGCTAACGACAATCTTTTTCTCTAAAATAGGAAGACTGATCTACTCATTGTGGGCTCTCCCTCTCGTCTCAAATCCCTTAATGCCGCCTACGCCGCTCTTATCATTGATGGTGCAGCTATCCCTGTCCTCAAACTCGCCAAAACCCTTGGAGTCTACCTTGATGCTAAACTGTCCATGACGAGGCACATTAATTCCCTCTCTTCCTCTACCCTGGCACGGTTATATCTCAGTGGCAATGCTCTCGTCTTGAAAATCGACGTAGAGAAACACATGTTCGAAACCCGGGTCCACACTTAGAAACCTCTTCGGTATTAAGCACATTATAAATAACCAATTATAACAAATTATTATAATAATTACAGCCCACACTGCAAAAAAGTATCTCTGTAAGAAGACAATTCCTAAGCCTTGACAATTGTCTCATCCACTTAAGAGATACCTCCAGAGTAAACTTGACTATTGTAACGTGCTATTCAAGGGTACACCCACTTCCAACTTGTCAAGGTTCCAATTGCTACAAAACAAAGCCCTGCGCCTTGGCCTCTGCAAATCTGACCACATTTCTGTGATTTGTCCTGAGGTTCACTGGCTACTGATCGGAGAGTGGCATGACTTCCAAACATTATCCATTGAACACTGATGCATCTACAGTGAAGCACCCCAATATCTGAACAGTCACATTACAAGGAGACACCACTGTTGCTCTATCCACTACTCTAACCATCTCACCCTTGCGGTCCCACACTTCAAACGCACTAGAGCGGGAGGAGTCAGTTTCAACACTACTACTCTTTCTCTTTGGAGCTCACTCCCTGTGCACCTAAGAAACAAACCCTTCTACAAAGCTTTCAAAAGACTACTGAAAACTGGCTGTTCAACAAGTGTGATTATCCTTACTCTGAATCTACTTTTTTCACCATGATCTGATTATTGACTATTAACTTATTGTCTTTCATCTCTATTATTACCTTCTGTACACATGCTGTGATCTGGGCGTTACACAAATGTTAAAATAAATTAAATGAAATACCTGAAAACCGATTGTTTGAGTGAATGAGACCAGCCTGGTATCTATATGGCATTAGAAGGGTGAGAGTGTTAAACCACAATGGTACATTACAACGGAAAAGCTATAGAGAGCAACAGTATGGAGAGAGGATCACTGGGCTCCAGCATGTATACTCAAAATGTCAGCATGCAAGCAACTGCTGGTCTTTAAGTGAGAAAAAGGTAGACAAAGATTTTACTTCAAACATTGAAGTATAAAGATGGAGTTTAAAAAATGTAACAAATCGAAAAACTGGTTACGAGTTATAGAATGAAATAAGTGAAAAGAATATAGAGTGGCTATCAGAAAATATTGACAAAAAGTCTTTGCAAGTGATACAGTTGCTCTTCAACTACAACATTGGGAGTTGGCAACTGTAACGGTTGAAGGATAAACAGAAGACTTGAGACCAAATTAATGTCCTTTGAAACACACATTATTTGTTCAAGCATTGCCACAGCCAATGTGTTTAGGCCTGGGACAGGCATTTGCCAGGCACCACCAAAATAGTACTGTTTACAATATGGCAACAGCTGGAAAAAGGTACAAATACCTGAGCATATCAAGTCTATGCCCAACAAATGCCTTTCTATTACCAATGGACAAGCTCTAACATCTACATCGCATCAACATCTACATGTGCTGACATTGGTCCGGGATATTGACATGCTGACACTTTGCCTTGAACTCCGCGTTCCTTGGCTGACATAACTTCTCCTTCATTGTTAGTGGACACTGAAGTCTCTTGTTCACGTGCAGACATTGGCGTGATGGTTTCATGTGATTCTGACCTAAGCAATACTTCTTCTTTCCTGGATAACACTGAATGTTCTTTCAATCCTGAAATTGATGATTTTTCTGCCCGTGGGGATAGCACAAGCACTCTTTGTTGCGGAGTAATGAAAATATGCAGATGTGTCAAGCTGGGCAGGGCATTCAGAGAAGATCTCCAGCTACTAATTTAGATGACAGATGAAATTAATAATTGAGAAATAATAGATAGTTCAATGGAACAATAATTCAGTACTTAGATAAATCACATAGAACCATACTTACATTTACTGTAAGGCTCATTTTAAGGATGGAGATCACATCATCAGAACAATCAATCAATCGAAACAGGATTGATATAAGGGTGCAATCCTCAAAATAATAATTTCTCCTCTGGACTCAAAGACAAGACATTTGACAATAACATAAGATAATGCATTACTTGTTGCAAGATGGTCTGGTTTGTTGGGCCCATGATTACCTACACGGTAAGATTGATTGATAAAGAGAGGTTTAATCTGTTTCCATAGGCTAAACAGTGCTATATGGACTGCATCAGAGTCTGTATTTAGGCAATAATTCCAAAAGCGGTCAGACTTAATGGCGTCATATTCACTTACAAAATGTCTCAACAAACACATATATATAGGCCCAATTTCACAAATTCCATTAGCACATGGTGCAAACTTTCTAATTTGTCTGGGTTTTTACAAATGCAACATGCCCGCAGCACTCTGGGAAATTTTATGTAGGTTCCCCGGGTCACCAGCATGGGTAATTGGTTCATCCTAAAACGTAGTATAAATCTACAAGCATTCGGATTGGGCTACTTAATCAAGTAGCGGTGGTTTAGTAAAAATGTATGGGAAATGTCTACCATAAATTTGTGGTTGTGGGGTGTTTCCAGCTCAGAATTATTATTTAGCCAATCTCATTGTTCCATCTTCCTCTCATATATTTTAACACAGGGAAGCTCATACCACATTCAAAATCAGGCATCCATTCAATGTCTTGAAAGGTTTTTAACCATGTGTTTTGATACATAGCTACTTCCCAATATGCCCAATAGGGGTCATTTAGGTTTAGATCTTGACTTTATGTATAGAAATCCACATTGCATCATAGACTGTGTTCTCAATGAAATCAGACCAAGTTCCATCCTCAGGTAGGCCATGGGGGAGCACTGTGGTAGTACTAATATTTTCCTCCAGAAGTTTCCTTTGAGGACGACAAGCTACTTTAAGTTGCCCATGGCCAAGGCCTAGATACCATATAATATAGCCACGATGAAGCTCTGTTTATAAAGTTTGATGATGCCTTCCATAGAGAACTGAAGAAGGGAGGCCACACTGAATAAACGTTTAGTTGTTTATTCTAACACGGAGCTCGCCAGTCGCCCCTCTTTCTTCAGGCCGCCTTTCATCTCCTCTAACTGCCGTTCCTCGCTGCGGTCACGCGACTCTCATTCCATACAAGCTCGAGAGCGCGCGCGACCGCCGCGAGGCACATTACATTCTTTACACATCTTCCCCCTCAAACAGAGCAAATATACATCATGTAATACTTATAACTGTAATGTAAAACTTAACAACTATAGTTAAAATTAATCAGAAAATTTGTTTGACCAGAATATAACAGAAAATCGACAGACTTGTACAACTTGCACATGACCTAGTATCCTCCGTGTACATTTACATTGTAGATACTTTAAACACGACCTGAACACTATAATGTCAAGTCTCATAATCCCTCATCCACACCGGCTTAGACCTGGCTCTATGTAAAGAATCCTCTTCGACTTTTGACCTTTGACTATCATCTTCTCTGACCTTCCCACCTGTCTTTTCCCTGTTCTCATCCTTCACCTCTCCTCTCACCTTTTCATTAAATTTAATGTTATTCTTCTCCACCTTCCTCAACTGCTCCTCATCTTCACTCCTTTTCTCATCACCCGCCTTCGCCAATCTTCCTTTCGACCAAACTTCCCCACCTTCCAGAGCTACCACATTACTTTTTACTGCACATATTTTCTTAGGACCCAGAAATCTACTTTCCACACACTTGTTTACTAGTCTAGGATTTTTGACATACACCTTTTCTCCCACCTTCCAATCACGTTCCTTCACTCTCATCCTGTCATCAAACAGTTCCTTATTTCTTTCTTGACTCAATGCAATAAGTTTCATAATCTGATTTCGGTCCACATTAACCACTTTAGCCATTCCTAGCCATCCTGGACAAAGCCTTGTCCCAGGCTCCCTTCCCTTCATTGAAACAAATGGGGATACTCCCGTCACCGAATGAGGCGTAGTGACATAATTCCATGTCAGCATCCTTAATACTTCCCTCCATGGTTGCCTCGAATTCATGGCCATCTGCAGGCCCCCCTTTATGTACCTGTTAACTCTTTCAACAAGTCCATTTGCTTTAGGATTATACAGAGCCGTCCTTGTGTGTTTTATACTGTATCCTGCAAGAAACTTTTTCATTGCCCCAGACACAAATTGTACCCCATTATCTGACACAATTTCCACCGGGACTCCTTCCTTAAGAAATACTTTTTCTAAGAATCCAATTAACTCCCTTGCCGTGACCTCCCTTACAGCCTCCCACTCAAACCATTTGGAATGGAAATCCACTACAACAAATACGAACTTTAAACCATCTCCCAGACCTGCCACCGGACCCATTATGTCCACTGCTAACTTACTCCACGGCTGGTCCGGTACCACATTTGGAACTATTGGAGCCTCTCTCACCACTCTGCATTTGTCACTCGTTTGGCAAACTATACAATCCTTGACACACCTTTCTGCACACCTGTCAATTCCCGGCCACCAATAATTCTGCCTCAATTTCCTTTTCATAGCCGCTTCTCCAGGATGCCCCTGATGAGCCAGTTCAACTAATACTGACCTCAGGGAATGAGGAGGAACAATGCACCTCCCCCTCCTTAACCTATCCTCACATAAGTTTAACTCATTTTTTACTTCCCACCAAGTATTGAATTTACCATCCAAATTTTTCCTTTCTGGCCACCCCGTAACCGTCCAACCTTTGACTAACTTGAGGTCATTATCATAGTCCTCTTCCTTCGCCCATTCCTCCTTGCTGACCGCACTTTTTACCTCTGCTACCACTCTCTCCTCCTCTGTCACTCTGTCCTCTATAGGTTCACCCTTAAGAGGCAGTCTGGAAAGGCAGTCTGCCACAACATTCCGCTTCCCTGGTAAATAGCTCACTTCAAAGTTAAAGTTTTGGAGTCCCAGACCCCAACTGCTTATTCTTGGAGAACCCGTGGCCCACCTGCCACTCTCAAACATCTGAACCAGTGGTTTGTGGTCCGACCTGACCACAAATCCTCTTCCCCACAAGAAGAACTTAAAATGATTTACTGCCCAAAACATTGCCAAAGTTTCTCTTTCAATGACAGAATATTTGCTCTCTGCCCCTCTTAGCGTCCTAGACGCAAATGCTATCACTCTCTCAGTATTGTCCTTATTGTACTGCACTAACGTCGCACCCAGTCCTAACATGCTCGCATCCACTACCAATACCGTTTTGTCCTTGGGTTCAAATCTACCTATGGATGGCGCCTCACCCACTGCTTGCTTAATACACTCAAAAGCCACATCACATTCCTTAGACCATTCAAACCTCACTCCTTCTTTTAGCAACATTCTGAGAGGCACTGATACCTTGGCAAAATCCTTCACAAATCTATGATAATATTCGGCCAAACCGAGAAATGATTTCACCTGCTCTTTGTCTTTGGGTACAGGTGCGCACCTTACTGCTTCCACCAAGTTCTTTTTTGGCCTCACCCCTTGCTCATCTATCTCATGTCCCAGATACTCCACCCTATGTAGCGCAATCTTACACTTGCTCCTCTTCACCGTCAACCCTGCCTCACCCAATCTGCTTAACACTTGTCTCAACACTTCTTCATGTTCTTCAGTAGAACTAGCATATATCAACACATCGTCCTGGAACACAATAATGTTTTTCACTCCACTCAACACCGTCTCCATGACCCTTTGGAACACGGCTGCTGCGGACGCCAGCCCAAATGGCATCCTACAGTATCTAAATGAACCAAACACCGTGATAAATGCTGTCAGGTGTTGACAATCCTCCTTCAACGGGATCTGATGATAAGCTTGTGAAAGATCAATAACTGAAAACACTTTGGCATTGCTCAGTACTGATAGCTGATCACCTATTATTGGTAAGGGATGTCTATCCACTAGTATATTTCTGTTCAGATCTCTCAAATCCACGCATAACCTAATGTCTCCATTGGCCTTAGCTGCTACTACTACCGGCGATAGCCATTCCGAGCTTTCACTCTTCTCTATTATTCCTCTTTGGAGTAACGACTCCACTTCTTCTTTGAGTTTCTCATTCAATCCGTGAGGTACTGGTCTCACCTTGTGCACCCTCGGACTGGCCCCTGCCTTTAATTGAATTTCATGTTCAAAACCTTTCAACAATCCCAGTTCCTCCTGAAACACCATGGGATACTCTTTTTCCCATTTATCCTTCAATTCAGCCACATCAACTGGTCTCTCCGCATTCGCCTGTATCCTAATTCCCAATTTCCACTGTTCTTCCCATCCCAGAAGTGAAGAACCTTCTTGAGTAACGTATATCTATGCTTCACAGCTCCTCCCTTTATACTTGATGGAAGCTCGGAACATCCCTATAATTCCAATTTTAACATTTCCATATGCATACGGCTCAATATTATGCTCCTTTAATTTTGTCACGTCTCCTTGCATGCAACTCAAGAATGTCGCCTTGGACATTAATGTCCACGGTGAGCAACTGTCCACCTTCATTGTCACCACTCTTCCATCAACCATGAATACATCGGTGGGTGCACCTCCCTTGCTTGATACTTCTGTTACTTCCAATACATGCTTTGTTTGGTTGCTCCTTCCCACTTCTAAATCTTCACCTTGTTCCGACATTCTTCCTCCTGCTTCAATGCTCTGCACCGTCCCTGATTCCCTACACACTCTCGCGAAATGCCCTTTCTTTTTGCATTTTAAACACGAGATGTTCCTGGCTGGACAAAACATGCTTGTGGAAATATGACGGTTACTACCGCACTTGTAGCATTTGATTTCTTTGTTCAAGCCAGTCTTGCGAAATCCCTTTACAGCAGCCACTTCTCCCTCTGACTTGTCTCCCTTCATAGTGGTCATATATTTATGGGTCTGTTCCATACTCCTTGCCATTTCTATGGCCAACTCCAGTGATGCATCCTTTGACAGTAACCTCTCTTGTATCTTTATGTTATTTGTGCAACGGACTAATTGGTCCCTTATAAGAGAGTCTGTGAGCGGCCCAAATTCGCACGTATGACTAAGAGACCTCAACGCTGCAATGAAGTTTTCCACCGGCTCTTGTGGATCTTGTATTCTTTGGAAGAACTTGTGTCTCTCAAATGTTATATTTTTCTTGGCCTCAAAATGGACCTCCAACTTCTTTTCTGCTATAGAATACTGGTCCATCTCTCCCTGGCCTTCTTGTGGAGGATCCGGTAATCCATCATAAACACTTCTGCCTTCGGTTCCCAAATTGTGCAGCAGGATTGCCTCCTTTCTTGCTGCTGCAAACTTATCCCCTCCAATGGCAATCAGGTACGTGTCAAAAAGCTTCTTCCACCTATCCCACCTTATAGGTGGAGCACCAGGTTCTGACAGGAACGGTGGAGGAGGTGCCATACTTGCCGCAGCCATTTTCTTGTACTTAGTGGCTTACTTTCCAGTTTTCGCCCTTGGTGTTACTTTACTTTTATCTCCAATACTTTCTGCCAGTCTCCTGTGCTGTCCCTTTAGGCGATTCTTATATATGAATAGTATCTGTTCACAATATTACAGTCTTACTTCGACACACCATATAATTAAGACTATGCCGTTACTTTACTGTCCTCTGGGAGGAAGTCTTCCTGTGCACACTACCAGCCACTGGGTTTCACCTCTGCTGTATCTTTAATGTCCTGTTCTGAACACACCCCTCTTATGGTGTTTTTCATCTACTCAGAATTTTCCTTCCTTGCACCTCCTCCCTGGCTGTGCCCCCAACCCCCCCCTCTCCCTGCTCCTCACCTTCGTGTCCAATGAGAGGGGGATTGGGCAGCACCCACCAGGACACCCACCAGGACAAACAGCCTTTCCTGAGAGTGGGGAGAACGTCCCCCTGCAGCGCCACGCTCCGAGGCACTGCGGAGACAGCTGCTCTTCAGGCCCCCACCTCTCCACCGGCTTCCTCCTGTTTCCAGCTATAAATAGCACGTTCCGCTTCAAAGGAATGTCGCTAGGCTCCTCGGCAAGCTCCGTGTGCCCCCTCGTCGCCACTTGAAGAAGGGAGGCCACACTGAATAAACGTTTAGTTGTTTATTCTAACACGGAGCTCGCCAGTCGCCCCTCTTTCTTCAGGCCGCCTTTCATCTCCTCTAACTGCCGTTCCTCGCTGCGGTCACGCGACTCTCATTCCATACAAGCTCGAGAGCGCGCGCGACCGCCGCGAGGCACATTACATTCTTTACAAGAACCCTGCAATACTTTTAGAGAATTGGTTTATTGCATAGGTCAACTGCCGGCTTTGCGCGTTTTTAGTTCAATACCATTAAAATAATTACCCCCAGTGGATAGTTCCACACCTAGATAGGTGTAAATTCTAGCATACTCAATAGGCTCCAAATGAGATTCCAATCTTACCCGATGCACCTTAACACCTGAGATTGCCATATTTTGGGTCTTCTGCATATTGATGGCTAAATCATTGTTTCTAACATAATCAATCAGCGCTTTAAATTTGCACTTAGCACCCGGTATAGTACGGTCCACCAAAACTAAATCATTGGCATATAAAATGCTTGATATAAGGGTATCCCATATTTTAGCTCAACAACCCTTTTATGAAACCAATGAATGTGAGAGATCCGACAGATAGAGATTAAACAACAGGGGAGCCATAGCACAACCCTGTTTGACCCCCACTGAGTATTTCAACCCCCAGAGAGAGTGAACCAGCATCACCCAGTCACACTTGGACCCCTGTATTGGTGCATAAAGTAATAAGCATCTTCACAATCCATTCACAACAGTCCAGAGATCTCAATTTATGCCACAGTATAGTCTGGTTAACCACATCGAAATCTGCACTGAGGTCCACAAATATGAGATATAACACAGGGCTACCCCTCATAGCAGCCTCATGGGTCAATTTATCTAAGGCCTTGATATTGTGGATGATGGTAGACCCCGGCTTAAAGCCAGCCTGAGTAGGCTGCAATATGTTATGAATCTTAACCCTGCACTGTACGGCATCCATTACAAAAGTGGCAAACAGCTTACCCGTTACAACAAGGAGGTAGAGAAGCCAATAGTTTTCAAGCTTCTATCTATCCCCTTTTTTGTAAACGGGGAGCAAAATTGCCTGCTGCCGTGAGTCCGGAACCACACCTTCCGTACATACTCTCTCGAATAAAGTCTCCAGGTATTGGCCCAAACAACAGGATTTCCCTTTAGAAGAGATTTTGACAGGCCATTTGTGATGGGTGCTCTTGAGCTCTTTAATTTAAAGATAGTCTTGAAAATGTCATGAGAGACAATTTTCAACGGGCAGTAAAGATACCCCCCCTTATCTCTAGATGTCGTGAGATGTCGTGACAGTTTGAACAAAATTGGCTCTGAGGAAGGCAGACCATTTATCACCAGATATAGGAGTGATAATCTGGTGTTTTTGAATCTCATTTTGCCGTTGATAACAGCTGCCAAATTGACCTAGAGTTTTTGACTTCATAATGTGGCAAACATCTGCAGCCAACTGAAGGTCCTGTGAGTAGTCCTCCATCTTTAAGCCAGTTTCTGTATTTGTTCTTAATCCTCTGCATCCTGCCTTCCACCTCCCACATCGTACCCCCAGTATGTATAACTTTACAAATATGGCAATGCCTATGTAGCTTGGCATTTCTAATCTCTAAATCGAAGACATGTTTATGTTGAGAGTTGTGTACAACAATATGTCTGTGGCTAGTAATCCCAGTTTCAAACGCCAATAGTTGCAGTCATTCAGCCATTTTATTTACGCCTGACTATTTGAGTAATGGACGTTTGTACTTTAAAAACTTATAGGCCATCCCTGGGGGACTTATCAATGTTTCTGGGCTTCCAGATTAACCTATTCCCTGCATGTTGCTTGAAAGTGTATTCCAATAAGCAGCACGGTGCAATTAAGTAAAGAAAGACACTTTCAATCGTATGGGTGATTTCAAATCAATTTAATTTTCAAAATCTTGAGTTTCAAATTGTGGGTGTCTTGGTCTGAGATAGTACCAACTTCTGTGTGTGACCCCTGTCAACATCTGTTTGTCATCTCTTGGGTAGTATCAACAGTATGTTGGTGACCTCTATCCATATATTTGTAACCTCTGCACTTCTTTATTCACTGTGGTTCCAGTGGATCATCAGGGGGTTTTTCTACAATTGTCCAATTGTTGTTACCTAAAGAAGAATTAAAAAGGAAACGAAAAAGGACATGAATACAAAATAAATATAGTGAGTGTTATGTACTACAACTCAAAAGAGCACTTTGTTTTGGCTCTACAAAATTAATAAACATATATTTCTCTAAAATAAAAGATGGCTCAACCTTGGATTTAGCTAGAATCCATCTCCTGGGAACTTAACTACAGACTGGTCACACTAAATGTAACATCTCTCTATACTAGAATCCAACATTCAATGGCAATCCAGACAACAGAACACTTTCCTAAATCTAGATAAATCTTGTATCAATCACAAAATAAGATGCTCACATTGATGTTAGATGTTACACCAAACAATAACATATCTTGCTTCAATGATCACATGTACCAATAATGCCAAGGGCCAGCCATGGGAGTCCAATTTCCCCCACTAATGTTACCCTTTTTATGGGACACTTCTAAACTGAGTATGCGTGGCAACATCCAGTGTTCACTGAAAACAGGAATATAGCTTTTTGGGGATGCTATATTGACGATATCCTTATCATCTGGGACCGATACAAAGCATCTCTCTTTGAGTATGTCAAATTCCTGAACACTAACAAATGCAATATACAACAAACTAGGAATTAAAATATAGAATGAATACGCTTTTTTGATTTAGAACTTTATGTGGAGATTAAAACTGTCCACACTACTCTATGCATAAAACCCACAGCTAAAAATAGCATTGTACTTGCTAATAGCAACCATCCACATCACATGATTAGGAATATACCATTTGGAGTTCTGTTGAAAATGAAAAGAAATTGCACCGATAAGGAGGAATTCTTAAAACATGCAGAAAACATGATGGTAAATTCAGGATATGAAGAACAGCAATTGAAGAAATATTTTACCAAAGCAAACATGAAGACAAGAAGGGATCTACTTACCAACACAATTAAAGACACACTTCAAGATACAAATCGTAAATTAAGACTAATAACAATTTATAGTCCGGATGTACAGAACATATGGACAATTCGGAATAGATACTGGTACATACTCAGACTAGGTGAAAGAATTGGGTGTCCACAAACTGTGGAACACTCAGGTCCCCTGCCCACCAGGTGTGCTTGTATCAACAAACAGTAGTTGTGATTAGTATGTTACATAAAGTTAAGAAACAAATTCAATCATACATATTTCATAGCAAAACAGTGTTATTATAAAGATAATCAAAATATACAGCTGAACCATATGTATTTGAATCACATTACAATTAATTCATTGCTTTTATTCAAATACATATATTTTCATATAAAGATATTTGCTCAATGCCTTTCGGGACAACAGTCCCTTCATCAGGAGTACACGTTCCACTGTCCTTCTTACATCAAACTTCAAAGTGATCTATAATGTAACATGAAAGGTAGATTATATTTGCTACTATGTTTTATCATTATTTACTTTATGACCTATTTGTATGTCTAACAATTGCTCTCATGAAACGCTCTTGGTCATTCACCTGGTAAGAATCTGGAGTGGAATTTTGGCGAGGGTGGCCACCGTTCAAAGAATTACTGTAGGATGATGATGCAATCTGAAAAGCTGGTAAGGGATAGATTAGGGTCAATCTGAAGAAGAGGGATGGTTGAGTACTGAACATTAGGGCGATATCGTTTCACCTGGCTCAGTATGCCTGTGGGGAGAGGTGATCTATTTCTTCTTGCCACCTATGGGTGATGAAATGGGGTCTAAAATAGGTCTGCAAGATGGGATTGCTTGAGGCTGCACCATAGGAGACATGATGTTAGTGCACGCATGCCTTAATTCCCAAGCTGTGCGGAATAAGCTTCTTCTGGAATTAAGGATTCAGGGTTTGGGGTTGCCTAGTACAGAGGGGGTACTCTAAGGAGATATAGCAGTATGCTATTGGTTCATTGCTGCCACAGTACTATCATATGAATGATATGCCTTGAGCTAAATTAATTTACCTTATTTATATCTGGTGCGGCTGCGTGTTTCCTATCTGTTAAGGAGTAGGAGTTCATAGATAACGGAATCGGCTCATCTATCAAAAGGATTCAATAGTATAAGTATATTGTAGGGCTTGGCCTGGCGCTCATGGCGTGAGGTGGCTATAGTGCTGAGCTCCCGCCGAGATCCTCATTGAAGTTCCTACATTGACGGTGCGCCCGTGCAATACAGAAGACAAAGCACATCGAGATGCAGCTGAAACGCTTCCCCACAATCGGGTAACAAAAATGAAACAAATTGGTGCCGGAAAACATAAGTAATACCCTCTGTAGAAACTCCCCCTGGGCAGACCAAGATGGCGGACACCACCGCGAGCTGAAGCTGAGGTGGGGGAAGGGTCAAACAACACCGCGGCTCCTCTGGTGGTGCAGTGATCGGGAGAGGAAAAGAGCAAACCCCACATGGGCATCAGGAAGACCTGCCAAAGCACAGGGGACTCAAGACATGGAATTCGAAGAGCGGGGACGACGAAGTACCACGAGTGAGAGGGGACAGACTCTAAGCAACCGGGGCCTTATCGCAAATATGCAGCACACAACATGGTGGGTGCCGCACCTTGCAATGGCAGTAAGGCAGTCTAGCAAGTTGCCAGATGGTGAGCCGCAGTGGCTGCGACAGATAATGAAACCTGAAACAAGGTGAACCGAACACAAGCGCGGTGGGACAGAACGAGGAGAAGCCAGTGAAACTGCGATGGGCAATCAGCAACTGGAAGGTGGGACTGGCTCAGCAGGATCGGGAGACGTGAGAAGTGAGGCGCACAGCGGTCCTTGTAAGCTGCGGGCAAGCTGCTCGCCCAGGACGAATTAACGAGCCAGGGGACAACAATAGTGCAGTCCAATACAGGAGGAGGAAAAGTACAGATTCAGCCTGACTCGATGCGTGGAATGGCCCAAAGCTGAATTATGCCACACATAACGTGAGAGGCACCAACAAAAATCAAGCGCGTAGCTATATAACAGATAACACTTCTGAACATTCCTGGAGGTGCCGGAGGGATTAGGCACTCCATGCTTGTGCGGGCACAGGGGTCAACCACGATTAATGGCCCATGACCCTAACTGCGGCGAATGAGCAACTCGAGTTCAGTGCATGGAGCCTACACAATCAGGAAGTGGCTTGTAGCCACATCGTGGTATGATACGCTACCTTAAAAAAATACAAAAGCCAACAAAGCTGAGCCCTATAATGGGTCAAACAAAGCCTCAGTAGGACATTCAACTACACCAGAAAACATAGGGCAGGGGACTGTGAGAAGTGCTTACCACCACACCCCTGCAATTGGCACCGATCGCAAAGAACCTATCATACTGTCATTAACCAACACAACTGCATCACAACACAAGCCAACAGGGAAACATATAGGAGCAGGCTGCCACCGGGGCACGTGAGTAACGAAGGAGTAGATTGGGCACAATGAAGCAGAAATACCTCATGCTTCGTTGTTTTGACAAAGGGTCAAAGCAAGCTCTGGTAACAGGGCGCACAAGAAGGATTTGAGACAGGTGGCTAAAGAGTAACCAAACTGAACGGAGCTGCTGAAATTGAAGGGAGCGTGATAGTCACAAGCCCCTGGCTCTGCGGCCTGCACTACCGGGAGCACCTCCGCTTGGACACTTGAAACTGCCTGGTACAATTGAACAGCCACTGCACAACACCCAAACAGCTATGCTGCCCACAAGGGACAAAGACAATCCAAAGTTGACAATAATGGACTCACTTGTGGTGACAAAAATGCAGTCTTTGCAGCAGGAGGGAAAAAACATGCCAGAAACCCAAAAACCAACAGAAACAGATAGGAGCGGTGGGCAGGTACTATAGGCCATAGCAGCTTTAGGTCCTTCATTGACATAAAAATCGACAAGGTCAAAACGGATATGCAACTAATGAGACAGGATGCAAGTAACCTAGCAGAGAGGGTGACCACCGCAGAATCTGGGCTATTGGAGGCAACAGAGACCACGACCAACTTGAAATCCAAAGTAGCTGGACTAGTGAAGAGGGTTGCAACGTTGGAAGCAAGAACTGAGGAAGCTGAAGGGCGGTCCAGATGCAGCAATATTACACTGCTTGGGATTCCGGAAGGAACGGAGTGCCCGAACCCGACCAGATATGTAGAGTCTCTATTACAACAGGAGATTGGCACTGGTAAGCTCTCACAGGGCTTTGCTGTGGAAAGAGCCCACATATCCCTCCAATGAAAACCACCACCAGGTTCGCATTCTTACCCAATGATTGCGAAGATCCTGAATTTCCAGGGCAGAGATATTATACTTAAACACTCAAGACAGGGTTGGGTGATAGAGTGAGGTGACTCTAAGATAACCATATACCCTGACTACACGCCAGCTGTACAGAGAGCAAGGAACTCCTATGTTCCGATCAAAGCAAAGCTCAGACAACTGAACCTGAAATATATGTTATTGTACCCCTCCAGACTGAAGGTGATCCACAAAGGGCGAGCTATATTCCTAGAGACACTGGTGGCAGCCAACATGTGGTTGGAACATAATAACCTGATGGATGGAAAAGAGAGAGTCACCTGAATCATACTAGCACCGGGAAACGAACAGACACAAGGGAATGCGGCTACCTTTTTTGTCACTATTAACAAAACAAGTTATTGCAATGAAACAACAGTTAAAACATTTATCGCACGGCTGCTTGTCTGCCTAGCCTGTACACTGAGGCCTAACCCACATAATGATCAGTGCAGGCCTGTGGTCGGCATGTGAACACTTGTGCTGGATGCCCTGGAAGGGGCAGGACAGTGCGGGGGCACCTGAGCACAGCAGTTGTAATGTAGTCGCTGGGCACAATTGTTTGGTTTTTGTTTACTGTTACAATGTCTTCAAGCTGAAAACTGGCAGCTGGGGAAGGTCCACGAACAAAATACACAATTGATCAAGTGTGAAGTAGGGAAGGAGCAGGGGGGTTTTAATTGTGGTTGCCTAGAGCAAATAAAGGGGGATGAGATGTGGTACTTGGTTGTGTCTGCGTATGAATTTGGCAACACAACTTAAAATAATGACATAGAATGTGCGTGGGATGGGTACTTACTTGTGCAGAAATAGAATCAGATCTTATTGTCATAGAAAGAAGGTGGACATAGCACTCCTCCAAGAAACCCATCTCACGACAGAGGCCATGATCAAACTGAAAGAATGCTGGGTGGGGGGCAAGGATATGGGGGCAGTTACTCCAAATGTTCAAGAGGAGTGTTCACTTGGATCAACCCTGTGGTGCCCTTCAGATTACTGGGAGTTGAGGCAGACACAGAAGGAAGATACCTAGTATTATGGGGCGCCATTGAGCAGACTGAAGTTTGCATAGTGAACTCATACTTCCCCAACCATGGCATACCCGTGCACCTCAATAAGCTATACACTAAAATAACTCAGCACTGAGATGGCTTTTATATTTAGGGCAGAGATTTCAATTGCGTAAAAGACCTCGACATGGACAGATCTGACTGCCACATAAATGGGCAGAAGCGCCCCATTGGCGTTGAATGCGTGCTAGATGAATTAGGTCTGGTAGATGCCTGGAGAGAATGTCACCCCACAATTAGAGCATACTCACATCATTCCTCACCACATGGCCTATATACAAGAATAGATAATTTTTTTATTGACAAGACACACCTGGCACAAGTGGAATCAATACAATACTTAGGTAGATCAATCTCTAATCATTCACCATTGCTCATGCACTGGGCGACGACAGGCCACAGACCCCCCATACCATTATGGTGAATGCCTACAGAGGCACTCACTGATCAGGCTTTTAGAGGGGAACTCAGAGACAAACTAGAAGAGTATATCACGATTAACCGAGGCAGTGTGGATGACTGAAGCACGATGTGGGAAGCCCTGAAAATAGTAATTCGAGGAGAGATATTAGCAAGTGCAGGAGGTATCAGGAAAGTGCTGAAGGGGAGCTACAAAAGCGGGAAGAGGAAATAAAACACATGTAATCTGCCAACCTGGGGACCAAGGCAGAGGAAGCAAAACTAGCGGAGGCTAGGACTGACTGTCAGGTGGCGTGGGGGCAAATGTCTAAGTTTGACTATATAACACGCACCACCAGAGCCCATAAAGAAGGAGATAAACCCAGTAGACTGTTAGCATGGTTGTGCAGGCAGGAGCAACCGAGACACCCAGTGACCACGCTCAAGGGGGAAAATGGGATAATACACAAGATACAAAAATCAATTAATTACACGTTTGCAGCCTTCTACGCCAAACTGTATGCCCATGACACCTCGGTGCCGTTGGCGGACATTCACGACACATTAGAAGTGATTGAACTTCCTACACTGGGCAAGTCAGAGCCAGAGGTCTTAGATGAGGCAATCACCCCAGAAGATGTGGCAGAGGTAATAAGATCTTTGGCCACCTGCAAAACCCTGGAAGTGAGGGACTCCCCACCAGAGTTTTACAAAACATATGAATCAACACTGACCCCGGTACTCCACAAGGTGTTCCAAGAGGCATACAAAGTTCGAACCCTGCCAAAATGTATAAGGGAAACGCTAATAGTCCCAATACCCAAACCAAATAAACCAACAGACGACTAAGACTTGTACTGTCCTTTAGGAATGCTAAACTATGACATCAAAATATTGACCACTGTATTGGCCAAACGTTTGTCCAGAGTGATAGGGAGTCTAATACATGAAGACAAAAGCAGCTTTGTGCCTGGTCGCAACAAGACCGCTAACTTAAGCATGCTACAACATATTATGGCATAAACAAAGCAAGAAGGGGAACACTTAGTGGTAATGTCGCTGGATGCCATTAAGGCATTTGACACTATATATTGGGAATGGTTGATAGAGGTACTGTGGGAATTTGGGTGTGGGGAAGGCTTTGTGAGATGGATAAAAGTACTATATAAAGATCATGTGGCAAGAGTAAAAACAGGTGAGATGGTGGCAAAGCCTTGGCATATACAGAGGGGTACCAGACAGGGATGCCCACTATCACCCAAGCTTTACAACCTAGGACTGGAACCAATTGTGATATACATCAGGAAACAGTTTTATGATGTGATGCTGGGATAAAAATAGATGGGAAATACCCCATAATATCAATATCACATTATGCCGATGATGTTCTACTCTACTTGAGGGACCCAAAAAAGAATGCTCCAACGGTTCTAAAAGTACTGGATAATTTTGCACGCTACTCTGGGATACACTTTAGTAAACAAAGGTCTTGCATGTTCCGACAGGCAGGCCTGAGAGGGATGGAAACTGGGGACCTACCAGAGGTGGGAATACAGTGGCAACCAGATACATTCAAGTACCTGGGGGTTAAGATTAGGCACATGCTGGAATTCACTTACGAGCATAACACAGTGGCTGTGATACAGGTCCTATGTAACTCATTGAGGTTCTGGTCCAAACTACCACTGTCAATGATGGGCAGGGCATTGATCGCCAAAATGATTATTCTGCTGAGGTTTTTATACTATTTCCAAAACATCTGCTACTATATCAAGCCAGCTTTTTTCCGAACTCTGGAAGCCCTGGTCAAAGATTTTCTGTGGGGGACGACACACCACAAACTGGCAGTAGCCACACTGACTCTACCTTACAAAGAAGGGGGTATACAACTCACCTATTTCGAGAGGTAGTACCTGGTGGCACAACTAAGTCACGTAACCAGATGGTTGTTGGACGATTTCACTACTGAAACAGGTCTTCTGCACGATCTGATTGCTCCGACACACTTGAAAGAAATCATGTGGATCCCGCAGAACCCCATAAGACACGCCCCCATGCTAGTAATTTTGGGTACGTTAAGTCTGGAACAGGGCTAAATCAGTTCTACACCTAGTGCACCCTTACTCACCTGAAATGCTGATATTGGCAGAGATCGGAATGGCAAACACTGACCTCCATAACATGAGACACTGGGAGAGGCTGGGCTTGTATACCTGGGGGGACATATATACGAGGAGGGAACATTTAGCAAACTGGAATCACTGCACAAAAAACAGGGGCTAAATAGAGGACAATTCAGAGAATTAAACATGGTGCCAAAATAAAATGGGGCAATTGGCCGGGAGAACCAATGATGAACCCCATAGTAACAGAACTATATAACCTAAGTGATGGATGGAGGCCGGTGTCGAGGCTGTAAGCCCAAATAACTAATATGCCTAATCCCTGCACCAGCACACTAAAAACTAAATGGGAAAAAGACCTAGGAGTAGCTATTACAGAGAAAGAATGGGAGAGAGCACTGATGCACCCCAAATAAGTGTCCAGGAACACTAGGTTCAGATTAATACAGATGAATGTCCTCTATAAAACATACATGACTCCAATGAAGGTGGCAAGCTTCAACAAACAAACTAGGTCGGCATGTCTGTGGTGTGGCAATGAAGAGGCTGACTTAATGCTCATGATTTGGGGGGTGTCACTAGATATGACTGGTTCCCGAAGGAATGTCTTTTAGGTACATGTCCTAGGCTGAGTAAAATCAAGCACATTGTGAAGCTTATGGGCATGGTATGCATATTAGCAATAAGGGCAATTGCAATGGCATGGAAATCAAAGGTGGGCCCGCAATATGCATGGTGGGAGGATTAATGAAAAGATGGCATGCTGCAGAAACAGAGGCTTGGGGTGCAAGAACTGCTCGAAACACTGAGGAGGTAAAAGTCACATTCGAAGCATGGAAAACCCTGATCAGAGACATGTTCCTTCCATCCGATGATATGCCCCCTCAACACGCAGATCCAACTTGTGAAATATTTAACACAATAATGGTACAAATGAGAACTGACCTGCCTACCACCCCTAAGCCGTGTAATGATGGACTGGAATCACACACACATAATGTCAGGGCAGGTTTTAATGCCTGCTAAAGCAAATGAAGACAGTTACTGTTTACTGTTTGTTACATTTTGGAACCTTTAATGGTACTGCAATGGTGATTAAGGCTGAATATTCTGCAATACGAGACTTACAAATGCCAATGAAAAGAGTTTTAAAAAGATAAGTATACCGTGAGGCTCATTGATATTTGATATTTGATTTGCTGTACAGACCTTACTAATGTTAAGCTTACCTTCTCGTGATATTATTGCCATATTGATCCCTTATCCTCCTCAGGTGAAGTCGCGTCCTCCTCTAGGCACTGAGAGGCGCCAAATGACCGTTTAAACCTACTGCACTGTCCAGCATGCCCGCGTGATGATGTCACATGTAAACAAATGACGGCACCACGCGGGACTTCAGGACACAATGTGTCAAGTAATCCCTAACAGAGACATGGAAGCATGAGTTTAAGTGGAAGCATTTAAGAAAGTCATATAGAGGGTTGTTAATGTGGTGGGTCTATCTAAAATGTGTCGGTAGCTAGCAGAGAAAACACCATGGCCCTCATTACGACCCTGGCGGAAAGCGACTGACCGGACCGCCACAGCGTAAATAGCGTTTCCGCCATTGCACGAAGGAGCAAAGTGCGGCCCATTCCGACCCATCGGGCACGAGCACCACGGCATGGCGGAAGTGCAAAGTCCGCGATGGCGGAAATGACCCCAAAACGGCCCACACCGCCGCCGTACGGCGCCCCAGGTGCAATACCGCCACCCCTCTTAGCGGTCACCGCAGTGTGCGCCTACCGGAAAGTACGGTGGCCGGAAATATACGGAAACGGAAGTTAAAACATGGGCCCGGAACGGGAAACATCCCGGCGTACACCTATAAATACACTAAAACCACACAACCACTAAAATCACTACCCTGAAACACACCCCAACCCGTCAAGCACCCTAGCGAAACCAAGAAAAATGGGAAAAGTAGCGAAGAAAGCGTGCGACCGCAAGCGGTAGGTCCACTTCTCCCGTGAGGAACTCACCGTGCTAACAGAGACCCTCCAGGAGAATGCTGCCGTCGTCTTCTCCACGCAAATGACCAGGACGGCACTTGCAAACAAGAAGGCCATATGGGCTCTGGTGGCACAGCGGGTAAGTGCGGTGGGGACCGCACCCCGCACCCCACAGCAATGCCGCAAGCGATGGGACGACCTGCGGATACGCGTCCGCAGCATACTCTCTGCCAACCGCAACATTGCCACAGCCACCGGGGGAGGTCCTGAATCACCCATCAAGTTGACCCCCTGGGAAGAAATCTGTGCCTCCACCATCGGAATGGAGAGCATAGAGGGAGTCGGAGGGATGGAGAAAGGAGTGCAGACATCCGAAGATTCAGGTAGGTGGGCCAGATAAAACTATGCCAAATCCACACAGTCCATCCATGTGAAGTACCATGCGTCCACATAGTGCAACAGAAACACATGTCCAGGAGAACGTCCACACACATCGGCCTGATAGCGCACGTTAAAACCCACAATAAATACATAAATAATTAAAAACCCCTAATACACGCACTACACGTGCAGCAGGCACACCCTAACTGCAGGCTGCCAAACAACTGCACCCTCACTCCACACACAAATCAAAGCACCTCCAAGGGCCCGGCCCAAATCACCCTCAGGTACCACCCCAATGCATGTGACACAATGCCATTCCAATTCCCACAGACCCACCAATAACCCTCGCCCTCCTCTACTCCACCACAGGGTCCGATCCAAACGACGAGCTACAGGACACCCCTACCAGCACACCTGCAAAGAGGGCCAAGACCAACGGCCAGAGACCCTCCACCTCAGCTGCACGCATCAAGACACGGCAGCAGCACAAATCAGGTGGCAGCACAGAGGAGGGAACATCAACAGGCACCCCAGCAGCCAGCATGCCCACAACACCACCACCACAGGTCCCCCCAATGGATGCCACAGAAGGCACTGCCTCTGGTGGCAGCAGCACCATAGGTGACACCCCATTGATGGCAGCATGCTCGGACACAGAAAACGGGGATGCCGAAGTCAGATCCATCCATGACCTGTCCCAATCCCCCTGTCTGTCCCATCCCGTACAACATGAGGATACCACGCAGGGGCACCCACAAGACGACGACTGGCCATCCCCCACAAGCCCTGTGGCAATGCAACATGAGGACAACAGCCCCTCCGTGACACCCCCGCAAATGGCCTTGGCCCAGCAGAGGCAACAGTCCCTCGACCAGTTGATCGAACAACAGCAGCAACTGGCCACGCTCCTCAAGGACCATGCTGATGAATGTGGGGGCACTAAGGCAGACATAGAAACATCAACTGAGACACTTAGGGCACAAATCGAGAGTAGCACCGAGAGCCTGAGAGTCCAAATGGAGAGAAGCACCGAGAGCCTCAGGGGGGAACTGCATGCGACGGCCAAGGACGTATGTGCCGAACTTGCCGCAGTGCGCCGTGTGCTCACTGAGCTCTCGCAAACCCTTAGGGACATGCATGGACGTGAGCAGGCAGACACATCATCCGTTGCAAGCTCCGTCCAGGGCAGCCCCCAACGTAGATCTGGAAGGAACCTGCGCTCCACAGGCAGGGGTGCCCCTGATACCCGCAGAGGGGGCCTGCAATAGCGACAGCCCACTGACAATGAGCATCTTTGGACACTGGTGTTCGGGGGGGAGGTAGGGGGGTGGAGGGGGTGTGTTGGGCTCACTTGGGTGGCGGGTCGATAGGGTGTTCAACATGACATCACATATGCCATAAAAAGTGCACGATCAACCAATGAGATGTGTGGACATTGATCTTTGTGTACTAGGCCATCATAGGCGTACAGTCCATATTGTGCATGTCCCAGACACACGCAGTGCCACGAGTCCCGTGTCCATGTATCAGCCACCAGGCGTGAGTGCTAGAAGCATACATCAATGAGATGCTGACGAATGTCACGGGCCTCCGGTGCCTCGCAGACTCCATGAGGTGCTGCCACATCCCCACCCTCATCATGACCATCATCAGGTGCTTGCAGTTTTGCGTCAGGGGGCATGGGCACATTTCTACGTACGCACATGTTGTGGAGCATGACACATGCCATCACCATCTTTGCAACCTTCTCATGGCGGTACAGGAGTGCCCCGCCAGACCTGCTGAGGCAGCGGAAACGGCCCTTCAGTAGGCCGAATGCCTGTTCTATGACTACACGGGTACGTGAGTGGGCATGGTTGTAGTCCTCCTCATGCTGGTCCCGTGGGTTCCGGACTGGTGTGAGGAGCCATCTCTTCAGTGGATATCCAGCATCACCTGTATGTGGACGAGAAACGTATGATGTGGAATGCCATTGATACGTACGCACACCCCCCCCCCCTTCCTGCCAGGTCATTGCCAATTCACATACCCCACATCATCATGCATGTAATGAGACTCACCGAGTAGCCAGGATCTGTTCCCTGCGTGTCGCTCCATGTAGCGTGGTATTGTAGAGTTCCTCAAGACCATAGAATCATGGGTTGATCCAGGGAATCGGGCACAACAATGTGTAATGATCCTGTTGGAGTCACACACCATTTGTACATTCAGGGAATGAAATTGTTTTCGGTTGCGGTACTGGGCCTCCATGGCATGTGGGACGACCAATTCCACATGGGTGCAGTCGATGGCACCAATGCAACCCGGTATGCCGGCAAGTGCATGGAATCCCACTTTCGTGTTTGTAATTTCCTGCTCCGAGCGTGGTAGGCAGATGTAGTCGTCTGCGTGCTGCAGGAGGGCATCGAGCACTTGCAATAGTGTCCGTGAGAACAGTGGCTGAGAAATGCCATGCAACTGTCCGACTGTGTGCTGGTAGGTGCCTGTGGCCAGGTAGTGGAGTACAGACACCACCTTCAGTAGGGGTGGGATGGCGGTTGGGCTATCTATCATGCTGACAAGGTCAGCCTGTGTCATGTCCACAATGGCGGCTATAGTGTCCCGGTCCAAACGGTAGAGGGTGTGGATCTGCTCATCAGTGAGGTTGAACGGATGTGCTCGGAGGCGTGGGATTGCGGGCTGCCTGCGTGGTGGTAGTGGCTGTGCTGGTGGGCCTTGCTGGCCCTGCCTTGCCCTCCTCCTCCTCCTGCGTCTCCTCCGTGCGGCCGGTTGTAGTTGGTGTTCGTCTTCCTCTTGGAGTTGGAGCACTTGCAGCGCTATCAGGTCCCCCAGGGCCAACATCGCGAGTCCTGCCGGTAGCATTTCGGTGTGGTTGTGGGAGGAGACTGGCTGTGCAATTCATGTGTTTTCAGGCTGTATGGCCTCCACCTGTGGTGATTCATTCCACCTGTGCAAACTGCTCTCCCCTTTGGCCGAGCACGTCACGCGCACAACGCTGCAATTCGGGGAATGGTATCTTGCTATTGCTATCATGTATTTGTACCCGATGGGCGTGTTGGATTGGTTGTTATGTTCATTCGGCTATGGTCCCATTGTTTCCCATTCCATCTGTGCAGTCGCGAACAGACTTGTGAAGGGTCAGTGGAACGTAGTACTCGAGTAACGGTGGGCCCTCATGCATCACTGTACCGAGTTGCAACGACGGGCGGGGCGTCCCATTCGTGGGTGAAGGCAGTTGCCATTTTCACACACAGCCGCACTCGATGGAATAATTAGGGATTTCAAACGGCCACAGATGCCTTTTCGACGTGATGTTGCAAATGAGGAATTCGAAGGGCGGCGCTTTCGGTTATCAGCTGGCGGCGAGGAGATGCCCACAGGTCTGACTGCAAATATAACGTTCTATTGTTCAATGTCCTTGAGACAGGGCCCATGGCGAGGGAGCAATGATTGGTATGAATAGTTTGGGATGCGCATTAGCTACGTGGGCGATGAGGCCGGCCGTTCCAAAATACATGTTACTTCACGACACTGGAAATACGGGCTGGGGCACTGTGGATTTTGCAGGCTGCATAACGCACAGACTCAATGGATGTTTCTAATGTCATGTGAGTAATTATTCAGGCGTTTTGATCCCGGGATGAGGGAATGATGAATGGATGCATGGGCAGGTGATTTGATACAGAGTTTGCCATGTACAGGGCTTCTTGGGATCTATCCGCCTCCCCTACGCTATGTGATGCAGGCCTGCCATAGTGGGACCATCGTCTATCTGGCCTTGTTGAGCCCTCCCTGTCTCGAGGCGCCCTCAGACACTTGTGTCCATGCACGTTGACATTCCCATCTGATGGATTCTGTTTTGACAGACGCATGCACAGGTACACTCGTTAGTGATGGTGTTTGCACCTCGATATAGATGGTTATGAGTCGCAAGTGGTTTTGGGGTGGTGATGATCCTTTTGAGTGGGCTAGCATGCATATGGCTGTGGATTTCGTGTGATCATTGAAGTGAGTTGTTCGAATGTAGTTCTGATGGCCATTCTGTTCTTTTTCTTTTCTTCTGGTTGACAGGTATCTCCTCCCCTTTTGCCACTGCCATCTGTATGCCACTCCTGCAGATGGATTTTACTCCCGACACCTGCTGCTTCGTGTTAATCGGTGGAGCAGCATTACGATCTTATGGGACGATCGCCAATGGCCCACATGCC
Source organism: Ambystoma mexicanum (assembly GCF_040938575.1). NCBI lineage: Eukaryota > Metazoa > Chordata > Amphibia > Caudata > Ambystomatidae > Ambystoma > Ambystoma mexicanum. The sequence goes on along the minus strand of NC_090930.1, from coordinate 604,261,234 downwards.
CTTACGCAGTACTGGTGTCTCGGAGCAACATTTCGGCCTTTCAGCTGGACTAGTGCCTCCCCATTGGGACAGCCCTGCGGTTCTGTGCGATTCCATGTTGCCTTTTCGTACGTGAATGTGGCTCTGTGTACCATGGGGGTACAGGGCGACACACAAGTAGTGGCTGGTCATTTCTTGCGGATGCAGCCCACAATGGTGATTAGTGTTTTGGAGTTCATGGCCTGATGGCTGTATGGGCTTGGTGTCTTTGATGTGCATAAATTGCTATTCTGATTTGGCCCGTGTAGCGTTTTTCTTTGCAAGTGATGTGGCATATGCCTATTTGGGGGGCGATGTATTGTGAGGAGATCTGCATTGGGTTCCAGCTTCGGGGTTTAGTTGCGTGGTACTGTACTGGGCGCGTTTGCCTACTGAGCCCGTGAGGTCAGGGATGGGGGCTGCCTATATGACAGTTTGAATGTTGTCATGCTCAGGGGCGGGGGATTGGGTTTTGTGTAACAGATGCCGGTCAGCCAGGTGGACTGGTGGAATGATGTGATTTTCGGAATGTTGCTGGGCACAGGTGCCTGTGTTTGCGTGCGTTTCTTGGTGGGGGACTGTGGTCATGTCCATTGGGATGGCTTCTGTATTCGTGCCATCTGTGACCTGCAGCTCCCATTGGCCCCTCTTGTGTTGCTTTTGTTCGTTGGCATGCATGGGTGCTTTGTACATTTCAATGGTTGCATTGTGACTTCATTGCACCTACAAGGAGTTGTACTTTGTGGGCAGGGAGCGGTGTAGAGGCACTCAGTGGGGCCGTTTACGGTTGATTCGCGATGCCGTACTTCTCGCCATGGCGGAATGGTACATTCCGCCATGCCTGATGGCGTTAGGTACATGTCCGCTAGGGTCGGAATTGGCGTACCGTTGCACCATGGTGGTGTTTGCGGATTGGCATGGCGCGCGCGCGCGTGCTTGGTGCAGTTAGCGTTGGCGTTCACTACGGTGTCGCTAATGGCTTCGTACTTTGCGGTGACGGGTCATAGTCGCACCGAGCGCTATTCGATGGCGGTATTGCATTTCCGCCATCGTTTTTCGATTTCCGCCAGGGTCGTAATGAGGGCCCATGTCCCGAGAGTGAATGGCTGAGTTCTTGTATTAAAGGACCATGTGTGGCGTTAAACCATATATATTTTTTTTAAGTGCTCATACAGCCCGCGGGCATCGAGGCGTTGTTACAGAAACTGTTTTTTTTTTAGTTGCGTAATTGTTTTTTTGTGTCTTAGTTGTGTATTCATAAAGCGCTTAAACAACCAGAGGTTTCTAAGAGCGGACCCGGGGATCAAACCTGTGTTTCTTTGTGTATATCTTGCTTCCAAGGCGTGCACGTTGCCGCTGAGCTATCCTCCCGGGACAACCATGGTCTGGGGGGAGGGACAAAATGTTCAGTGTGTCTCATAGAAGGAGAAATTTGCAGCATCATAATTCATGGATCTCATCAAGTGAAGGTCAAAAAGTGGTGTGCCTTCTCACAATCTGTATTGTACATCACTTCTAGGTACATTCATTAGTTACATGAATCAATCAAATCAAACTCTTCACAATTCTAGGTTGTATCAATAAAGAAAAAACAGCAACAGAGAAAAAAACAACATATGTACTGGATCCAGCCTTCATCGTTTTTTTTCAATTGAAATCTCCTTGCGACGTCCCCAGTGGAAATCCTCATGCATCCCATTTGGACAGAGGCTTTTCTAGCTTGTCGATCCAATAGAGTTCCCTCTTATTCAACTTTTTAGTATGATCTCCTCCCCTAGGTGATGTGTGGACTATTTCAAGAACCATAAATCTCAATTGGGCTCCTGAGTGTCTTTTTTCAGTGAAATGTCTGGCAACAGGGGAACATACATTTCTGGTCCTTATGTTATTCTTGTGCTCATTGCACTGGTCTTTAATTTTTTTGCTGTTAGCCCAATGTAGAAGATCCCACAGCGACAACTAAGTCTGTATATCACTGACATTGTATCACATGTAGCGAAATCCCTGAGCTTGATCTTTGCTCCCATTCTTGGGTGCTAACATAACTTCCCTTCATGATGTTATTGCAGTCGGCCAACTCTTTCCAAAGATATTCTGGACTTGTGAAGAAATGGGAACAAATCCTGAATAATTGTATGTTAGATTTAATTATACTTACCATCGAGGAATTATCTAAATCTGTCACTAACCTAGATGCAGAGATAAATGAAGGTAGTGAAAAATTGTCAATATTGAAGAGTAGAGAGGAACTTCAGACCATGCTTATGGATATCAACATCTCTCTTGACAGCTACAAGAAGGACATTGAACAGAAAAAAGTATGAAAATGTAGACATGATACACTAGACTATTGCCAAGACATTGTATACACTTGGAAAGAAGTGTACTATCAGAACATGTGTCTGAATCTTTCCAACAGACCACAGCCTGGAGCTCTGAGACAAGAAGGCAGTGACATCAGTAGGAAAGCACCCACTAGTGGAGATGACATCAGATCATCAACTGCAAAGAAATTAACAACTGCCAGTGAAACGACTACACAAACTGCAAGTTTCCACAACTTGCAACCAGCGTCTACATCAACTATAACCCCTGTCTCTTTCTTAGAAAAAAGACAACAAGACGAGGCAACCAGAAATCTAAGGTCAAGGAACAAACAGGGGAACAAATAGTGGTAAAACTATCATCAAAACACATATCTAAGAGTCAATTAGTAGTTCTCAATTTAGGCTTATCATTCTCTCCATCTCAAAACGCCACACACTTTGAAGAGGGAACTAATCTATTTAGATTACTAAGAAAAAGGAGACTACAAATATTCTTTGATTTACAGCCCACTAATGAGGAACCTTCAGTTGCATTTGATTACTTGGAGATGAAACCTAAAAGTATATTTGACCCTCAAATTAACAACATGGCCTTGAGACTCTTTGAAACCCAGATGCTCAGAGATATGAAACATATGAACTTTAGGAAAACTTCAAAATACAACATCAGAAAGAATCAAAGCCAACTTATTAGAATCTATACTTGTAGACTCAAACCAGCCGACGAAGCGGGAGCCATAGTGATCATGGACATTAGCTTCTATAACTCACAATGTATGGCATTACTACAACACCAACACCTGTGTACTAATAGAAGGAGAGCCTAAAACCATGGTAACTACTTTCATACAAATAACACTAGAGAAAGCTCTGGAGAATAGTTGGATCAATCCCAAAACTCAAAGATTCCTCATTAAAGAAAACCCATTACCCCTGTCTTTTACGGGCTACCCAAAATTCATAAGAACATCCGTACCCCTCCACTAAGACCAATAGTGGAAGGTACAGATAGTATATTCGACCCCCCCGGCCATCTATGTGGACCATGTTCTCCAACCAATAGTCCAAAAGACTAGTACCTACCTGAGAGACATCACAGACTTTCTGAATAACCTGAAGGATATTAAAGATCTGCGATCTGAAGATCGACTGGCATCAGTTGACGTACAAAGCTTGTGCACATCCATCCCTCATGAAGGCAGTTTAGGGGCTCTTGAATGGTCCATACTGAGGGAAGACAACTGTAGAGCAGAGAAAGTATTCACGTTGGAACTCATCAAAATAATTCTATATAACAACTTCTTCAGGTTTGACAATCAGTTCTACTTACAGGCGGCCGGCACATCCATGGTATCACCATGACACCTGCATATGCAAACTTGTGCATGCATCACCTACAGACACTATCCATGTTTAAACACCCGCATTAGGGTTCTAAATGAATTACCTAGAAAAGGTACATTGATGATTTGTTCATAATCGGGAGAGGGGACAGAGTTGAATTGGACGTGTTTCTTGTATATCTTCACTCAATCAATGATTGTATTAAATGTGCCCAAACTCCATTATCTTGATGTCATACTTGAACTCAAAGATGGCAGAGTGACAGCCAGCCTCTTTCATAAACCGACAGATGTCAAGAACACTTTCCATTATCATGGTCAACACCCTAGACATCTCAATCATAATCTTCTGTACAGTCAGTTCCTTTGGGCTAAGGGGATTATCTCAGATGATATCACACTTGCACTTGAGAATGTGAACATGGCCGCTGAACAAACACAAAGGGGTTACCAAGAGAAGGTTATTCAGGCCGCTAGAGCCAGAGCCAGTCAGATAACCTGTGAAGATCTTCTGAAGATCAACCCTAAAAGTAAGGAGATTCCTTTCCTCTACACTCTCAAGTACTTCAGTCAGAGTCATCAAATAACTAGACTCATCAAGAAGAACTGGAGGTTGATGCAACTCAACACGCACCTCCAAAATCTCTTTCCGAGACCTTCACTTATAGCCTATAAGAGAGGCAAAAACATTTGGGATCAACTGATAAGAGCGGAGAGAACTAGGCCTAGTAGCCAAACCACACTACAAAAGAAGAAACCACACTACAAAAGAAGAAAAGATCAAGCTCTGGGATTTCACTACGTGTGATATAATGTCAGTAATCTATGGACTTAGTTGTCCCTGTGAGATCTTCTACATTAAACAAATAGCGAGAAAAGTTAAAGACCTGTGCAATGAGAACACGAGTAACATAAGGCGGTATTGAGCTTAAAGAGGATGGCATGGTCGTCTGACCAGGGGATGTGAGAGATGGAGGTGATGGAAGGGGGGGCAGTTGTGGTGAGCAATACAATCAAGTGTGTGACTTTTAATGTGGATGGGCTTGGTAACGGCATGTTTGATTCCTAGAGTGGTTAGTGCTTTGGACAGTGCAGTGGCAGGGGCATCGTTGGGATGGGTGAGGCCCAGGTGAAGGTCTCCTAGGAGGATAGCCATTGTGGTTTTCTTTAGGTTCTTGGTAAGGGAATGTGTCAGGGCCTCTTGGAAGTCAGTAACAGGCCCTGGGGGGTGGTAGACAATGTGGAGGGCAATGGGACAATTGGGTGAGGGGTTGACCTTAAGGAGAAGGTAGTCGCTGTTGTTTCTTATTTCACTGTCAATCTTTCTTATTGGGATAGTTTGTTTAGCAATGATAGCAACTCCACCTCCTTTCAGGTTGGGGTGGTGTTTCCTGATAATGTTGTAGCCCGGCGGTATGGCTAGGGTGAGGGCAGTGCCATAGGCATCGTGGAGCCAGGTATCACTGATTATTGTGAGGTCAAGATAGTGGCTAGAGATTAGGTCATGGGGTGAGTTTGTCGGGTTTAGTGGGGAGTGAGGTGTGGACGGGGGGAGGGGCATGAGATGGGGGCTGTGTGTGCCTGATTGCTAGTGGGGTAGAGTAGCACAGTTGGGAGCATTACTGACTCCAGGGCATTTAAATTTGCAGGCAAGTCAGAGCACTGATGGGCGGGTCATGAAAAGGAAGTGTACAATACAGGGACTTGGACATTTGCAGGCGCAGGCAGGGCGGGGAAGAGATCAGCAATAGGTGGAGGCACATATGGGTACAAAACATTTGCATTTTCAGGCAGGGCTGAGCAAAGATCAGCGATAGGTGGAGGCACATATGGGTACAAAACATTTGCATCTTCAGGCAGGGCCGGGCAAAGATCAGCAAAATGTGGAGGCACACATGGGCTGATAACATTTGAATTTTCAGGCAAGGCCAGGCAGGGGAAGGTGGTAGGAAGTGACACTGTTGAATACATAAAAACTGTGTTTTCAGGCAGGGCCGGGTAAGGATCAACAATAGGTGGTGGCCCATATGAGTACATTGTATTTGCAAGCGCCAGCTGGGCTGAGCAGAAGTGGCCAGTGGGTGATGGCACACAAGAAAACATCACATTATCAGGAGCAGGCAAGGCCGGACAATGATCCTCATATGGCACCCTATGTTTTTTTATATGTTGTTGTTTTTTTCTGTATTGATACAACTTAGAATTGTCATAGAGTTTGATTTGATTCATGTAACTAATGAATGTACCTAGAAGTGATGTACCAGTCAGATTGTGTGCATGCACACCACTTTTTGACATTCACTTGGTGAAATCCATAAATTCTGATACCTCAAATTTCTCCTTTTATGAGACACCTGGAAAATGTTGCCCCCCCCTAAACCATTGTTGACCACCAAACACGTTCATTTAATGCAAGATCTCAGCCATTTACTCTCAGGACATTTTTTTCACTTCTAGCTACCTTCACTTTTTAGATAACCCCCCCCCCCGCATTAACACCACTCGATTGGACTTTCATAATCAACTAATGCTTCCATGTCTTCAAGTAGGGATTACTTCACACATTGTGTCCTCGCGTCCCACGCAGTGATGTAATTTGTTTACATGTGAGGTGATTGCGTGGGCACGACGGACCTCGCAGTAGTTTTAAACAGCCATTTGGTGCCGCTCAGCACCTACAGGAGGACTGGACATTGTCTGGCGACGATAAGAGATCACTACGGTAATAATATCACGAGAAGGTAAGCTTCATTTCAGCCAGCTCTGTACCGCACACCAAAGATCAATGGGCCTTATGGTACACTTATACTATTGAGTCCATTTGATACAGGGGCCGATCCCGCTATCTATCAACTCCTACTGCTTACCAGATAGGAAACTATCATACTGATCACATGATTCACATGATCATACTGTGGCAGCCCTGTACCAATAGAATTCTGCTATCTCTCCTTAGAGTACCCTCTCTATACTAAGCGACCCCAAATCATGAAACCTTAAATCTAGAAAAAGCTGATTCCGATCTCATTGATTACTAAGGCATGCGCGCACTAAAAGCATGTTTCCTATGTTGTACTCTCAAGCGATCCCGTCTTGCAGTCCTATATTTGATCCCATTTCATAACCCATATTTTTCAAGAAGAAATAGATCACCTCTTCCCACAGCCTTACCGAGCCAGGTAAGACAATATCTCTCTAACATTCAGTACCCAACTATCCCTCTTCTTCAGATTGACCCTAATCTACCCCGTTACTGACTTTTCAGGTCACATCATCATCATCATCCTCCAATAATGATTTGAATGGAGGCCACCTTCCCCAAAATGCCACACCAGATTCTTACAAGGTGAATGACCAAGAACGCTCTATGAGAGCAATTGTTAGACATACAAATAGGTTATGTAATAAATAGTGATCAAACATAGTAGCTTATATACTCTATCTTTTATGTTTCATCATAGATCCCTTTGAAGTTTGATGTAAGAAGGACAGTGGAACTTGTGCTCCTGATGAAGGGACTGTTGCCCCTAAATGTGTTGAGCAATTATCTTTATATGAAAATATATATATTTTAAGAAAAGCACTGAATTAATTGTAATGTGATTCAAATATCAACTGTATGTTTTGATTAACTTTATAATTACACTGTTTTTGCTACATATTTTGTATGATTGAATTCATTTCTAAAACATTATGTAACATAATAGTCACAGTTACTGTTTGTTTATAACAACACACCTGGTGTGCAGGTGACGCAAGTGGTCCACAGTTTGTGGACACCAGTTTCTTTCTCCTTGTTAATACAGAGCCTAGTGCCAGGCTGCTTACTTCTCCCCTGCACCCTCCTACATTCTTAAGATCATCCTTAATGTAATTGTTTCTATACCTAAGGAGTGCACCTATAAATGGCTTATTTCTTTAAAATACTCAGACTAGATCGAGATATAAGAAAATACTTGGCAGTGACATTTCCAAAAGGCACCCACAATTCAAAACTTAATTAGCCCCAGCTATTTTACAGCTATACAAGGACCTAAAACATTACAGACAATGTTGAATCTAAAGTCAATCCAGGGAAACCAGAAAGGTGGCAGCTATACAATTTGCCCTCAATTGAAGAATGGGAAAGACACAATTATGTTACCCAACAGTAAAACCAAAAAGATTATGCAGTTTATCAACTGCAATTCCAAATTTGGGATACATGGCATACAATGCCTGTCCAATACATTATACATAGGAAGCACAATACTCCTTCTCAAACTTAGAATAATGGAATACTTGAGCGCATCAAAAATATAGACCCAAAATATTCACTGTCCAACCATTTCCATATGTAACATTCATTAGTCAACTAAGATAAAATTCTTCTTCTCATATTGGAAGTAATGATAAAACCACTAAAAGCACACAGGAATCTACTAAGGGTGAGTCATATTTTATTTTGGAGCAATATATGATGATTAATTTTGCAGAACCAAAACAAGATGCTCTATTGAGTTGTAGTACCTAAAACTCAATATATTTATTTTTTATTCATGGCCTTTTTCTTTTCCTTTTAATTTTTCTTTAGATAACACACATTTGTCAATTGTACAAAAACCTCCTGATGATCCACTGGAACCACAGTGGAGAAACACGTGTAGAGGTTACAAATAGATGTTGCTATAGGACACACAAAAACTGTTGATATCATGCAAGAGGTGAAAAACAGATGTTGACAGAGGTCACAAACAGAAGTTGATACTATGTAAGACCAAGAATCCCAACATTTTGAGAATTAAATTGATTTGAAATCACTCTTAAGATTGAAAGTGTCTTTTTTCACTTAATTGCAAGCTGGCGCATATTGGATGACAGTTTCAAGCAACATATTTTTTAATTATTATTGGTCAGCCCCAATATTGGGACATTCCTTTGCTTACAACAGCAAAAATATACAGAAATCTAATTTGGATGTGCCAATTTGTTTGACCATTGTCTGCAATTTTCTTTATATAACCTATTCCCTGCATGGCTCATGTCCACCCCACCTGCACCTAACTGACATGCATTCAAATAAGACAGATATAGTGATCGGACCAACAGCCAGTGATCACTATAGTCGGTCCCCAAAATTGACAAAGATTCAACCCTTTCTGCACACGTATTACTGGCAAAAAAATGATTAAGGGTAGAAGATTTGTTGTTCATCTGCCAAGTGCATTGAACAGGTATATCTCTGGGGGTGTGGCCATTTAACATTATTAGGCCCCACTCCTTTAGGAGGGAGACCCATCTGTTACACTTTGTATTGCCCTGTCTCCTGGAAATAGCACTTGCAGCGGTCACAAAACTATAAGTGCAACCAATTTCGCTATCTCTGCACCTGGCATTCAAGTCTCCACCCAAGAGCAGAAAATCATGACCCGCTATCATTAGCCAGCCCACACATATTGTATCAATACATTAAAAAATGTCATCGAGATTTATCAGGGTAGGAGGGGCATACAGGTTAATCAGCAATATTTGCATAGGCTCTCTTGCTCCGACATCCAAACCGATCTCAATTGCCAAAACATTAGGTGTACTGGAAATCGTTTTACACTGTCTACTGGAAGGGTCTGCCTGACCCCAATAATGAGGCCCACCGAAGGGTGGCCATGAGTCGCCTTTGTGGCCACAGATTGAAACTAAGTGTTTCCCTCTATATATATCGTTTTAGTCAACCAAGCCGCCTGCAGAAGACTAAAAGAGCCTTTGGGCTCACAAAATGGCTGTTGTCACTAGTGTTCCAAGTGGCCACCTTCAGAAATCAGTTTGGCTCAACTAGATTTCTACATAGTCATTTTCTGAACCATTCTCACCCCATTGCATCCTCAGGCAGTGATGGAGGGGGTTGTGCTGTACCAGAGGCACCAGACTTACAAGTATTTGGGCCTTCTGGGCCAATTGGTATGCTGCCAAAGCTTCTGCTTAAGATTAACATGGGATGAACTGTCCACTGTGTTTTAACACGTTCAACAAAACTAAAATTGAATGAAGAAAGTACACATAAGGCAAGAACTCTTGTCCAAGCATGTATCACATCTATTGCCTGATTCATGGAATTATTTGCGCTGAAAACGCAGATTTGCGTGCTTTTCTGCCCGAAAATCCCCATACTTCAAACAGGGATTTTCGGGCAGAAAGGCATGCAAATCTGCGTTTTCGGCGCAAATAATTCCATGAATAAGGCAGCTAATCTGTTGGTGCATTTATCTGAAAAAGGATGTGCCCCTCAGCCAAACATATATATTTTTGGGTCAAGGCTAACAGGATCTACACCCAATGTAGGATGCCCTGAAGATATTAAAGAGGGAGGGAACAACACTTGATTCATTTGAACAGGCATAGGCTGCCCTGGTGGGGACCCAGCTTGTGAGGGGATCCTGGACAGTGGTAAAAAGGATAGTAGGCCATTGGAGATGAAATCAGGTCCACTTCTGGTACTTGGAGTTGTAATCTAGCTGCATCTCCTATTAACCAGCTGGTAAGAGTACCAGCTGGTTTTTGCCTCCTTTTCTGTGCTGACTTCTTCTTTTCCTTCTTGCTTTTACCCTGGACAAGCGATATAGTGTTAGAGTTTAGTTGATCTGTTGTTTCGTGTATAGGCAATATTGGTTGGACTGGAGGAGGTATAGCGAGCTGGCGGGCTTTTGCCCATTTAGCCAAACATCTTTATTTCATGGTTAGGTAGATGGATGCATCCAGTATACGTTTTGCAGACTTACTAGCAATGCACAACGGGCTTGGTAGAGCCATGTTTTCCCTGAGTTAGAGGAATTCCCCAGATTGTTCGAGTTTGAGACAGGATTACTGCGAGGTGCCTTTTGATAAGCCAGGGCTAAGAGTCTGTCATCCAGAGAGGACACTTTTTTGCCTAACTTTTGTACTTCATCCAAAGTAAGGCCACACAATTTTAGAAGAATCTTTATAGCGAAGCAACCACATCTGTATGGGTATTAATAGTCTCCATTGGTTCTTGGTGGTTCTCGGTGGACACTGTTGCATGAAGCACTTTGGCAATCTTTCTCACTTGATGTATTAGGGGACAGATTTGGCGAGGCTGAAAGACTTTGATTCAGGGCTGGGCTGGGGGGTGGGTTTGCGGAATGATGAATAGAGGCGGGGGAGGCATTGTGTTTTGAAACCCAACTCTCTAGTTTCATTGATAGCTCAGGATACACCCTACCGCTCCCCATAGCATTCTGTAAGGTATAAGGTAACCCCAACAACAAGTTATCTTTGTCACCATAGTCAGATTGTCTTTGGTTTAAAATTTCAATACCATATTTGTTTTTCATACACACTGATTTTGCTGGCCACCTTTAATTAAGTGGTAGTAATCCATTATTTTCCCCTCACCAGGTGGGGGGATATGTATGTCCACCAATACAACTTCTTCTTGTAAGCGGCTCATCATAGACAATGAGATTTTCTTCTGTGATTCTGTTTGTGTAACTATAATAGAGTAGAGTTTTCCAGGTCTCGGTTTTGCATTCCTAGAATTAGAGGCTGCATTGCCAGGCAATTTTCCGGGGCTCGTAGTTATGATATGATATGATATGATATGGCATTTGTAACGCGCCTATACACAAGTGTTTCAAGGCGCGACGAGGCAGGGAGGGGGGAACAAGGGGAAGACAGACAACGATCCTAATAGGCCAGGTGTCATTCAGATCGCGCAAGTGCAGGGGTAGGGGGAAGGGAGAAAGTGCATGGGGAAGGGGAGGGGGGGAAGTGCAGTACAAGGTAAGTAGAATAAAATAAAATAAATAAATAAAGAGGGCCAGCTGGTGGCAAGTGCAAGGTAAGTGCAGACAAGTGCTGGGAAGGGGGGGATGTAGGGATACAGAGACAGTCTCGCAGTGCAGGGGTTGCCAGGGAGGCAGTGCAAGTGGAGAGTGGCTGGGCCCAGAACCGGGGTCGGTGAGAGTGGACCAGTTGCAGATTCAGTGCAGTTTCAGCAAAGAATTAGCAGGGGAGAGGGAGAGAGAAAGCAGAAGCAAAGAGGAAGGTTTTGAGGTGCTTCCGGAACCGGAGATGGTTCTCCTCAAGTTTCAGGGAGGCAGGGAGACTGTTCCAGAGGGAGTCCCCTGCCGCGGAGAGAGATCTACCCCCAGCTCGTAGGGCTTGGGAAGGAAGATATTTAGGAAGAGAGAGTTGAAGGTATTTAGGCCCCAGGCCCCAGAAGGCCTTGTGGACAATGCAGAGGGTTTTGAACTTTATCCTCGCAGCCACTGGGAGCCAGTGTAGAGATTTCAGTCCTGGAGAGATACGGTCCCTGGGCTTGAGGCCAAGGACAAGTCTCGCAGTTCTCTTCTGGATGAGTTGCAAAGGGCGGAGAGTGGAGGCAGGCAGATTAAGATAGAGGCTGTTACAGTAGTCCAGCTTGGAGAGAACCAGGGCTCGGGAGACAGTGAGCTTCTGGGGGAAGGAAAGGAAGGGAAGAATACCTCTGAGGAGGTGCAGCTGGTAGTGTGACTTCTTAGAGACGTCAGATATATGAGGAGAGAAGGAGAGTGTGGAGTTGAAGATAATCCCGAGGTTTTTTGCCTTGCAGGTAGGAGCAGGAAGAGGGCCAAGAGAGGCCGGCCAGAGAGCTGCAGGAAAGGAGGGGGTGGGTGTGGCGATGAGTAGAATCTCAGTCTTACTGGCATTAAGGCAGAGGTCATTGGTGGCACACCATTCCTGGATAGCAGACAGACAGTCAGAGATGAGGGAAGGAGAGGAAGAGGCCGAGGGTAGCCTGAAAATGAGCTGGGTATCGTCCGCATAGCACTGAAAGTTGGGGCAGAGAGCGGCGATGCGGTGGGCAAGGAGTGCCAGATACTGGTTGAACAGCCAGGGGGAAAGATTAGATCCCTGGGGGACACCACAGGTGGAGAAAAAGATGTCAGAGAGGAAGGACCCCAGTTGGACCTGGGAGGGTCGATTTGAGAGGAAAGAGGTCAGCCACGCCAGAGCCTGACCAGTGATACCCAGGTTATCACGCAGACGGTTGAGCAGGATGGCATGGTTGACAGTGTCAAAGGCAGAAGAGAGATCAAGCAGGATGAGAACACACAGAGTGTTGGAGTCGAGATTCAAGAGCAGGTCCTCACGGATGTTCAGGAGAGCAGTTTCCGTGCTTCTGGCGGCTCTGAAGCCAGATTGATGGTCATGAAGACTTCCACCAGATTCAGCATGGAGGTTAAGCTTGGAGATGGCCAGTTTCTCCAGGAGCTTGCCCAGGAAGGGAGTGATGGAGATTGGGCGATAGTTAGCCGGGCAGGAGGGGTCAGAAGAGGGTTTCTTAAGAAGAGGGTGCACAAGGGAGTGCTTAAGGGGGGATGGGAAGACTCCAGAGGCGAAGGAGTGGTTGCAAAAGTCAGCCAGGGCCGGAGCCAGGGAGTCAATGTGGTCCTTGATAGTTTTGGAGGAACAGGGGTGGACCTGTTTAGACGAGACTTTCATAGATCGGACTTGTCTGGAAACCTTGTCAGCAGAAAAAAGGGGAAAGGCAGAGAAGGAGGGAGGAGGGGTGGCTGCAGAAGGGCCAGAGAAAGAGCTGGGAAGAGAGGGAGGGAGGTGTTAGGAGGAGAGCGAGGACAGGATGTCCTGAGTCTTAGAGATGAAGTGAGAGGCCAGTGCAGTGCAGAGGGCCTGGGAGGGGACAGAGAGGTAGAGACAGCAGCAGGGTTGTCAAGCTCCTTGCAGATTTTAAAGAGTTCGGCCGAGTTGTTAGATGCCGCAGAGATGCGGGCTTGGATAAAAGCTCTCTTCTTGGTGAGAACGGAGAGATGGTATTGCCTTTGGAGCAGGCGGCAGGCTAGTTTGTCAGAGGATGAACATGAGGCACGCCATTTCCTCTCTGCCACCCTGCACTTGCGTTTAAGGGTGACGAGATCCGAGTCATACCAGGAGTTACATTTGGCTTTGGGCTTCAGGCAGATTCTCATGACAGGGGCAAGGATATCAAGAGTATCATATATAGCAGAGTGGAGCATGGAGAGGGCTGTGTCAGGGTGGGAGTCAGCCGAAGGGGGAGGTGGGGGCGAGAAGGTGGCAGCGAAAGCCTCAACTGACACGCGCTTCATGGGTCGGATGACCGAGAAGGTGGGTGGCAGTGATGAGGGTGGCTTTGCCTGTGGGGTAGGGAGGGTGAGGTGGGAGGATAGGATGACCCAAGGACCAGGAGAATGTATGGTTTTATAGTATCATTCTACTCAAGAGAAGGGAGTGCAGGCGTAGCAAATTACGAGCTGAAAATGGCAGCAACAATCACAAAAGAAAAAAAGCCTGTGGTGAGCACATTACAGTTAAAGAGCAACCAGGAAGATCATCAAACTAATGTTAGTAGGACTCGACTCAGTGGCTGGATTTTAACTGTTATAAAAAAGAGTTACCTTATTGTGTTTTCCATTTGGAAGAACTGCCAAACACTAAGCTGACACACTCCGTGCAATCCGCTATGCACTGCCTCATGAGAGATTTAAAGTTTTAGGGGCTCATTACAAGTCCAGCGGTAACTCTGCTGATGCTACCGGCGGATTGCCACCGGACAAGTCAAATTTTACCAGCACCTCACTTCTCTGTGCCATCAGGAGATTCCAAGTCCGGCAGTGCAGGAAGTCAGGCGTCAGTAGAATGTAAGTCCCCATTCCCATAGAGTACCGGAAGTGGGGACAAGGAAGCACGGACACCATTGCTAATGTTGCTAGTGCTTCTGTGACCGGTCTGCCTACCATGGCAGGTGAGCCTGGCGGGGTCAGACCTGCCGGGAACATCGGCGCCGGCAGGCAGACTCATAAGTTGCCGGTCCGGAAACAAGGGTGCCGGTGAGATTACCGGCACCCTTGTTTGCAGGCTGGCAAGCTTATAATGAGACCCTTAGTGTTGGTTAACGGGCGAGTATGTGTAGGCCTGATGAAAGCAGAAATCACAGATCCAAATGTGGAAAATGCTCAGTGTGCGGCCGAATTGTCACCAAACACTCAGCTGACACACTCCGTGCAACAGAGGAAAATAATACATTTTCAATCTTGGTAATCAGTCTTTGTAACACACTAAACTTCTGCAGACCTTTTATGGTAGGATGTGTACATAACACAAACAAATTGTACTTGTTTGAAAGTGTGGGAGCCCGATGCTAGTAATGTATGGAAATAACTTGAAATGTTTTGTCTCTCCTGAGTTATGCAAGCACTTTGAAGAGATACAGGAAGTTGATCAGGTAACAGTATTTGACAATCCACTAATGAAACCTATTTTAAACATACCTGTACGTTCTGAAGGAGATGAATATTGGAGAAGTCTGTCTGTTTTTGGGCAGGAATACTGAAGTCTACGAAACAACTGAAAACAGTACAAAACATCATGTCCTGCTGAGAGGTAACCCTGAAGGTATCTAGTTGAATCAGAAGAAAATGGGGTGCCAAAATCATTGAAGGCTGTGGATGCCATTGACTATAAAAATACATGCTCTCTTGACAAATATTTTCCCTCTCCCCTTCTATCCTGGCTTTTCCCTATCCCAATACGTACCTATCCACCCCTGTCCCCCCGGAATGTGATTTCGCTCTGTAGTCCTGGTGAAATAACATGGTGAATCCACAAAAAAGGGATGTGGATTCATACACTTCCTGTGGAAACATGGGCCTTGACACACTGCTACATATAATGATCCATTCTTGTATGAAATGTATGTCGCATTACAGTGACATCGTAACCATATTTTTCTTAGTGTACTGAGGGATAAAGCTTTATGATGCCACTTTTTGTGATGTCATGTGGGTGTGGGGTCAACTGACATCACTTCCTGTGGTGGCATGTGGGGGTGGGGTCAAATGGCATTACTTCATGTGATGTCACTCAGGGCAGGATCAAATTACATCACATCTAGTGATGTCACTCCGAGGTGGGGTCGTGAGATGTCACTTCTGCTTCCCATGGCATTTTGTTGAAATGACGCCCCTGGGTGATCCTAGCTTTGCCTACTATTTTGCGCAAAATGAGAGTGTCCTTGATATGATATGATATGATATAATAAGGTATTTATAACGCACCTGTACACAGGTGTTTTTATGCGCGACAAGACAAGGGAGGGAAGACAGAGGGAGGATAAAACAAACAATCTTACTATGTCTTGTGTCATTGGAGATCGTGCACGTGCCAGAATGAGAAGCGCTAGGGAAAGGGACGGGGGAAGTGCAAGGGAGAGGGGAGGGAAAACAGTGCAGCAATGCTCTGAGTAAGTGCAGTCAGGCCAGTGTGACTCTGGGTAGTGCAAGGAGAACAATGGATGGTAGGGTTACAGTTACAGACCTTAAGTGCCTGGTAGGCCCGGAGGCAGTGCAAGAGTGACTGATAGAGAAAGAGCCTGATACCTAATGAGACTCTGCGGTTATTTAAGCAACCAGTTGGTACAGCAGACATGTAGGTCAGGTAGGTCAGCAGTGGATGGAAAGTGAGAAAGCAGAGGAGAAGAGGAACATTTTGAGCTGCTTCCAGTGCTTCAGGTGGTCCAGCTCAAGGTTGAGAGGGGCACAGCGGCAATTCCATAGGGAGGAACCTGCCGATGAGAGATATCTTCCCCCCACTCTCTGCCTTGAGAAGAGTCTAACCCTTACAGAATTAGAGGTAGCTGAGCAAAAGGCTCAAGAAGGAAGATATTTTGGAAGAGAGTATTGTGTGTAGTGTGGGCCCTGGCCGCAGAAAGCCTTGTGGACAATCCAAATGGTCTTGAACGTGGGTGGAGAGATTTTAGGGCTGGAGAGATATGGTCCCTGGGCTTGAGACCAATGATAAGTCTCAAATCCTGTTCTGGATTAGTTGCACAGGGCGGAGAGTAGAGGAAGGCAGATTGAGAAAGAGGCTGTTGCAGTAGTCCAGCCTAGAGAGAACCAGGGCTCTGGAGACAGTGAGCTTCTGGGGGAATGTGAGAAAGGAAAAGTCCATTTGAGGAGGCACATCTGGTAGTGGGACTTCTTGGTGATGTCCGAGATGTGCACAGAGAAAGAGAGAATGGAGTCGAACATGACACCAATGTGTTTTGCCTTGCAGGAAGGCAAAGGAAGAGGGCCCAAGGCAGGCAGATAGAGTGAGAGAGGGAAAGCAGGGCCAGGAGTCCCAATGAGAAGGATCTCTGTCTTACTGCCATTAAAGCAGAGATTGCTGGAGGTGCATCAATCTTGAATCACGGATAGAAAGCCAGGAATAAGTTAGAGAGGAGAGAAGGCTGAGGGGAGACTGAAGGAAAGGCGAGTGTCATCTGCATAACACTAAAAGCTAGAGGTGAAGGTAGAGATAAGGTGGGCCAAAGGGGTCAAGTAGAGGATAAAAAACCAGGGTGTGAGGATAGATCCTGGGGGAACACAACATGTAGAGAGAGAGGCAGTGGAGAGAAAGGGACCAAGTTGCACCTGGGAGGGGCAGTCGAAGAGGAAGAGGTCAGCCACTCCAGGGCCTTATCCCGGATGCCCATGTTCTCACAGAGTCGATTGATCAGGATAGTGTGGTTGACTATGTCCAAAGCAGAGGAAAGATCTAGGAGGGTGAGAACAGAAGGAATGCTGGAATCAAGGTTAGAGAGCAGATCTTCAGGGGTATACAGGAAAGCAGTTCCCATGCCTCTGGCAGATCTGAAGCCAGACTGATGATAATGGTGACAACCAACATATTCAGTGTAGAGAATAAGCTGGAAGATGGCCAGCTTATCCAAGAGTTTGTCCGGAAAGGGGTGATGGAGATCGGGCGATAGTTAACAGGGCGGGTAGGTTTAAAGATGACTTCTTGAGGAGGGGTTGCACAATGGAGTGCTTAAGGGGAGAGGGGAAAGTTCCAGTGGTGAAAGAGTGATTACAGAAATCGGCCAAGGCTAGAGCAAGGGTGTCAATATGGTCCCGGATGGTTTTTATGGAGCAGAGGTGCACCTGTTTGGATAATACTTTCATAGTTTGGACTTGTCTACAAACCTTGTCAGGTTTTGTCAGAGAGAAAGAAGAGATAGGAGGAAAGGGAGAGATGGCCAAAGGGGGTCCGAGAGAGGCAGAGAAAGAGGAAGAGGAGATGTAAGATGTTATTTCCTGAGTTTTAGCAGAAAAGTGAGAGGCCAGAGCGGTACAGAGGGCCTGGGATGGAACAAGAGAGGTAGAGACTGCAACAGGATTGACAAGTTCCTGGCAGATTTTTAAAAAGTTCAACCATGTTGTTAGAGGCCACAGAGATGCAAGTTTGAATGTGTGCTCTCTTCTTGGACAGGACAAAGAGTCTGTATTGCCTCTGGAGCAGGCAGCATTCCAGTTTGTCAGAGGATGTGCACAAAGCCCTCTACTTCCTCTCACCCCCTATGCACTTGCATTTCAGGACGGTGAGGTTGGAACCATACCAAGAGTTGCACTGGGAGGTAGGTGTCAGCCGGATTCTCATGACAGGGACAAGGATATCCAGGGTGTTGGAAATAGAAAGATGAAAATTAGAAGGGGCTGTGTCAGTGTGTGAGTCAGCTGAGTAGGAGGATTGAAGAAAGTAAATGCAAAGGAATCCACTGACAAACGCTTCACGGGCCAAATGACCGAGAAGGTAGATGACAGTGCTGGGGAGGGGACTTTGCCTGAGTGTTTCAGATGAGAGGAGAGTAGAACGTGGTCAGTCCAAGAGAGAGGAGTGGTGAGAAGGTTAGTGAGGGGATGTCTGAGGTGGTGAGAACATCCAAGTATGTCTGGCAGAGTATGTAGGGCCAGAGGGCAGATGTTTGGAAAAGCCCAGAGGAGGGATTACATGCATCCAGGTGGATGTTGAGATCTCTGAGGAGAAGTAGAGTCAAGAAGAAGAAGAGAGTTTGGCCCATTCAGTGAGAAAGACATGGTGGGCACAGTTAGAGAGAGGTCATGAGAGATAGAGTGTGTCAAAGACCAGACATTCAAAGCAGGAGAAGGCTTGCATAGGGATGAAAGAGGCCAGGACCCAATCCAGAAAGATCAGGGCTACACCACCTATGGGACAATTGGTTATGGGTTTGGAGAGGTTCTTGTAGCCCACAGGGAGGAGAGCATCAAAACTTGTTGAAGGGGAGAGCCCATTGCCCTCCCTGGCACTGGGACCTGTGGATCAGGCAGCAGAGTCTGGACACAATGCCAAGAGACAGGCAGGCACCTGGACTGGATTTCAAACAACATCTGCATTCAGACATCAGGAAAACATCAGCACTGAGCTCTTAACATGAGCTCTTTTTATACTGTTCCAAGGCTGATGCAACATGATAATGTATTACACAATACATTCTGATTGGGTCTGACAACTAAAGACAACCCCTTTTCCATTCCTGGGTTGGTTGGCTTGACTACTGCTCATCAGGTCCACAAGACATGTCTGGGCATGCCTCACTTGCCTGGCATAGAGCAGTGAACTTTCAATGAACTGCTATAAGAGAATTGCTTATTAATTTCAGCATGACTATGTGAAATTCCACTATCTTGTTTTCCGGCAACCATTTTAGAATCTGCCTGACCTTGGGCCTCATTACGACTCAGGCGGTAAGTGATTGAAATTACCGCCATGGCGTAATGAGCGTTAACGCCATGGTCCGATGGCGATAAGAGCGCCACATTACGACCCATCGCGCACGAGCATTACGCCATGGCGGTAACGTAAACTACGCCATGCCGTAAACAGCCCTTACCGCCCTCGTTAACAGCACAGGGTGACCTACCGCCACCCATCATTGCGCCGACCGTAGTCAGCGGTCACCGTAATTAGCGGTGACCGCAATTAGGCGGAACCGGAAATAGCGTAATCGCGGCGGAACGGGAAACAGCACAGCGGCCATCTTAAAAAACACAATCCATTGCCATCCTACCCAACCACACCACAACCAACCCTCAAACCCTGACATTCCCATAACCCACCCATTTCCACAGCCAACCATGCCTAAAGTTGTCAAGAAGGCATGTGACAGGCAGCGGCAGGAGCGCTTCAGTCGAGAGGAACTGCAAATGCTTGCAGACACGCTCCAGGAGAAGGCTGATGTTGTCTTCTCCAATGAGATGACCCGAACAGCCATAGGCCGCAAAAAGGAGGTGTGGGAACTTGTGGTACAACGTGTCAGTGCTGTTGGAACCACCCCACGCACCTCCAAACAGTGCCGCAAGAGATGGGACGACCTGCGGATCAGGGTCCGGGGCATTATGTCTGCCAACCGTAACCTGGCCCTGGGAACTGGCGGGGGAGCAGACTCCCCACTGAAGATGCAGCCATGGGAGGAGACATGTGCCTCTCTGATTGGCATTGAGTGCATCGAAGGTGTCGGCGAGATGGAGAGAGGGGCCCCGAGATCTCGAGACACAGGTAGGTGCCTCATATCCAGCCTTGCAAGACACCCTGATACACTTGCACGTGACAATCACAATGTGGCAGACGCAACACATCAGCAGATGAGCCACACCCTGCGCACATGCAGCATGTACACTGTACAGTAGGCAGACACACACCTGCATGCAAAACCGAACCTAAAGGGAGGCAACCTGTATGTCACGGGCTACTAACTCCACCATCTATCCATTTCACTCTTCACAATGCCTGCTCAATGTCCGCTGAACCATCAATAACAGTCACCCTCCTCTGCTCCACCACAGGCTCGCAATCGGACACTGGCAGGGACGACAGCACCAGCACCCCAGCCAAGAAGGCCAGGAAAGTGGGAGAGGGGAACCATGCATCCACCTCTGCTGGACCCAGGCAGAATCCACGCCAGGCTGAAGAGCCCAGGGCAGCAAAGTCCCCCGAGGAAGGGGTCGTGACAGCACCTGCAGCCCAACCACATCCACTGTTGCCCACTGAGGGCAATGCGTCAGCAGGGAGCAGTACTGTTGGGGAGACTGCAGCCATCGCTGCCTGCTCCGACAGTGATGTGGAGGATGACACCGGACTTGACCACAACACACAACTGCACTCACCACACCTATCCCCAATCAGCCATCATGGAGATGACACCCAGGGCCCATCGCCAGCTAATTCATGGCCAGCAACTCCAAGCCCAGTGGGAGTTGTGGAAGATGGGAGTAGTCCCATTGGTCCCCCATTGGCACCCCCCATTGGGCCAGAATTCCAGCTGTCGCTGGAGCAGATTGCCAACAGGCAGGAAGCACTGGGCACACTCCTCACGCAGCATGTAGCAGAATGTGTAAGTACCAGTGCAGCCATGGAGAGGAGTGCTGATGGCATCAGGGCTGCCATCCAAACTGCCAGCAGGGACATTTGCACCGAACTTGCTGCAGGGCGGCAGATGATGAGCCAGCTCATCCAGACAATTCTGGACACATGCCGTACTGAGCAGCCCGGTACATCCTCGGCTGCAAGTTCAGCACAAACCTCTCCCGTCCGCAGGTCATCCAGGACCCTGAGGAGCACAGGCAGGGGGGCCCCAGGTTCCGGGAGAGGGGGGAGTCAATAGTGTGCTGAACTATACTCACTTCACCACGGGCACTGTCACATGTTTGCAGGGTGTTCAGGGGGGAGGGGGAGGGGGGTATTGGGTGTGTTGGAGTGTTCAGGGGGGAGGGGGGTATTGGGTGTGTTGGAGTGTTCAGGGGGGAGGGGGAGGGGGGTATTGGGTGTGTTGGAGTGTTCAGGGGGGAGGGGGAGGGGGGTATTGGGTGTGTTGGAGTGTTCAGGGGGGAGGGGGAGGGGGGGTATTGGGTGTGTTGGAGTGTTCAGGGGGGAGGGGGAGGGGGGTATTGGGTGTGTTGGAGTGTGCAGGGGGGAGGGGGAGGGGTACTGTTATACCTATTCAGTAGTACAATACACTTTTTCTTTTCTCACAAACTAAAAGTGTGGACATTGCTCATTGCGTATGTGTGCTTTATTGTTACAGTCCACAGTGTTGACATACCAGACACACACAGTGCCCCAAGTGCCATCCATATGTCACACACTCACTGTGTGTGCTAGAAGTATCGGTCAATGACATTCTGATGCATTATATGGCCCTCCTGTGCATCGCTGCCTCCCTGAGGTGCTGCCCCATCCCCATCATCATCATCCCCATCATCAGGTGGTTGTGGTTCTGCGTCAGGGGGCAGAGGCACGTTTCGTCTGATGCACATATTGTGTAGCATGACACATGCCATGACGATCTTTGCAACCTTCTCATGGCCGTACAGGAGTGCCCCGCCAGACCTGCTGAGGCAGCGGAAACGTGCCTTCAGTAGGCCAAAAGCATGCTCTATCACCACACGGGTACGTGCATGGTTATGGTTGTAGTCCTCCTCATGCTGGTTCGATGGGTTCCGGACTGGTGTGAGGAGCCACCTCTTCAGGGGATAGCCCGCATCACCTGTAAAATGTGAGAAAAGAATGTGTCAGGAACGAGATTGATATGTGAACATGACGCACAACCATGCCTTCATTCTGACTGTTACTGTGCACCAATTGGAGTTGTGGTTATGGATTTACACTGTGCAACCAGTATGTGTTCATGGCTCTCATGTACTGTTTTGCATGCTAAAACACAATGCAGGGGGGACGATTGCCTTGTGAGTGGCCATCCACTGTGTCCGTTCAGGACGTCATTCATGTGACCTTGCACGTGTCCTGTGAGCTTGAAGCTCACATGATAGCTACATCGATGTCTGGCTCATTATGACCCCAGTGAGCATTACTGGTGTCAATGGGGACAGTTTGTGGGTCTTGTAGTGGTGCATTGATGTCCCTGTCTGTCATGTGCCTCCTTTGTGCGCAGTTGTGGGGGACAGGCCTTTCAGTAGTTGGTGCATGGTGACGTGCATGTTGGTGTTATTCTTTAGGGTCAATGCGGCCACAATTTGCACAATGCACTTGCAAATGGTTGTGTCGTTTTTGGGATGCACTTTCATTCACATGTTGGGATGATTAGGTCAGGCATGATGTGTACACTTCTCTGTTGACGTCAGTGCTGCCACAGGGAATGATCTGGCTACTGCTAGTTGCACCCACCCCCCTGTATCTGCCAGATGTAATATGCATTGGTACGTCATTCAACACCCACTTTGCATTTCCATGCTCATGTCATTAGACTCACAGAGTAGGTAGGATCTTGGGCCTGCATGTCGCTCCATGTAGCGTGGTATTGTTGAGTTCCGAAGGATCATAGAATCATGGGTTGATCCGGGGAATCTGGCACAACAATGTGTGATGATCCTGTTGGAGTCACAGACCATTTGCACGTTGATTGAGTGGAAATGTTTACGGTTGCGGTACGGTACCTCCATGGCATGTGGGACCACCAATTCAACATGGGTGCAGTCAATGGCACCAATACAACCAGGTATGCCGGCCAGTGCATGGAAACCCACTTTGGTGTTGGCAATCTCCTGGGCAGACCGTGGTAATGAGATGTGGTCATCTGTGTGCTTGAGGAGGGCATCGAGCACTTGCATCAGTGTACGCGAGAATAATGGTTGTGATATGCCATGCAAGTGCCCCACTGTGTGCTGGTAGGTGCCTGTGGCCAGGAAGTGGAGCACGGACACTACCTTCAGTAGGGGGGGGTGGCAGTGGGTGTATCAATCATGCTGACGATGTCGTTGTGTATCATGTCCACAATGGTGGTGATGGTGTCCCGGTCCAGTCGGTACAGGGTGTGGATCTGCTCAGCGGTGAGGTTGAATGGGCTGGGTCTGATGCGTGGGATTGGGGGCTGCCTGCGTGGTGGCACTGGCTGTGCTGGTGGGGCTTGCTGGGCCTGCCTTGCCCTCCTTCTCCTCCTGCGTCTCCTCTGTGCAGCCTGTTGTTGTTGTTGTTGTTGTTGTAGTTGTAGTTGTTGTAGTTGCTGTTGTAGCACTCGCATTGCTATCAGGTCCTCCAGCCCCAACATTGCTAGTCCTATTGGTATCATTGTGGAGTGTGACTGGGTGTGGGAAGGGGTGGGGTGTGCTCTTTTTGTACTTCCTGTGTCTGTATTGCCTTCACCTGTGCTGTTTCTGTGCACCTGTGGCAGCTGCATTCACTTTACATGGCCCTTTACGGTTGGTTCGCGATGGCGTAATTTGCACCATGGCGGTAAGGTACTTAACGGCCTGGGTGATGGCGTTAGGGGCATGTCCGCTTGGGTCGGCATTCCCGCACCTTTCCGCCATGGCGCTAAGTACGGTGTGGATGTTCGCGTGCGCGCGCCCTTGGCGCAGTCAGCGGCAGCGTTAGCTACGATGCCGCTAGTGACATCGTAGTTTACGGTCATGGGTCGTAATCGGCCCGAGCGGAAGACGATGGCGGTAATCGTTTACCGCCATCGTTTTTCGCTTTGCGCCAGGGTCGTAATGAGGGCCCTTGTCTCAATCTGAATGCACTATTCAACTACAAAATGGCTGACCACTCTATTTATAAGCAGAACTCATTTTCTGTTCAGTTTTCAGCCTAGATTTTCAATATTCACAATATATGTGTAATACCTGAGATACCCTCCGTTGTGTTAGGCATTCTGACCCTAAAAAATATATGTTGCCTTAAAATGTGCTTTTCTGGCCTAAAAAGCGCTACAATTCTGATGTTTGCAATACTGGAACTAATGATCAGCCTGACAAGTTCTTTGCATTTAGTTGAGGGAGGGGGGTCTCTAACACCTCTTCTACATTGTGTCAGAACTGTCCGTAAACCATGCCTCAATGAAAGCTAAGACATCTAAGTTGAGTTCTTTGAGGAGGTGACAGTTGTCAGAGGAGTTTTTGACAGCAGAATGAGAGTTGAGAGTAGTAACATGGAACAGATTGCCACATTTGAAAGACTTCCGTGAAGGGGCACAGGCTTGAGGTACACCCTGCGGAGGTGGTAGAGGGGCACAAGGGTGGGCATAGGAGTAAGATAAGGGTGCCAGGGAGGTGCCGTAAGGAGTAGTTGCAGAAGGTACGAAGTTGATAAGATGCGGGAAAAACCTATCAAAAAGGAGGAGATTGGGATTAGGGCCCGAGCTAAAATGGTGCTATTCTGATAGGTATTAATGATGGTCTTGGAGGAATGGAATGGGGCCAAGAGGACCTCCCTCCTAGCGCCACCATTAATGGGAGATGGTGAGAAAGTTGAGAGAACAGAGACCATATGAGGGGTCCATAGTTCTGGAGAGGGTACGGCAAAGAGGATGTCAGTGAGAGTCTGTCTGGAGGAAGCACTGGTGTAGGTACCACTGATAGGCAGGCCTGGGTTGGAGAGCAGGATGTCCCTCTTGAACTTTTTCCTTGCAGACATAGTGGGAGGGTTAGGGTAAGAGATAGAGTAGCAGTTAGAGAAGATGGGAGAGACAGAAAGCACCACGAGAATACATCTTTTACAAATGCAAAACGTACACTGCCACGGAGCACCCGTCCTCATCCCAGCACCGGATAAGTTGAAGTTTGCATGATGATGGTGGGGATGGCCTGTGGAGACAAAGGAAGAAAACACGTTTCGGTGCATGCTTACCTTTTGTATGAGCAGGGGTTTGGGCCGTGGGTCCCTCTGGTCCAAACAGGCCCAAACAGGAATTGCCCTTTTCTTCAACTGCCCGTTGCTTTGGATGCCCTGGCGAGAGACACCCTTACTCTAAGAGTTAAGAGCATAAAGGAAGAAGCAGGCCTAAGAAGGTGGGTGGTGCTTGGACCAGATGACCTAGATGCATATACACCTGCTCACCAACTGCAAAGGAAAAGTGGTTAGAGGGCTGCTTAACTAGGGAAATAAAGCAGCAAACCCAGAAGGCACCTACAGTTTAAAGTGATTGACAGGTCGATGGGGCTTAGGCTAGGTGACCTAGATCCACTTGAACCTTCTCAGCAATAGCCTTGAGAATGTCCAGCTGCCTCTCATGGTGTCAGACTCATGTGATAACAAACTAATGACTGAATGCATGGGGTGGGAGCTGGACTACAGATACCCTCCTAGCAGTGGAGCAATCCCTGAACCAGTCATGTAATACTGTTGCTTGCATCTGCTTTTACCAGAGTTGGTCCAACTACTTCCAATGGTCTTGGGCCTAATTGTTAACAAAATAAAGGCTGGGTGAAGGGGTCTGTGTGCAGTCGTCCTATGCCATTAATAGTACTGGGGCCCGATGTTAAGGCCCTCACTTCACTCAGGCCTATAATGTGGCTCCGGGGCTATTAGTAGTTTTTGAAGGCCACAACAGAATATTATTATTGCTATAATAATCATCACAAAGCTGTATTTGTCCTGTTAGATGTCTTACTGGTCTACAATATGGCGGATGACAAGATCCTTCTAGGTAGAATCAAATATGCAATGAGTATAGGAGACTGGGAATTTATCTGGATTGGATCCATTTAAAGAAATGGTGTGCACCACTTCAAATAGAAACATGGGTGTCAAAAAACAATCTTAACCCAAAAGATTGTCACATGGTTCTATTATACCCAAGGGGGGTTTGACCATTAAATGAGTAGGAAGGAAGAGCAGGCATATTTTCTAAATTGGTGAAGCAGTCAGGATAACATTGTGGGTACAGGCTATCAGAAACAGCCTCCCTTCATCACCTCTTCTAACTGCATTCCTCTAAAATGTCCCTCCTATATCCCCTATACTAGGCATGGCAGTTTGAAATTATCCAGAGGCATACCCCAGATTTAACATGGTGAGTACTGCTTCTGCTTACTACACATGAATATACATCTAAGACGTGAAATAGAGACAAGTTAAACAATATATAAATAATACATCACCCCAACAAAATGTCCCATACTATGCACTTCTTGATAGCCACTATACCAACCCTTACTATTCCTTGGTGGCCACCCTTTATTCCAAACTTTTCAATCCTTTCTGATTACACCATCATCATATATGCACCCCCAACCCCACTTTGGTCCAAAGAACCTACTCAGCCAATTTATGGTCAACCCTGATTTTCTCACACACACACATCAGTTTCCATCTGCAACTTGCTCTGAATGGTGAATTTGAAGTTGTAAAGCATCACCTTTGCTCTCTCAGCACTTCTCCTCACTTCCTCCCTCTCACAACTGTCATCCCATTCCAAAAATTGCACTAGCCCCAACCACGGAGGACACACTGAAGTGTGAGCTTTCCATCTTCCTATGTCTTCAAACATAACTCATACTGTTGTAGCAGGAGGGGGTTGCTTATAAGCGCACACTCTCATCTCCACCACATTTTACCAGCACTCCACTGATCCCACTGCAATCTTCAGTACGCTGATAGCACTCCCACTGGCAACTCAATCCAGGATGTCCACCAGCCTACATCATAGAATAGCTTCACTTCTACCCACTCTTAATACAGATCTAACAATACTAGGATGTAGTTGCTTCCTCCCTGCTCCCCGTCCAAGAACATCTAGTGCTACAAATTCCAATAGCAAACTTGGAAACTCCAATGGCCTCCTGTTCCTTAGAACTTTATCACACTCTCGAAAGAACATACAATCCTTCAACCAGATATACGCATGCTTCCTGATTCAGGGCCACCAGTAGTTGCCCGTCAACCTTTCCTTTGAACTTATTCCTTCCCAAATGCCCTTCATGACTTGCCTCGAAAATCATAGCCCTTACTTCAACAGAGTTGTCCTCTTCTCCCCTTTATGCTCCCAATTTTTTCATCACTCAATGGAATGGTATCAACTGTCCCTCCACTGGTACTGCACACTACATGCTCTGCACTCTGACAGTCACCTCTTTCAAAACTGTATCCTCTTCCTAATCCTTCTCCCAGTCCTCTTTCCACACACTTGGAATTTCTGTTCATCATCCCTGACCTCTCAATCATCTTCATCCTCCCCTAATTCTGCTCCCGCTCTACTTGACAAGAGATATGAAAGCACATTCTCCCTCCCCGGTTATGCTCAGTAGAAAATTCATATCCTTGCATAGAGGTTATCCAACTCTATATCCTGCGAAAGGCCCCTTCTAAATCTTTCACTGAGAAAATCCCAAAACAAGGGCTTGCAGTGGATCCGTACCACAAAGGTATACTCCTGCAAACATGTATGAAACCTTAACACAACCCACACAACACTCAGCACTTTCTTCTCAGTGATTAAGTACCTGAAATCTGCCCCTCTAAGAATTGTATTGTATAGCCTTATTTGTATAGGGCTGTTCACCATTGGTATGGTCACAACACACTGTAGGTTGAACGCCCTCAGGGTACCAAAGTCTAGGTATGGGAACATTTGAGAAGTGCTAACATGTGTGTGTGCATAACAGCAAGTACCAACATATGAAGGGTTGGCCAATTCCCAGCTAGCCACCTATTTTGAGCATGGATATCGATGGGTCATGAGAGGCAGTCTAGAGAAGGTATGCAACAGTGGAATAGTCATTATGTGTGCAGCTGTCTATCGAATTTACGTCGTGAACAGTAGCAGTATTGTTTTGGCAGCGGTGTTGTGCAAAATATCTTTGACTGGTGTACGATGGCAGATGTGTGTGGGTCGGCAGCCATGCCTTCGGCTAATTTCCAAAAGCATGGAGTGTGAAATTGTCATTATATTGGCAACATTCTATTGATTACCTAGAATAATGCAGTGGCTACAATGAATGTCCACTTATATTCAATATAATGGCTACATTTTACCTCCACCTATATTTAAAAAGAACAGGCCGGATTATGTCTTCACTTGGATTACAATACAACGGCTACATTCTACAATATACCTAGATTCAACCAATACTATGATATAAGTGTAATACAGTGGCTTCCCTTGACAAATCACCTGAGTACATTGCACAGCTGCACTTGACATTACTCTAAGTGCAATAAAATGGCTAACCTTCCCAATTCTTCTAAGAGCACTACTTAGGCTAGCTTGACAACTCTTCTGGTGCAACACATTGGCTATCCTTCACGATTGTTCTGAGTGTAATATGTGGTCTTAACTTCAGGATTCTTCTAGGGGCAGTACATTGTATAACCTTCCCTATCTTTCAAGTGCAGTACATAGGATAAAATTAACAGTGCTTCTAGGTGCAGTACATAGGCTAACCTTAAGAGTTCTTATAAGTGGGATACATTGGCGAACCTCCACAATTTTTCTAAGAGCGACAGAGTGGCTAGACATCACAGTACTTTAATGTGTAGTACATAGGCCAACCTTAACAATTCTTCTAAGTGTAGTACATAGGCTAACCATAGCAGATTCTTCTAAAAGTGGTTGACTTCATTCCTCTCTAACCAACCTTTCCAGGTTCAACTGAGTCCTTTTCTCACTGCTATCATGCTCTCCAACTGCAGAGTCCCTCAACGATCTATACTCTCGCAGTGGCTCTTCCACATCTACCTTGCCCCTCTAGCCTACCTGATCTCCTCCTTCTCTCCTCAATTCCAGTGTTATGCAGATGACACACAGCTCTCCTTCAAGCTTCCCTCTACTGCCCCCCCTTCCTCCTCTCTCATCCCTGACTGTCTGATTGCTATTCAGGTATGGTGTATTGCCAATGATCTCTGCCTTAATGCCAGTAAGAGTGAGATCTTTCTCACTGGGGACCAAGCTCCCTCCTTATGCTGTGGCGGCCCTCTATGGCTCACCTCCACTCACTCTCTTGTGAGGCAAAAAACCTTAATGTTTTTATTTCACTCCTCTCTCTTCTTCTCTCCTCACATTGCAGACCTTGCCAAGTAAGCCCACTATGACCAGCACCTACTTAGAGGCATTCTCCTTTTCCCCATATTCCCACAGAGACTCAATATCTCCAGATGTCCAGATCTCTGGTCATCTCTAGGCTGGACTACTGCAACAGCCTCTTCCTCAATCTTCCTTTATCCTCCATTCATCCCCTTCAAATAATCCAGAATAGGACTGCAAGGGCCTCATTACAAATTGGGCTGTATCCCGCCTTTAATACCGCCCGACTATAATAGCCTTAGGACCCAACGGTCTGGCAGTATTACCACCGAAAACAGGGCGCTAAATGGGATTTTCACCTCCAGAAAAAGCTGGAGTTAAAACAGCCCATTTACCGACAAACTTGTGATAGGGCCAGTGCTTAAATGCAGTGGTAGTAGCGTTACTTCCGCATTTAAGGGGTATAACCCAACTCGTTATGAGCTCCAAGACTTAATGGATGAGGAAGCGTCTGCCTTTCCCTGGCCACATCAGAAGGATCCCAGGCCAGGGTTCTTGAGATAACCACCTCTGATTCATCACAATACATTGACAGAGGCACTTTCCACCTCAAAGGACTTGAACCACGGCTGCATTATATCCCCTTTGTTGTTCAATCTCTATTTGATGGACCTGAAATCATACCTGGAAACCCCTGCGGAATCATCCCCGAAGTTAGGGAATACTAAAATACTAAAATAAGCTGAGTTGGTTCTGCTGATTACTGGTTATTAATGGACTATACTCAGAGAGGTTTAGAAGCCTTATTAACGCAAGTAAGTACATAATCAGGAATAAATTATGTAAATATCAATGTAGCAAAAAAACAAAATCATGGCATTTATTCTGGACAAGAAGAAAGCAAAAAAACAACTATAAATGATGTTTATACGGACGTCCAGTCGAACAAGTAAAAAAATACACATATCTGGGAATAATAATTGATGAGCGCCTTTAATGGAACACACACTTGAATCACCTGGAAATGGAAATGCGTCAACTTTTGAGAGCCATCAAACAATTTGTGCTTGAAAATATTGGTTATTCAATTGCTTCACTTATCACCATATTTAATGCCAAGATTGATACGAAAAAGACCTATGGCATAGAAGCCTGGGCATAAAGAAGAACAACATTACTACAAGTACCAAAAGGAATCCTGGTTCAATATTTGAGGAATGACCATTGCATTGGTTCACTCCAGTCTTATAATACTACCCAAAATACACTGTACTATCATGAATTGGTTAATGCAGGGTGATCTACATTATCGACAATTGTATTGGATGAAGCAATGAAGATGTGTGATACTTCCAGGAAGGACATTAGCTTGGAGATTTTGACAAAAGGTTCTAGGTGGCAGAACCAGCTGAATAATTGACCTGACAAACTTGACTAGGAACAACCTCAAAAAATTGATAAAAAATAATATAACCAAAATAGATTGTGAACAAAACTGGATCGATCTTGCTACAAAGTCCACTAATAGAGAATATGTTGGACTTTGGGATCCAGGCATTAGACCTCTGCTATACATTACAGCATTTCCTAACTCGTACCTACGAAAGAACTATATTAAAATGAAACTGAATTTAGTGGACTCTTTCAAGGTCATGGGTACTAGAGTTGGTATTCCTACGGAGGAGTGATTGTGCAGACTTTGTAGTGCAAAATAACTAGAGGGTGCTAAACATCTTCTTTCCTGCTGCCATACGTTAACTGAAAAAAGAACTAAAGCCTTTATAATCTTTGGAGACACAACACTTTTAGACGCAGACCATGATTGTCTCTGTTTGCAAATCTTGACAGGTTATAATAGTCATCTCACTAAATTGTGTTTGAGTATTAGTGCCTGGTTGGCTAAGGTGAACATTATCATGGAGAACCCAGCTGTTAAGTGAATGATTGGAGTTTAGACAACTGTCCTGTGTACCAAAGTGGAATGTCTACATGTACATTGTTTATTATGTGTTTGTGCTCATACGCATTTTATAAAAAGCCATATATATAGTTGTAATATATAACAAATAAAAATAAATCCCCAATATTAGTATGACTCTTCTCTTCAGTGCTTAAGAGTATGACACCTTAACTCTTTACAACTATATGCAGGTGGTATTCAATTAGTTTTCAGACAAATGATAAGCAGACAGAGAGCATCAATATTGCGGGCTGCCTTACTCTAGTAGAACATTTGATAATCACGAACAAACTCTGTTTTAGTGTCTTAAATAGTATTATTAGCAAAATGTTAGAAATTTCAATGCAGATAAAGGGAACTAAAACTTGAGATTGCTTTATTCACAAAGCCCACCACAATGCATAAAAATCACACAAGAAATACCCAAACAACTAAATTATACAAAATGTAAAATGGCCATGAAATGATTCCTGATATAAATAACCATTGTAACAACAGTGAGTTGACAGTTGACAGTTGATGAGCTGGTGCATATGGATCTATGTCACATGACCTAAGTCCCACACACCTGTGAAACAACTCCTAATCTTGTGATGCCTTTTTGTTTTTCTGCCTTTTTACCCTACTTAAGTAGACCTGCAGCCTCTATCCGTTTGCAGTTGTTGTGCTGGTGCAAGTGGATGTAGGTAGCATTACTTAAGCTCAATTCACCTGATTACCACTGTCCTCCCTTTCCTTTCTTAACTGTTAGGTCAAGGGTGTCTCTTCGCCAGGCATCCGAAATGGAGGGCAGACAAAGAAAAGGGAAATTTCTGTTTGGACCAGAAGGTCCCAGGACAAGAACCGCTGCTCCTCTAACATCAGGAAATCTCCCTCAAATAATTGTTTCGCCACTCTGTCCCAATAGCCCATCACCACCCCCATTATTCAAAACTAATCATGCTGCTCTGCGTCAAAATCATGGACAGTGCTTTGCAGAAACCCCTCATCCCCATCACCATAGACCCCATCAGCGCTACATCATCAATCACTACATAAAAACTGATATTCACCAATGTGTGCTTAGCAATCAACTATGCAGCATACCTCACCGACCTAAATCACTGACCTCATCACCAGAGATGAATTGGACACCATCTTCATTACCCAGCAATGGATGACATCCACCTCCACCCACATCTTAGATATTCACATCCCCAGCTGCTACAGAATTCTACAAAGAGGCTGTCCAAGCAAGAAGGGTGGAGGCCTCAGCAACATTCATACATATGAATGACCATACACACAATTGGAGATCACCACCATCAGCTCTTTCATAAAACAGTTCTGACACTTCCCACTATCCCCAAATGTCACAGTTACTGACCACCATGTCTACAGACATACTTCACAGACTTGGTCATCATCATGTCTCTCACACATGAACAACATCTTACTTAGCAACTTCAAAATCCCTGGCAACCCATCAAACAAATAAATGCAGAAAGATCTGAACTGCCTTCTCAACACTCTGATCACTCAACACAGGGAATATCCAACTGACAGGAAAGGTAATCATTGACCTTATCATCACTGCCTAGCTCCCATTTCTGACACAGCTCTTTAATCTTGCTCAACTGGTTAGACTTTCTGAAAATTCCCTTTGACATTAGTCAAAACATCCCAGACAAGCGCAACCATCAGAAGCCCGGCAAACATGCCTTCAGATCACTCAAGAACTTGCCAGTGGAGGCTCTCATGGAATACATTGACAACCTCCAACTCACATGGGGTGATCTACCTCAGCCAAACCAGGACTCTGACTCGCTTTCCCAAGAACACAACACTACCCTCACAACCAACATCAATGGCCATTTCCTAGTGAAACCATGCACCCTCAAGCCAAAACCTTCCACACACTGGTACCTCAACTTCAACAGAAGAACCGTCAGTAAACAAGAAAAGACTTGCAACCAATCTCGCCTTGAGCAAGAAACTCTTTGTTGCACGCTGATGAGTGATCACCACTGTCGAGAACAACCACTACCAGAACGTCAACAGCTCCCTAACTCAAGGCACATTCCCCAAGAACCTCAAGACAAGACAAATCCTTCACTTCCCAAAAAAACAACAATGAACCCTAATGAACACAGCGACACCGACCGATCACCAAGATTCAAGATCCTTGAAAAAGCAGTAGTTATGGGACTCCAATTTGATTTTCTGCAGTGGGGAATGTTGGTTCTAAGCAATGTGTATGTTCCTTGCAATGTTCTGCTTGAAGGAGATGTATCTGTTGATGTAGAACCCAAGGAACTGCCAGAAAATAACACAGTTTCAGAAATGTGAGGTCCAGCTGCAGTAACAAAACAACCATATTCATAAATGGATTCTCAAAATAGGATGCAAGAAGGAAAACAAAGGAAAGCAGGAAGGCAGAAAAGACAACTGAGGTGGATACTTGGAAAACTGGGACTCCAGGAGTAGAACGGCTGGCAGTGATAAGGAAGGGTACAATCAGGAAAATAAAGAGAAACTAACAAGAAAACTTCAATGCGCTGAGCTAGGAATGGCAAAATCACATACCAAAACAACATACCAGGTGTTGAGATACGAGGGTCTGTTCTCTGTTTCTTGTGTTTATTGTGCAACAAGCAGAAACGGAGTCCATGCTCGGCATGGAAATACAAGAGCAGATTAGTAGAGGTTTTCTTGCAGTCGTACTTTCGGCCATACTGGTAGTAAAAATTACACCAGTGAGACACAGGCGCAATCTCCAAGATGACCACAGTGACTATGGTCGGTATGTTGTGACACGAATTTAGCACTGGTGGTTACCTGTAGTGTGAAGCTCTTTAGATTCTTAGCAGAGAGTTAGGTCTGGATGTCAGGGAATTTGCTTTTATTGGACAACATTAGGTATTTGGACTTGGACTGCTGAGCTTCAGATAAGCACTAGACATCCAGGAATGGATCAGTGTGAGGAAGGCCTTGAGCCTGTGGATGACATTGGTGGAGGATATCTTGAGGTAGTGCTTCATGTAATCTGTGTTTTGGTGGAGCTTCATATCATATGAGTTTTGGTGGATGTGGCTATTGTGTGGAGCCAAAGGGGTTGGACTATTATTAAAATGTTCTGATACCATAGTAAATGGGAAAACACTTAGTTGAATTTGTTACAATTGTGTTGAAGCATACTCTCTATTACAACCCTTTGAATTGGCAATGAGGGTTTCCTTTTGCACACTCTTTGGGTTATTTTCATATAGCCTGCAGATTCTTTTATGCATGTTACAAAATATGCCCTCCCTCCTGCCATTGCTCCCATTGTGATTATAAGCAGCACTCTTCGGTGGAGTCACCTACCTGTCATCACCTGTGGCCACACTGCTCACCTCTACAGTCGGATGCCATGGATTATGGCTCCTCTTTAGTTCCTCTCCTTACAGACCAATTTGGACATGACACGTTACTGATGGCCACAACTGTCTCATTGAATTCCACAAAACCTCTGCAAGTCACAATATTTGCACACTTTTGACATGGATTATAGTAGCTTTAGAGGCCATCAGGTCATACCATAATGCTTAATTAACACCTGGGGCGGGTGGTGCAGCCAATAAGGGATGAAACCTGCAATCTCAACCTGCTTTTACGGAATCCACAGGCTTCCACCCCTGCCATGGCCCTCCACCATCTTTCCCCCGCTCTCCCTCCAGTAACTATTTTTTTCAAATATTTGTATTCCCAAGCCCCACCTCCCCACTTAGCGGACTGTTGTGGCAGCCGCTGCAGCAGCAGCTTTCCTTTTCCAGCCACCAAGGTCATAGAAGTGGGGCTCGGTACGGAGCCCCACCTTCTCTAACCCTGGCGGCCATCTTGGTAAAGTATTTTCCTTCATTCAATGGGGCGAATTATTTTGAAAATACTTTTTTTAGCACCCCTGGTTACCACTTTGGTAATAGCGGTAATCCTCTGTTCTGAGGGCTGGAATGGGGGCTATCAGCCCGGCAGCCCAAGTTTTCATTCCACCAGTGCGCCATTCACGCATTGGAGCTCCTGTGCAGCCGGATTGACTCGGCCGATCCTCTGCATGTTTTTGCAACTTCTTGACATGGGTTCCTCTACTTACGGGAATACATAAGACTTGCTGCCTGCCACTTCAGGCCTCGCCAAAACTGGAAGAAATCATCCGAAATTTCAGATTTGACCAAGTGGGATTTAGAAGATGAATCCATAAGGCTACGGATCCATTCTAAAGCACGCTGAGCAATGTCATTTGCATCGGCAGTAAAAGGACTTTTCTTTTAATGAAAAGCAACTCTAACTGCCAGAGGCTGTTTGTTTCTCCGACGCACCTCCCGGTGATGATGCCACTCTGGTGAGACCATCCCTGGCCCTTTTGCCCAGACGCCTTGCCCCGGTTTCCGGGTCCAGTTGTTGTGTGTTCTTTTCACCCTGAGGAAGGCAACTATATTTATTTGGAATTATTCACCAGAAAGGTGGATCTTTTGCCGAAACATGTTGTTGATGTCTAGCCAGTTTTGTTTTTTCACTTTTTTCACACGTAGGCAGACCTGTCAATTAAACGAACAAAGAAAACTTTGTTATTTGTAAAATTTGAGAATTCATCAACCTAGTAATTAGAGTATTAACTGAATTTAAGTCAATACCTGGAGTTGACATTTATTTATTTATTGTTTATTCTTCTGTCTGTTACTTCATTGTGATGAGCAAAGTGACTGTTCAAATGTTCTGTTCTCTAATAATTTCTTTTTGTTTTATTGTTTTTACCGCAGACTTGTTTAATTATTTACAAGACTGTTCTTATTAATTTATTATTTTGTTGTTTGAAATACAAGCAATACATTTCTCCTTCTTTTTCACCATAAGATTATCTTGATTGCTTTCAGAGTTTGTTGCAGCCACCAATTTGTTAATTTAGTGATATCAGGTTGATACACTTACCCATTAAATTACATTATCTTCAAAATTACTATCTAATCAACCTTACAGCAGTGTGGACCCCATTGTTTTTGTCTAGTTGCAGTCCCTTTCCACTACTGCTTTTGGGACACCCCCCCCCTCTTTTTGTTTTCTAAAAGCCCAAGTTATCGGCCTGAGCTAATGCAATATTAAAACATAGGAATGTTGGCAGTTGCATTGCATCCCAAGCAGTGGCAATAATGGTGGTGTAAATCGGCTACCCAATATTTCAATGATGGCCTTTTATTGTTCCCTTTTTAAACAGAATATTGTAGCTGATTCAGTGGAGTATTGTAATATCCTTAAGTCCCCTCTCCACAGGCCATTACCAAGTGGAAATGTCCCTTAACCCTTATTGAAGGTTCTTGCTCGGGCCAACTAACTCCGTCAGAGGGGATGTTAGCAGCTGGCAATTGGCACCAGAATGCAGCATTATTGATTGTTGCAGCCTTCTGTTTTTTGTTAAGACTTCAGAGAGGCATTTCATCATAAGATCCTGCATAATCTCTGAGGGGCTACCTTTAATTCATTCTCAAGCGACCAAATCCTGATCCACCACGTTGAGACTAACTCCTCCCGCACATATCAATTTAATAAATTACATGCACCAAAAATACATAGAAAATACCTGGAATCTGTGATCATTTCAAATAACTATGCTGTGAAATAACCGGTAAAATATGTTTCTTTTTTTTTTTTTTTTTTTTTTTTTTTTTATTGTCGCATGAATAGTTTACATAAAACCTTATACAACATAAAGTACATTTCAAGCAAATAGCAAAATATATTTCATTTTACGAAGAAAAGAACATTTTTAACACATTTATCAACTTTTAAAATCATTCCCAGCCGTAAAATCAATATTCCATATGTTTATATACAAATTACATTTCATATATCATTTCATGTACCATAGGATCTATCTAGTCTCTACTCGTTGAATTCATTATTTTTAACTTCCAGTTCCTCCTGAATATTAAGAAGGAGTGAATTCAATGCGAGGATTAGGGAGATATTTACACCCCACATGCAGCGACTCCAGAACAGATTCTTCGACATTTCCCAGTCCCCCTCAAATCTATCTGCCAGGTAGAGAGATCTTTTATTCCCAAAATGGGTGCATGTCAGAAGAAGGTGCCTGAGAGTTTCTGTCATGTCGGTCGCTCCACAAAATCGACATGCGAGATTTTTAAAATTATCCTTCGATCCTTTTTCTCTATGGTTCCAATGGTAGGTTCTTTCTAGAGTGGGCATCTGATTTAGTCTGAAACGCATAAATGTATTTCTCTCCTTCTGGCAAGGAAATCTTTGAATATATAGAGGAATTGATTCCCTTGCATGCAAAAATTTAGCATACTCCTTGTAGGTAACATGGGACTCAATATCATTTACTGTGTCTACCCAGTCTGACCTAAATAAAGATTTTTTGACTAGTCCCGGTCGTTGAATCAGATCGTCCAAGCAGAGTCCCAGCGATTCCAACAACAAGAGCATTCTATCGCTGAAACTCTTAATGGATGGTACCGTCCCTGTTTTGACAACCCTATTCAACAACTCGTATAAGGTATTTATCGGAGGATCATATATTTTTCTAAAAGAGGAGAGTTGCCTCCACAAGTATCTGGCTTTAAGTGATATGAGACATAACTCGTGCCGAATAATGGAATTGGGGATAGCCCTAGAAAGGCCCATAGCTTCTTTCCACAATTTCCCCTGGATCACATTAAGATGAGAGCTCAAGTCCTTTGTACAAATATCCAAACCGTATAGAAGAACCGGTTCACATTTCGCAAGGTAGAATCGTCTAATAGGCAGAAGCGAAAATTTACAGACCTTTCCCCTCAGAAACTTCATCTGATTCTTTAGTTTAGCTGTTTTATTCCCAAGATTCAGTTTCCACATCTTTAAACTAGATTGGTTGGAAAAATTATAACCTAGATAGGTTATGGCCTGAACCTGATCCACCGAGTTATCTCCCATCTTCCAGATACAAGGTTTGGCAACTCTTTTCCTAGAAATTACAATCGTTTGGGATTTCGAAGCGTTGGGGGAGAGATTATTCGCCAGAGCGTATTGGTAAAAAATATCCATCTTTCTGCGGAGGCCCCTCGGGGTACGATCAAAGAGGATAAAGTCATCTGCGAAGGCCATCCACTCGATAGCCAAGCTACCCAACCTGACCGGAGTAATAGAAGGGCCCTGCCACAGGTCCTCCACATCGCTGACGTACAGGTTAAAGAGCGTGGGTGCAAGGGAGCAGCCCTGTTTGACCCCAACCTCAGTAGCAACTGCCTCGGAAAGGGAGCCTTCTTGAGATAAGCGTACCCTAACGGTGGTATTCCTGTGTAAGAGGGCCAAGATTTGGACAATCTTGCGTGGGACGTTCATAGCTAACATTTTTGTCCACAATCTAGCTCTTATGACCCCATCAAAGGCATTAGAGAGGTCCAGGGAAGCCATGTATACATCTCCCATTTTAGTTTGGTGGACTGTATCCCTTAAATGAGCCAAAATCATCCCATTTAGGTCGGTTCCCAAGCCCTCTCTGAAGCCCACCTGGAATTTACTATAGCAGGCCTTCCCTCTAATAACCTTATTGAGGTCCCTCAAGAGCAAAATGCCAAAGACTTTGCTCGCTGCATCTAACAGTGCAATAGGCCTGTAGTTCTGTGGATTTAGGACATCCCCTTTTTTGTAAATTGGAATTATAATGCTCTGCGACCAGGTTTTAGGGATAGTGTGATATCTAAATACATCATCAAAAATGGGTTTGAGTAATTTAGCCCACATTTCTGGGGCCGCCTTTATAACAAAGGGGGGAATACCATCGGGGCCCGGTGCTCTAGAAGGTTTGAGCTTGTTAATGGCCCATTTGATATCTTCTATATCCCACAAACACTCACTTACAACCGGAGGGCCCAAGTTCACTTCCTGTTCCCTAGCGAGATTCTCGGGTAGAGCGAACTTTGCTTTATAAAAGAGAGTCCACACATCCGCTTGAATGGGGCAATCTAATTTGTCTTTCGAGGGCGTTAGTATGGAGTTGATGGTAGACCAAAATTTAACCTCTCTGCCCTTACATAGATTATACATCATCAATTGATGTGTTTCTTGGTAGTGATCCATTCTAAGAGACTTGATAAAATTTTTATAGTTCTGAATTATTTTTTTCTTTTTCAGCCTAAATTCCTCGAGAGGAATAGATCCTTTTTTCAAGGCTTTAATTTCCCTATATTTAGCATGCTTGGCTTTTTGAATTCTGGGATCAGCCACCCGCACCCTCAGTGTCGGCACCTCCAGATCTCTGGCCCTACTAATTTTATAAACACACGACAAAATAATGTTATAGTAGGAACCTCCCAACTCAATATCATCCTCCCTGATACTTTGAAGCTGCACCTGTGACAAATTTTCCAACACCATGGTATTAAATTTCTTAATTATTTTCTTATTCCAAATAACTCTTCTCCCATTGTTTCCCACCTCTAAACCTTGCAACAAGGGATTGACAGAAATACTCCTGACTGGGATCAAGAGAGAAAAACATAAGGGAACGTGGTCGCTTAATTCGACCTCCATATGTGATAGTTTTCCACAGGCTTGCTTCCAGCCATTAGATACATAGAAGAAATCAATTCTAGAGCTCTTACTTCCTCTTTTCCAAGTATGTTTAGGAAGATTCCAATCTAAGGCGTAGTCTAAAAGACCCAAATCCCAGTTATATAAGTAGTTGTCCCACCTTATACCTCTTTTTGTCGTCGTACTAAGAAGTCTAGGTAATACCCCTCTTTCATTAAGCACCGAACCATCGGCACAAGCTGAGTTGAAATCTCCTCCCAAAATAATGCGATTTCCTAACCCTTTCTCAAACCAATTTCCCAAAATTATATCTAGAGAGTCCTCCACTTCCTCAATGTCTACTTTTAGCGGATTCCAGTAGAGGTTCAAAAGGAGAATCGGCTCTAGATTATTCTCCCTAGATAGCATAAGAGCCAGGAGCCAGTTACTCCTAAATATCACCTCACCTTCTAACCCCAAATTGCGATTGATTGCAATAACCAGGCCTCCGCTGGGTCTGCCCAGCTGACCCCTGGTAGCTACTGAAGAAAAAGTGTAGAAACCTTCTATGTGCATGTCTGAAAGCATCATAGTTTCCTGTAAGAAATAGATACGGGGGCGTACATAGTTTTCCCTTTTATTCAAGAACGTGTTGAGATTGATTCCCCCACAAGAGTTCCAAGAGATCACCTCAATCTCTATATAGTTAGGAACACCTTTTGTCTTGTCTAAATGTTTCCAGGGTTTTGAGTGCCGGTTGTAACCATGACCAATCCTGATTATTATTCAGGAGGCTTGAAATCAATGCCAACCCTGGGCCCAAGTTTTCAAATTTATTATTATCAAGTTGAATAATTTGTTCGATTTGACTGTTATTCGGTTCCTGATATTCAAGAAAATTATTGGCCTCTTTCTTATCTGCTAATGAGAGTAGATCATAGCCCAAAGAATTAAGATTTTTTTCTTGGGCACGCACCATATCTGCCACCATTTCTGAATGAAAGCAACTTACCATTCTGTGGTTGTTGCAGTTGGGAAGAGATATGGCATCTATATCATCTGTAGTTATAGCTCGTAACACAGGGATCTTTTTAAACAGATTTAAAAGATGAGTTCTGTTCAAATTAACATGTGAGTCTGTTATGTTATTGTTAATCCAACCCACTATTTTCCCTGTACAGAGCTTAGTAGGGGCCTGAATCACAGTGGATTGTTTCTTTGTATGATCTACTCTAAAAGGGCTCATAGCTTCATCTTCCGGATCTTGTGTTTTAGGGGGTTGTATATTTTGAAGATTTCTTTCCATAATATTAGCGGTAGAACTA
Organism: Ambystoma mexicanum; assembly: GCF_040938575.1. NCBI lineage: Eukaryota > Metazoa > Chordata > Amphibia > Caudata > Ambystomatidae > Ambystoma > Ambystoma mexicanum. The sequence continues at coordinate 604,220,195 of NC_090930.1, read as the reverse complement.
CTAGCCCCCCCACACGATTCGGTCAACCCCTCAACGGTATTGGCATTAATATTTACAGCCGGCTGAATTTCTTGGGAGACCGTGGGGAATTTGACCTGTTGTGTGCCTAAAGATGTTCTGGCATGTTTAGTGCTAATTATTGTGCCAAAAGCTGTCATCTTTGTTTGTTTGGTTTGAATAAGTTCCAATCCGCTTTTCGGCAAGTTATTCTTTTCCTTATTAGCGTCTATAGTAGTTTCCCCACAAGCCACCGGGCCTTTATTTTTCTTGCCCTGGACTGAATTATCTTCCTTATGGGCATTCTTGGGACCCCCCCTCACTTCCGTCTCTTCCGGACACACGATGTTTCTAATTCCTTTAAGGTTGGTATTTCTACCTTTGATTTTCGTATTGGGCATGTTTTTACTTTTTTTAAGTGTCCTCCCTTGCTTTTTAGATTTATTACGCTTACCCACTGGGGATTGGGGCACCTCATTTATATTGTAGTCGGAGATATTCACAGGCACTTTTCCGTCCTTATTACTCTTTGCCTCCAATTCCATCTCTTGAGTTGGTGATTTATTATCTCTATATTTGGTCTTGTGTTTGCTTTTTAGCCCTTTAATTGGTGTAGTGTATTGAGGGGATCTTGTATCTTCACTGCTGATGTTCAATAGTTCTATGTCATTGAGGGATACTCTCGTATGCATCTGTGTACTATGGTTATCCAACTCCTGATCTTCGGAGCCTCCTTCAGTTGCCATCATTATGACATCTATGAGTGTTGAAGGACTATCGGGAGAAACCATCTTCTTTCCGTAATTATTATTATTGTCCTCGTTATCTTTTTGGCCCTGGGAATTGCATTCCCCTAGCTCTCTCTTAGACGAAGTGGGGCGGTCTCCTCAAAGCATAGCTTCCAACAGAGTGGTAATTTTTGCATCCATGGTAGTTAATCTTATGTCCTGTTCCTTTCTAAATTTGTCACATCGACTCTGTTCTTTAATGATGTGCTCCTTCATGGTCTTGCCCTCTACTATTCCCTCCAAAAATGCCAGACGAGACACCAGCTGATTGAAAGCCGCCTGTTGCCCTATCATAGAGCCCGCCATGGTCTCTTGAGACTCCCCCAGTGTTTTCAAGGCCAGATTAAGACTAATGTGTAGGTTTGATAGGAGTGGTAACAAATAATCTCCGTTCTCCTTCCTACTTAAACCAGGTGTTTCTTGTTTGTTTTCCTCTACTACCTGGATTTCTCGTAGAAATTGCTGGGAATCCGTGGCTTTGTCTTCCATTTGCACTATAATTTCCTCCCCTTTATCTGTTTGAGTAGAGGCTGTTTTGTTGTGTATAGGCGAATTGACCATTTCTAGGGGCAATTTAACCAAAGATTGTTGCGTACCCACTAGTTGATTCCCAGTTATGTAGTTGTTTTCATCATCTGGATTAAAATAAGAAGGTGCTCCCTCCGATAGGCTCCTTGTCCCCTTTCCATTATGCACAGATCTACCTGCTGGAATCTCTAAATCCACAATTTCTTTAAGCAAAACACCCGTAGCATCTGCCATAGTAAAGAAAGAGTCATCTAAGTCGCTTTCCCCAATAGGTTGATTCGGATTATACTTAGGCCGACTAGAGGTCCCTTTAGGATGGCCCTCCCCCTCATTTAGTTTAACGGTTTCTATCCTTGGAGAATTTATGGGAGACTGCCCAATATCGTTATTCTCCTTTCCGAAAATGAATGTAGCTGGCGAAATATGTGAAAATTGCGTGAATCTGGGTGGGTTTATACCCTTCCAGGGTAACGATTCTGAACTTTGTCCAGCTTGTGATTTAGTATTCAGAATCTTCCTCTGAAGAGGGGTAGAAGCGTGATAGCGGACTACCTTTTTAATACCAATAAAACTTTGTTGGAGGCATTCTTCATCTGTAAGTTCCTGTCTGAATTCTGGTTTGTCCTTATGGACCCCATTAAATTCAGAATCTACTGATTCCATAACCCCATTACCAGGGGCTACGTTATCGGCCACTACGAGGTCGGTAGTAGAGGAGCTCCTTTGACCCCCTTCAATACTTAAAATAGACTTTTCTTTAGTCTTATCCACAATTAAAATAGGATTAGGCATATTTCCAGTGAGATTTGTGTGCACAGATGTGTCGCTAAGCCTCCCTAAGCCGGGTTGATCCTCCATTGTAGGTGCTTGGTTCTCAACAGTTTCAAACCCACTTCTAAGTGCGGGCATGTTAAAAGTAGATACACAGGTATTAAGTTACTTACAGAGGGGAGCACAGCTCGCAGCCTCTAGATATAAAAAAATGATCCCTCCGAAAAGGCTCTGAGTAAAAGCAATAAAAACAGTAGCTGGGAACAAAAGATATGCGATTAAAAAAGCATATAATGTTTATCAAGTACTTTTAAAATCAATATCACAATCGTATGAAAGCATCACCTTGGGAACGCCCGATGGCTTGAGGAGCAGCCAGAGTCCGTCTCTCCTCCCCAGTGTCCAGCTAAGAGCAGCAGTTGACCCCTGTAAAAAATACTTTATAAATGAGACCCAGCCGGGCTTCCTGCGCCACCCAGAGCCAAACAGCAGCAAAACAGTACAGCTAAAGACAGACTGCAACGCCCTTTACTCCGCGGACGGGCTTAACGCCGCAAGGGTGGTTTGGGCTGGTCTATCAGGCTGCACAAAGTCACGTGATTGCCCACGTGATCGGCGGTTAGCTCCGCCTCCTCCAGGAGCGAGCGTGCCTCAGCAAGAGCCCTCCGTGGCTCGCAGTGCCAAGGATACAGTTTCCCAAAGAACGTTCGTGCAGGTGTAGTAGCTCTCTCCTCTCACAGCAAAATGCACCACAAGGGCGGTTTGGGCTGGTCTATCAGGCTGCACAAAGTCACGTGATTGCCCACGTGATCGGCGGTTAGCTCCGCCTCCTCCAGGAGCGAGCGTGCCTCAGCAAGAGCCCTCCGTGGCTCGCAGTGCCAAGGATACAGTTTCCCAAAGAACGTTCGTGCAGGTGTAGTAGCTCTCTCCTCTCACAGCAAAATGCACCACAAGGGCGGTTTGGGCTGGTCTATCAGGCTGCACAAAGTCACGTGATTGCCCACGTGATCGGCGGTTAGCTCCGCCTCCTCCAGGAGCGAGCGTGCCTCAGCAAGAGCCCTCCGTGGCTCGCAGTGCCAAGGATACAGTTTCCCAAAGAACGTTCGTGCAGGTGTAGTAGCTCTCTCCTCTCACAGCAAAATATGTTTCCTACTTCTCTTAATCGCTATGTTTGTCAGTGACTAAAGGTTGTTCTCAATTGCCAAAGAAATCTGGATTCCTTGCCCTTCAACACCCTTCATCCATTCTTCCCTCTCAAAGCGAAGTGATGGAGGCTTCAGGGCAGCTCCAAGAGGGCACTCTTTGAAATGTTTCCAAACAATCTTTAATAATATTATTTATATTGCTACATGCTGTAAGCCCCCATGCCTCTCAGTGCTATAACGTGGACCTGCTATCATTCAATTTCAAAGTATGCCTATCAGAACCTTGTCAAACTCAAACTCCTAGGCTTGTGGTTAGTGTAATTAGCGCCAGGCAATGTTTGGCCTAGTGTTAAATACATTTGCACAGGTGTAGAGCTTTTGTAATACTGTTCTCAGGGCTGAATCATATAAACTGCATTGGTAACAAAGTGAATTAGCACATATATTTTCTATGGTTTAACACCACTGCAGAGCACATAAAGTGTTTTACCATAGATCATTTTAGTCAGTTCTGGTGTTGCACCAGAAGTTCTCTTATTTTGCTCATGTTTAAATGTTTTAGTGTAAAGAAGTGAACGGGCTTCATTTACAAAAACGATTTTAAATAGGAAAATCCCATTTAAAAAGGATTTGTAAATCAGGTCCAATGTGTTTTATTATAGTCATCATAGTCTAAAAATTGTCATTGTTTTGATTTCTACACATTGCCAGCCAAACAGACTTTGGGCCTCATCACGAGTAGGGCTATATCTGGGCGTAATTACCATCAAGCGTTTTTAGCGTGAACTTTCAGGATAGGTCGTGCAGAAACCACTGTGCCATGAGTCAACAGACACACGCACACATCCCGGTGTTAATGCTAATACCACTCGACCCAAATAATGCTAATACACAAAATCCCAGCTGAAGTCGCGGTGCCGGCACCGTGCGTTAGCACGGCGCGCTATTAGAGCGATGTAATAGCGTGCAGGAAATGCATCGCCGCCCGAACGGGAAACTCTGCAGTGGCCATTATGGAAATCACAATCCATTAGAAGTCTGTGCCCCAGGTACCGATAGAGAGCAACTGAATCAAAAAATGTTACAGGAGCGTGCAAGGGGCAAGTCAGCCCAGGATCAGATCCGTAAACCAAAATGTATGGAATCTGAGCTTAACGTCCTTGTGGAAGAGGTGATCAGCAATTCTGAGGAGCTGTATGGGGCACAACAAAAAAAACTGTTCAAAGCACCGCAATCACATATGGGGCACCATCAGCAAGATGGTGTCTGCAGTCGCTGTGTCCCCAGGGATACAGTACGCACTATAACAACCCACGGATCTGTGTCTGGAGCATCCGAGCCTAGCACTGGAGAGACTGCATGGCAAACGGGGAAGGATCACCACCACCACCGGAGCACATGCCATGGGAGTAGCGCTGGACCAGCATCATCGACATGGCGGGGATAGAGGGAGTCAGAGGAGCAGAAGCAGGTGCTGCCATCCAGTAGGCTGAAGGTGAGTCAACCTCCCCAAATACCAAATGTAATGTGAACAGCCCACCACACCATCCCTCATTGTGAATATGCATGAGCTGGGCATTGTGACTGTGTGCAGTGTGTGGGAGCCTCCACAGGCACCCACAGCAGCACCCATGTGCCAGTGCACCTAGGCCACCCCTGTGAGCCAGAGCTGTGGGGGAGGGCAGCCAGGGGACACATCCAAGTGCCATACACACAGCTATGACATGGGCACAGCAGTGCATCATTACCAGCTGGCCGTGTGAACCAGATGCTTTCCAGACAATAAAAACCCACACCAACAACCAACTTCTGACATGCCACCACCGGAAAGCTAGATTGCCAAGTGTTTCCTCCCTCCTGCACCATGCCGATATATAAAAAAACCCATTGCAAAATGCAAGCAGGCTAGGCCCGTGCATGAGTCCATCCGTCCTCTGCAACCCCTTCCTGTAAGTACGTCCATGCATGCCAAAACAAGTAAGCAAATGTGACCTGCTGCCATCCCTTAAGTCCCCTACAGACACGCAGGCATCACCTGAGGTGTACAGATAGGATGAGGTAGCTGGTGCCATCCCATCAAGCGCCCACCCATGCCTCCACCAGCACCCCCTGAAGGGGCTGACAGGGCACACCAAGGCAGAAGACCCACCCCACCTCTCCACACTGCAGCAGTGCCATGCCACCACCAAGGGTCAAACACTACAGGGCCATGCCAAATCCAATGGTCTGACCCTCCAGGGCCCCACCAACACCAATGGCCAACCCCTCAGGGCCACGCCAACACCAATGTCTCAACCCTCCTGGGCCACACCAACACAAATGGCACAACCCCCCAGTCCCGACCAGGAGGAGGCTGTTGAAGCAGCCCCAAAATCAACAACCCATGAGGAGGGAGGGGCAAGCAGCAATGACCAGCAGGCTGCTGCATCCCCCACACATGAACACATGCAAGTGCCAGAAATGAGCACACCACCGTAGAGCCATGACCATGTGGAGGTGCACAGTCCAAGACCACAGTGCCTTGCACACCGTTGTCGCGCCTACACCCCGGTGGCTGACGAGGACACACCCTCATATTCCTCATCATCGGGCAGCCCCACCAGGCAGGACAGCCCCCAGGCAGCACATCCCTCCAGGCAGCCTGGCCCCACCCCAACACCCCCTACTGGTCCTGTGGCTGCTGTGATGGCATGACTGGATGTCATTGAGGCATGTCAGCTGAGGATTGAGGGCATTGCCAGAGGACACAATAGGCACGTGAAGGCCATCAACCATGCCAAAAGGAGTGCTACGAATACCATGGCCAGGAACAATGCCTGCAGGATGATGGTGGTGGAGCAATGCACAGCATCCCTCACTGGGTTCGTGCAGAGGATAAGGGAGCTGTGTGAGGGGCTCTGTATTTGCAGAAAAAATGAGGGAAACCAATAGCCCCCTCCAGCAGCAAATGCAAATGCCTGCCTCTATCCCATCTACCTCCCTCTCCCCAGACGAGCAGTCCCAACAGGGAACCCCATGACAGAGGTCACAGCGCACACTGCTACAGCGCTCTCCCGAATCTGGTGCACATGGGAAGTGGCCACATACCCAGTGATTGCACTGTGCACTGTCAGCCTGAGGGGCCATCACATGTACACATGGTTGGGTAGGGGAGGGGGAATGTGTACAAGGGAGTTGGTGGTGGGTATGTTACAGGGGAATGTGCACAGGGGAGCTGGTGGTGGGTGGGGGTTGTGGGGACTGTGTACAGGGGAGTTGGTTGTGGGTGGGGGTAGGCAGGATGGGTTTAGTTTCACATTCATTAAAGCCTGTTGAAATGCAAGGACAATCATGATTGTGTACTAGTGATCTTTATTCAAAATGTGCAGCTCGTGTTATGTGTCCAGTCACTATGCTAAAAATAATTATCGATCAGTGCCTGTCAGGCCAGACTCTGCTCCCTCACCAAATCCCTGTGTGCATCGACTCTGGCTCTGGCTCTTGCTCCGGCAATATGGTCGATGGGTGTCTTTCCTTCATATTTCATGCCATGCATTATTTGTCCTGTACATGCACCCTGTGTTGTTGAGGTAGCTATCATGTGGTGGATGACAGCTGACGGTTGACTACACATGGGATTGCTGCAGTGGCATGGGTGGACATCACACTACAGGTAAGCGGATACATGAGCCACATTTACTCATCATGAATAGGCATGTGCTTACATTTCAGACCTATGATAGGGTGTAGGAATATTCACTTTGATTGTCGTGCAATGGGCACCGGCAGCCTTGTGCATCAGGTTCCACCTGCGCCGCTCCTTGGATATGATTGGGTCTGTGGTGCATCCAGTCCCACAGGATGGTTCTACTTTTATGACTGCCTGATATGGGGAAGTCTGCATTTGTCTTTGATGTGCCTGTATCACTGGATGATAATAAATGTTCATTACACCACCAATTTTGTATAACAGTCAACAGATGTTTCAATGCACCAATGGGATACTCTGTGATGGTGATGTACTTGGTTACTCCTCGGTATTCATTACACAGTAAATTAGGGGATGGGGAGTGGTATCCTCTCACTTTAGATTTCTATCTCGGGCCGTGGGCAGACTTGCTGCTGGGTGAAGGAGTGTTGGATCTGCACTGCAGTACATTCCAGGTGCGTTCTGGTCATTGTGGTCTAATGTGTTGTGTTTGCATTGATGTGTGTCCATCACCATGTGTGGGTGCCGTGTGCATGCACCCTTCGATCCCCCCCCCATTAATGGTTCAGTTGTTGCAGGGGTGCTGACGGTGCCTCCTATTGCCATGCAATGCTTCCTGTGGCGATTGCCCCTTCCGTTTTACTTTTGCTGTTGTTGCGTAGCACCATGAAGTCATGGGTTGATCCATGGTAGCGGGCACAGCAGTGGCTGATGATTAGGTCATGCGCACAGCTCATCTGCACATTCAAGTATTGATAGTGCTTGTGGTTTCCGAAAGACTGCCTCATGGGTCTGGGACGCAACAAATGCAACCTGGGTGCAGTTGATGGCTTCAATGACAATGGGCACTTGTGTGATGGCATAGAAGCTTGCCTCATGATCTTTCACATGGGCCTGCGTGGTGAGCGGTGCCATGTGCAGGTTGACATGGCGCAGCAGGGCATCCAGCACCTGGCTCAGGACTGCACTGAATGTTGACTGAGCCATTCCATGCATCATGGCCACAGACTGCTGGAATGTGCCAGTCCCTAGGAACTGCAGGACCGCCACCAGCTTGACCAGTGGGGGCACCACTGTGCGGATGGCAATCCTGCTTCCAATGTAATTTTGTAACTTGGCCAGCAGCTCAGTGATGCCAGGATGGGGTAGGATTCTTTCTTAGAAGGTGACAGGAATGCCTGTAGAATCACAAGATTGTTCTGTCCTGGTAAGTTCAAGGAAAGGATTGGTGAGGAGCCGACATCTTTCTCCCGAAACTGTGCGCCACTTAGGATCGGGAGCTGGCGTTTCCCGAACGCGGAGGTGGAGTAATAGGGCACTCTCTCACAAGGTGTTTATCAGAGGCACAGTACATGCACAGTCCGGTATGAATCAGACGCATCCTTTCTTTTGGGGTAATGGGTCCTCGGAAGGCTCCTAGTTGCATGGGTTCTGGGTCCGGGGTTGGAGATGCAGCAGGCTCTTGTTTGTATGGGTGGACCGTAGCAGCCTTTTGGGATGTTGGCTTAGACTTCCTTTTCTCTGCCTTTCTTTCCTGGATCTGGAAATTGATTTGTAGGGAGACATCCATGAGAGCTTGGAAGGAGCTTGGGTGGGCTACCCTGGCTAACTCGTCCATTATCTCTTCTTTTTAGGCCTCTTCAAAAGAGGGTGAAGCTGGCTTCTTGGGACCAATCAGCCTCTTTTACTAATTGTTTAAAGCGGGTCACATACGTAAGTATATCCTGGGACCCTTGTTGAAATTCAAGCAATGTTTCTTGAGCAAGTTCTGGCCGATCAAACATGGCCTGTAGGGCTTCCACAAACCCATCATAATCATCCAGGAATGCGTCGCCCGTATGGACTAGGGGGGTTGCCCAGGTCAGGGCATTGCCCGTGAGATGTGATATCATAAATCCCACCTTTGCTATTGGGGTGGAAAAGTAGTATGGCTTGAAGGTAAAATGTACCAAACATGAATCAAGGCAGGCACGGAGGGTTTTTGAAGAGCCATCGTATTTGTCCACTACTCCTCCCAACAAGACACTTTCTTTGGCTGCAGAGTCACGAGATAAGAATAGCTGCTTTAATGCAGCGTTCTCTGCTTTAAGGTTCTGGACTTCAGTGGTTAGTTCCTGCATACCTCGCATGAGGTTTTGAACCGCAGCTTCCATCTTTCTATTTGTATCGGGTTTAAGGCGTCTCAATCTGTCACAAGTCTCTCCCCTTCTCACCTGTTTCTCTTTACTTGCAACCTTCTTGGATGTGTTCTTTCGCACGGTCCGGGATTTGTACAGGCCCATGTGCAGGTCTTCAGATTCCAGCGTGAGGATTGCAAGTCCTACGCCATGTAACGTTCAAATATCCAGGACCAGGAACCAGGAAGGAAACAGTATCCTAACTCGGAGGCACGGAGCGCTGTGACCCAAGCACAGGAGAAGTCCAGGAAGAAAGCACGGAAGAGGGTAGTTCAAGGAAAGGGAATGGAAAAGGGAGTGTAATCAAGGAAATGGGAAAATGAGACTCGGAAGGAGGCCCCAAGCAAACTCCGGCAACACACGTCTGACTACACTAAGCGGTAGTGTTGAGACGCGCAGAGCCGCGGGGGCGTGACTGTATTGTAGGAAGTTGAACTTAGCACGTAAAGGCTGGTAAGATGCGTTTCATATTCAACAGCCATGTTGGAAGGATCACGGAATTCAGTCCTCTATGGGTCAGGGACCACGATGTCCAGAACGAATGTAATCAGCGGTTCATGACAGCATATTAGTGTACTTATACATACCTGCTGATAGGAAAGGTACGTGGCCACATGTTGCCATGCATGCCTCTATTGCCTTGTAGTGGGTGTGCAAGGACTAGGCTTTTTGGTGCATGGGCAGAGGCCGTAGGCCTCCACATGAACCCAGGAGTCTAGGGCTTGGTCATAACCGTACTGAAAGGAAGGCCATTAAGACATTGCCACATGGAAGGAATTTTTCAGAGCAAACTTTTGTGATATTGACCATTGACACAGTTACTGAGATATACTTTATTGTTGGTTAGGTGCACAGGCGACTATTATATTTTTCTCAGTGCAGGGACAATCTATAGGGGAAGAAGAGTGCATTGAAGACAATATGAGGGTATTAGGAGTTGGTGTACTATGTTGCATTGTGCATGGAAAGCCCCTACTGATTTCTATGCATGGCTAGTGCCCTTTCAGCTAACAGTCTAGATACTGGTTGGAAGTAAGTTTGCCAATGTTGCCTTTTTTCGGTCTGTTTATATACTGATATGTTACTTCAGTTTACACTCTTGGAAATATGTATGCATCCTGTGGGTGCTCACCATTACAAAATGGTTGTGGAGGACATTTTGCAGTTAGTACAGCAATAGAAGGTGAGTGCAGTGGCAGTACTTGAATATGGAGGACGTGAATGGCCTTGTTGCCGGTCAAGGATTGACATGGCACTATTTATGTTTGGTATGGTGTGCCCCTCATAGTAGGCTGTGTTTTCGGAGTGAAGGAAGATATAGCGACATGACACAAGTTATTAAGCATAACATATGTAAAGTAGGGGTAATGTACAGACCAACTCACATACCTTTGTAGCTGACAACATCATGAACGTTGTTAAGTGCAGCCCTATACTGGACGGCAAGGTATCTGTCAGTTAGCTTTGTTTTGCGTACTTGATGAGACTGTGAATGAACGCAGTTGGCGTTTCTATTGTGTGCAAATGTAATGTGTGCATTGCTTCCATTGCCTATACGTGTGTGTGGCATATACCATCCCAATGGTCATTGGCGTCACTGACTTTTCTTGTGGAGAGTAGTTGCTCACGGCGTACATGGGAGGTATTTTGTTTATGTGTGTGCCAAGCGTAGCGCACTTTGTCAAGTGAGGACCTAGCTCCGGAAAGGAACAACATAATCAAAAGCAAAAGGAGACATGCGCACACAGAGCGTACGATTCTAGAACATTTGCATAGTTTACTAACAACACAATGATTTGTTCGAAGTACTTTGTTTTGCTACAGAATGTTCACGAGAACGTGTAAGTTGGGTGCTTTCATCGTTCTTTTATTGCACAAACACAGTCCAGTGAGCAATGCCGTCTGTGCACTACTGTACTTCTGTTTTTGTCCAGCAAAGTGGGCAAAGGTGTACGTACTGGTGCTTGGTGGGCCATGTGGAAGAGCACAATTTGAGAGCGGTCAGTTGCAGAACATTGGCATAGTTTATTAACAACATAGTGATTTGTTTGAAGTAGTATATTTTGCTACAGAATGTTAACGAGAATGTGTAAATTGGCTCCTTTCACTGCGCTTTTATTTTGCAAACAAAATTCAGTGAGAAATGGCGTCTGTGCATTTCTGTACATCTGTTCTCGTCTAGCAAAGTGGGAAAAGGTGTGCTTAGTGGCGCTTGGTGGGTCGTGTGGAACAAAACATTTTCTTTGCAAGGTACACAAGGTAGCAGCTGGTGACTCTGGGATGCCTAATAGCATGAAGGTTTGCAGGTTGGTACATATGCAGGAACCACAAATGGACATACATGCCCATATCGGTCGGCCCCGATAATAACGACGGAAAAGAAATCCCTTATGGTAATCTTCCAATGCTTGGTCCACCACCCGTCTATTGGAATGTGGAAGGGATGTCATGCGCAGTAAGGTGCAAGATATCTGAGAGGAAAGAGGAACAAGAGTCCATGTAAGTAGTCAGTATTAGTGGCAGCGCACAGGAGAACAGTTTGAGGGAAGGATGGCGTAATAGGTGGCTGCCTCATGGACTATGCACTGTGTTTTAGTGAGTAGTGTCATATGTTAACTCACTGTCGGCTGCAGTATGCTGTACAGTACTCCTATACCAACTAAGACTATCCCGTGAAAAAAGAATGCACTTCAGTTAAACAAACATTATTAATGGGATGTTATGGTTAAGTTGCACTACTAACCCCCTATCACCTTTACTGGAAAAAATATGATAAGGCAATGTTATGGTTAAAGTGCCGTACTAAGGACCTATGAAATTCACTAACAAAAACATTGTTAAAGGGATGTTATGGTTAAGTTGTGCTACTAAAAAACAGTTCCCTTTACTGAAAAATCTACTCTAAAGCAACGTTATGCTTATACTGCCCTACTAAAAACCTATGAAATTCCCCAAGAAAAAACATTGTTATTGGGACGTTATGGTTAAGTTACCCTACTAAAAAACATTTCCCTTTACTGAAAAAAGTACCCTTAAGCAACGTTATGCTTAAAGTGCCCTACTAAAAACCTATGAAATTCACTAATAAAAAAACTTTGTTAAAGGGACGTTATGGTTAAGTTTCACTACTAAAAAACCTATAAATTCAATGGAAAAACATTGTTGCAGGGATGTTATGATTACAGGTAAAACCGAAAACCCCCAGAAATTCATCAGTTATGGTAAGCTAAGCAACCATAACTCGCGCTACCCCTGTGCACTGCAAGAACTAACACATCACAAATGTCATTCATGACATGACTGTTGACATCGCATGTGTATATAGTTTTCTTAAACACCCTCCACAAGGGGTTGTCATTGTAATGTTGGCAGAAAACTATCAGAAATCAACCACACTCACCTATCAAGTAATTATATTGTACTAGACCTTTGTATGCAAATGAACTATGTGCATGTGTCAGCATTGGAATGTTGAAAAATATTATGTATAGTATTGGTTATTTACACAAAGTTGCATGTTTGGGTGTCTCTTTGTATGTACCATCATCTGCATCTCATTAATTTAAGTTTCATTCCGCTTTTTCATCCATATTAAAACAAGCACTGTGTTATAGGGGGATGCTGGAACTTTTACAATAATCTTTGCCTCCTTCACAACAGGTCCAGAGTATGACGTATGCATACTTACAGTTCCCTTGCTAGAATGAAAGTAAATCCTACAAAGGACATACTTTGAGACTGAAATGCATGTAAGCTTGCACTGTTTCAAACTTTTCTGATTTTGGTTCTAACGTTACACTTCCTCCCTAATGCAGAATAGATTACAAATCAAACATTGCAAAGCAAAATACTTTTGAAGGCAACATTACAATTACTATGTTTTGTAGGGTGATCTCAGATCAAGTCCATCTGTCATCTCTGAGGTCATCAGGTGACATCTGAAATATTTATTATGACCAAATTATGTACACTGTTTTCGAGGGTACGTTCATACGAATGCTCTATTTATGTTGCAAAAGCAAACCTTATAGTATATGGTTCCTAATCATTTTAAACTACTTTGTGAGGAAGTTCTCTGTGCGATGAAAGATTTACATTTTCAGTACGATTGACATTTTTAAAGAAATTAATATTCTATTCAAGGAATGTACTCAATATGTCGAATTAGAAGAGGCACAAGGACCAAAGGTATACATAACCTAATATGAAATATAATTCGGCATCACAATGCATTAGGAATACATTTTGATAATATTGTAATGTTTTCAAGTCCTTGAAGTTGGCTCTTTTTGTAGATATGTACATATGTGTGTTTTCGTGGAAATGAAATTTGCTTGATTTGAGCCATATAACAACTGTGATGTTTTCAGCTTGATGTTGCGGTCGGGGCATGGTTTCGAAGCAAATTAAGAAAACAAGGGTAAAGAATGGACCAGTTTGTTTTGGAGAAGATTTACATGGATGTTTTATTCATATACGTTTTTTAATTAGAAAATCATATCTGATGTATATGTGCTATACAATGAGCATGTTTTTCAATACATCTTTTAGAGGCCCAGAAGGAAGACGAAAATAAAGTCTCAGACAACAACTGAAGCCAAAGATGGTGTTTGCAAAACAGATTTTGCAATGGAACAATAACTATTTGAGGCGTAGCGTTGTCCAGTAAATTTTCAGTCTTGTGATGCGTATGTCCAGTGGCCGGAAAATGAATGGAATCTCACCTGCGAACTGTACAAAGTTACCATGGACCATTGCTACTTTGTGCAAATTGAACCAGATGAGACTGAAGACAATGAAGATTGATTGCCATTTCTCGTGGACCCTTTAACACAATCTACACACTCTAAAATTGTTCCACACAAGAAACATTCAATGTTACCTGTTTCTCCATTTCATGTTGAAATATCAATGACTATCAGAGGCAGAAGCTTCAATGTAATTTACAGAGGCATCTGCTCAAGAACTGGAGTTCAATTTGCCTAGTTTGGGGGAATTCACAAAACACAGTACTGCAGGACTATTGGCTTAGGATTAGCACATTGTATTCCACAGCTGCCTGCTAGAGATTATGCAAATGCTGAAATGTGTACATACATTAAGAGGGATCATATGCAGGAGACATTTGTGAATGTGTCTCGTGTATTACAAGGCACCAACCTGAAAATTCAGGCCAGCTGTGTCCACCTCCATAATACATTTTCATGGTCTGCTCATCCGATGCCCGGCAAAGTGCCTGCTATAAATCTACTTTGTTCAGCAGCTTTACTGTTCAGCGGATCGACTTTCAGTAAGATTTCCAGTTTCTGTCAATTTGTGGGACTTGACCTCCTTGCTAAAACCCAGTACTACAAAAATCAAAGTGAATTCTTATTCCCCACTATTAGTCATGCCTGGAAAATCAAACAAATGTCAATGGACAGTACATTCTCTGGCAAATGTTTCAGGTTAGCTGGCTATGGACAGTTTGACAGTCCATGATTTTCCATTAAGTCCTCACATACCACTTTCAAGACATGAAAAGTAGAACAAATTGTGAGTTCATTGATCATGCAGGTGTCTGAATGTGCATCGTCTATGGCCATGGAGAAACATGGTTTCATTAAATCTGTTGAACATCTGGAATCCAGGGGAATGCAAATAGACCTGATAGCAACTGGCTGGCACGTTTCAATAGCCAAGGCCATGCAAGAGCAGTTTCCCCACATTTGGCATCAATTTGATGTATGGCACATTGCCAAATCAGTCAATAAAAAAGTTACAGCTGCTGGTAAAAAAAATAAAAAAGGGTTAGGAAAATATTTTAAAGTGGTGTCAGTCTATCAGCAACCATCTTTGGTTGAGCTCCAAAACCTGTGATTGACTTTAGAAATTCTACTTGAAAAATGGCGTTCATTGAGGCAGTATTGTTCAAACGTACAATCATGAACAGAAAACCAACATTTCCAAAAATGTGCACATGGACCTTTATCGAAGCAGCAGAAATGCAAGAAGAAATGGTTGGTGCCATGTTCCCCTCCACACAAAGCACTTAAGAAGATCATCTACGATAAAACGTTTTCAAAAGACCTGAAGAAACTCACAGAATTCTGTCATACTGGAGATTTGGAGGTGTTCCATAATATGTGCCTAACGTACAGGCCCAAAAGCTTACATTTCGGCATAGACGATATGGAGGCCAGAACAAGACTATCTGTACTTGTGCACAATGAGAACGTTTGTAGTGAACAAGCAACAACTGCAGGAACATTTGGGATGCTTTGTCACCTCGTGGCCTTTACAAAACAAGGCAAACAATGGTCGGCCAAACCAATATACCAAGAAATTGAATTCGAATTTGTGAAAAATCTGACGTTGACCGCGTTGCCCATGCATTCTCATGGAATGATTCCTGATTTTGTTCCTAAGACACATACAATGCCACAAAGCAGTGTAAAGGAGCCTTGTTGAAAGGTTGACTTCCATATTTAAATAATTTGTAGCTGTCTTCAAAATCTTCTCACAACATTTTTGATACAATTGAATTTTCAATGCTAGATAATACATTACAAAGTATTTATTTACGCTGATATAAACAGGTTTATGATGCATTAATGTATATTTTTTACCTTTCCGTCATTTATATTAATCAGTCTCTGATGAGAAGACACATGTCTGTGGTTGATATTGCTACTATTTTAAAGAAGATAATTGCCCGAGCACATCAGTGCTGCACTGCCCCTTTCGGTGGGGGAAAGAGTGATATGCAAATGTGTATTTAGCATCTGTGAAAGGTACACTGAAGCTTGGTGTCTGTCAAACCCTCTGCTGGACCCGAACCCCTATGAACACATGCAATCCATGGCACTTGCACTGATGGCCTATGTTAGCTAAGATGTTCATAGTAATGATAAATCTTCCTGACCTGTGTCAAACACAGAACTTCCAGAACGTATGGATTCTTTTTTCTTACACCTCTGTGAGTGGGAACCTTTTTACACACTCACAGAATATTTTAGTCTTTGTATAGTTGTCATTTTTGGGCTCTCCATAGTATCCACATTGTCTTTCCAAAAGTATCCTCTTTAACAACTTTTTGGCAAGAAGTGACTGTTGTTGCTAGGATGCCCTGGGTGCTCCACTTTTAACTGTCTCTGGCTAACCTTGACAGAACTACAGTTCCTGAAGGGTAGAAAGTATCTTTGGATTCCTTTTACATTTTATTAAGTGAGACCAGCACCCCCAAACTAAAGTGGAGTGCTGGGTGATACTGAGTATCCCCTTTCTCATTTTAAATAAATGTAACATTTGTTACATGGACAAACTTAACATTAATGGCAGGTGGGACTAATTTTTTGAACACTTCAACTGATGTGAAAGGCCCACCTCACATCACAACAAAACATGCTCTCACATTTCTGCAAAGTATAAAAAAGGTTAGTTTACTTACCTTAGAAATGTTCTGCTATTCTGCAAAGTATATATAAGGTATTTGCTCACCGGTGAATTGGTTTTGCCTCTTCCACAAAAGTAAGGATGTTGTTTTCACTTTGTTATTCCTGTAAGGATAATTGAAAAAGTGTCCCTCAACAGGGTTTTGCTGCCCCTGACTTGCTGTTAGCCTGTCCAGAAAAAAGTCTGCCTTACATTTTAACTACATAGAATAACTTTGGATCATTCATACAGTGTAACTCTGGGTTTTGCTTTGCATGGTCTGTTTTACACAGATACAAAAAGAGTCTTAGGTTACACCTGCCTTTTAGTTGCTTTTAGTATTGGTTTTACTTACCTTGAGTGTAACTGTGTTATCCTAAAATATATGTACAAGGTGTAGGTGCGTCCTGTTGACAATAAATGTGATGAAAGGGTAATTTAAAGGGGTAAAAAGCATGTCCTTGCAGACATAACATCTATCTCATGGCTCCAGTTGGCTACATGGATCTAGCCCTTGCATCACTTGATGGTTTTGGACTGGCACAACCAATGCATTTTACACATGGATATCCCATAAAGGTATTTGATGTTGGCTGGGTTAGCGTGCGCTCCCCAACTATTCTAACCTTTTGAAAATTGCTCTGCCGCCTAGGGCTCATCCTACTCAAATAGTGGGAACCAATTCTTCGTCGCCTCAAGCCCCTTCTTGACTTGCTACAGCCTTTACAAGAAAAAACACTCCTTGCGTCAATGGGCGTGATCGTGCGCTTTCATGCACTACTGCAAGGCTACCCACTTCTCAGGGCTGGACTAGAAAGTTAGAGAACAAATATTGTCTAATGCTCCTCCTTGCTTACCCTATGCACTAGCATAGCCGATTGGCACAAGGCCTAGTCGTAGCATGAATGTAACTTATTTGGTATGGACACGCAATACCAAATGCCAAATACCCCGCAGGCAGCCCATCCACCATGACCATGCCCCGCAGGCAGCCCTTCACCCCTGGGCATGCCCCGCAGGCAGCCCATCACCCCATGGCATGCTCCGCAGGCAGCCATTTACCCCTGGGCATGCCCCACAGGCAGCCCATCACCCCTGGGCATGCCCTGCAGGCAGGTCACATGTCACCATACACTTGGGAGGCCGGATTTATGTCCCCCACCCCACCCACCCACCATTGACGGGCACCTGCCAGCAGGCCCCGACTCATGTCCCCCACCCCACACACCTACCCACCATTGGTGGGCACCTGCCAGCAGGCCCCAACTCATGTCCCGCCACCCCACCCACCCACCATTGACAGGCACCTGCCACCAGGCCCCAACTCATGTCCCCCACACCATTGACGGGCACCTGCCAGTGGGCCCTGAATCATGTCCACCACCCCAGAGACGGGCACCTGCCAGCAGGCCCCGACTCATGTCCCCCCACCCTACCCAAACACCCACCCACCATTGACGGGGCACCTGCCAGCAGGCCCAACTCATGTCCCCCACCCGAGCCACCAACCCACCATTGACGGGCACCTGCCAGCAGGCCCCGGCTCATGTCCCCCACCACACCCACCCACCAATGATGGGCACCTTCCAGCAGGCCCCGACTCATGTCCCCCAAACCATTGACGGGCACCTGCCAGCAGGCCCTGACTCATGTCCCCCACCCTGAACCCACTCACCCACCATTGACGGGCACCTGCCAGCAGGCCCCGACTCATGTCTCCCACCCCACCCACCATTGACAGGCACCTGCCAGAAGGCCCCGACTCATGTCCCCCCACCCCACCCACCCACCATTGACGGGCACCTGCCAGCAGGCCCCGACTCATGTCCCCCACCCCAAAATAGACAGGCACCTGCCAGCAGGCCCCGACTCATGTCCCCCAGCCCGCTCACCCACCCACCATTGACAGGCACCTTCCAGCAGGCCCCGACTCATGTGCCCACCCATCCACCCACCCACCATTGACGGGCACATGCCAGCAGGCCCCGACTCATGTCCCCCATCCCACCCACCATTGACGGGCACCTGCCAGCAGGCCCCAACTCATGTCCCCCCACTCCACCCACCCACCATTGACGAGCACCTGCCAGCAGGCCTCGACTCATGTCCCCCACCCCAAAATAGATGGGCACCTGCCAGCAGGCCCCGACTCATGTCCCCCCTCCCCAACCCACCCACCATTGACGTGCACCTGCAAGCAGGCACCGACTCATATCCTCCAACCCTACCCATAGACGGGCACCTGCCAGCAGGCCCCGACTGATGTACCCCCAACCCACCCATACCATTGATGGGCACCTGCCAGCAGGTCCCGACTCATGTCCCCCAACCCACCCTCCCATCCCCCATTGACGGGCACCTGCCAGCAGGCCCCGAATCATGTCCCCCAACCACCAACCCACCCACCATTGACGGGCACCTGCCAGCAGGCCCCGACTCATGACCCCCAGCCCACTTTGACAGGCACCTGCCAGCAGGCCCCGACATATGTCCCCACCCACCCACCATTGACGGCACATACCAGCAGGCCCCGACTCATGTCCCCCACCCCACCCAACCACCTACCATTGACGGGCACCTGCCAGCAGGCCCCGACTCATGGCCCACCAAACACCATGTCATAACAAAACAGACCCATGGCCCTAATGCCAACCCAAATCCCCCTTGCCCCCCAGTACAAGCAGGCAGCCATCCACTGAACCCACTCCCAAATTACCCATGCCATGAGAGTCTCAAAAGAACCAGCATGGCCATGCATAAATGTACAACAGAGCCACACAGTGGCAACACATGACTGACGTAATGCTCATAGAGACATGCACAAAACCAATGAGAGTACACAAGACCAATAATGAAGATATATGAAATGTATTAAAAAACATAATGAAATAACATAATGAAAATCAAACTTGCAAATGAAGAAATAAGGAAAGCAACAAAAAAAAAATGAAAATCCAATTAAAATCAAAATCCACGACATGAAAACTGAAAAGTGGTCCATCGCCAATGTACATATAAAGGAAAAAATAAAATAAAAACTATTGATCCATGTGAAGTTGAAATAACGAAAGTATGTACACGTCTTGAACTATTTACAATGCAAGTCCAAAGGGTCCATGATCCCAAAAGAAAAGGAAACATACCAAAAAACCTATCAATAAAAAACTATATACAACAAGTGGAGCAAAGTCCATGAACTCCAAAAAAATATATAAAACAAAGGAAACCTGAACTATGTAAAAAGGCAGCGGGCTAGTCCAACGGCTCACTCTTTGATGTTACAGGCCAGGGCATCATCGAACTGCACGTCGATGTTCCGGAGGTGGGCCTGTTCCCTGGCCTCGAGGTCTTGCAGGGATACAGCCATGGCCTCCTCCAACTCCCTGCGAGTTGCCTTGAGGCACTCAGCCCGCCTCAACGCCCGGCGCATGGAGTTCTCTGCCCTGACCATAGTGAGCAATGCCTCCTCCGCCTGCCACCACTCCGCATCTATCTGCTGGCCCAACCACTGCCACACGGAAGACATTCCCAATCCTGGGTCCTCCTGCCCTCTGGCCAATGCCTGCCCATGTGATGTTGATGGCCCCGAGCCATGATCGCTCCCACTCTGAGCCTGCTGCTGCCGTGCACGTGCCCTGCCTGTTGATGCCTGCACATCCTCATCTTGCTGGGGTCCAGGTGGTGGGGTGGCCACCCCTGCTGGACCTCCGATTCCCGACTGTGGCAGGGATGTGTCCTCCACCAGACTGGCCGCTGGCTCACGGGCAGCACCACTGGGGGCCCAGGTGAAACTTGGGTTGGAAGATGGCATCGAGGATGACTGGCGCATAGGGTGTTCAGTTGAGGAGGGGGTCGCAAGAAGATCCAGCACATGGAGGAACCGAGTGCTGGTTACCTGTCCTAGTAGGCTGACGTGGTCAATGTGGTATTCAAAATGACGTGCATTGTCCTCACGAGAACTCTGCACGTCATCTCGAATACCATGTTGGCGCAATGCCACCCCAGCTAGGACAGCCTCAATCCGGTCACGGATTGCAATGTCCGCAGGGAGAGGAAGGCCAGTTGTTGTTCACGCATCCCCTCCCTGAAAACGGGTCTGGACGAAGGCATCCCTGCTGGTGCGGGATGAGGCAGTCACAGGATCGGGGACAGGATTACACACAGGTAGCTCCGCGGTGGCCTGTGCTGCCTCCTGTCCGTGGACTGCACAACTAGCACCAGTGGAATCCCCCCTCCAGAACCAATGCATGGGCCTTCCACGGCATCCTCTCCAACCGAACCCTCACCAACCTGGATGACTCACCTGCTCCTACTGCTGCCGAGGAGTCCACCTCCAACCTCCGCCTCTTGGACCTCCCATTGGCAGCTGCAGCCATGGATGCGGCACCAGACTCCTCACTCCCGGAAGAGATGACTACGTGGGAGGAGAGCTGGGCCATGCGTCTCTGGCTGGCGGTGGGATGCCTGCCGCTGTGCTCCACAGCACCATCTACGCCCTCTTCATCAGTCGACATTGCAGACAGGGAGAGGCAGAACACAGGCATCAGATCACGGAACAATGGTCAGATACACACATGACAGTTGAACATGAGTGGCAGTGTCAAACTTCACAGATGGCATCACACTCCCCAACACTCATATCATTTGAACCCACACACATGCACAAATTAACAGGAATCGTGCAGCAAGCAGCAGCATCCATACACACACAACAGCATGAACATCCGAAGGTTGGCATGACATCACAAGTAACATGGGGAGAGCCAAAAACATGCACATCCGCCAACAGACAGACATGCAGCTGTACATCTTCACCACCTGTCAAAGTGCAATCATTGGCAAATATGTCACATCTGCCAATCGGGTTCCTACATGTCTGTGTCACATGCATCCATGGCATATCACAATCGCACACATGTCAAACACACACGCGCACATGTATGCCGTCCACATACATGAAGGTGGAACCAGCATCCATGTGTCACACCCCACCCATGCCACAGTACATACACAGAAATACTAACATGTGTGCATCTCCACATGCAGTTGTGCATCATGCTTTGGAACACATACACCATTGATGTGCATCACACATGACAGGACTCACATGCAGCACGGTCATGTCCCTGCACATACACATCGATATATGGGCCTTTTCAGACATATGTCCAAGCTGCACAGTCCTGGCACACCTCAACATGCACTGCGTCCAATAAGTACGTATGGACACTTACTGCTCGACTCCGGACCGGTCTCCCTCTCGAGGACCTGGAGGTGAATCGCTGGGTTAATGCGTTCCAGGACCCTCATGTCATTGGTGGTAAGGTGGACCCGGCGCCTCACTGCATCCGCTGCGTCCAAGAGGCACTGGGCCTTCCTGAGGGTCCTGGACTTGAAGTCCTCCTAGAGTTTACGGACGTGTTGTAGGTTGCGGGTTGCCACCCCCTCCACATTGATGGCAACCATGATGTTCAGCCAGATCCTCTCCCATCCATCCTTGTTGGCGCGTCTCCTTCTATAGAGGGCATACTAATGCACCAGGACTTGCTGCACCAGGATGCCAACTTCTCCTGCTGTGAAGCAGGCAGCCCTCTGCCTCTCTGACTGGGGGTTGCCAGTGGTCTCTGATGGTGTTTCCCCCGACATGGCAATCCCCGAGGCAGGTGTGGGTGGGCAACTGGGTCCTGGTGCTGGGCTGTGGAGCGATGGAACTTCAGTCGGGAGTCTTCTGTTCCAGCAGGGGTGGTCACAGCAACTGGACCCCTGCAGATGGCTGATGTGCAGGCACCAAATTGCAGGGCACATGGCCAGCAGGCAGGCAGGCAGCAGCAGATGGCTGGTGGGAGTTGGCTCGGGACTCTAGGGGGCAGGAAAATGTCCTTCTGGGCAGGAGCATGATCTTCCGTGTGTTGTTGCGTGGCCAGCTTGATACGGAGTGATTTGGCACGTGAAAAAACAGCACGTCAGTGTGTAATTCGAGGAAAGGCCCTTAGCGCGTATGTGACGTAACGCACGCAGGCGTTTCCCTTGGCACAGGTGCATAGTGATTCAGCACGTGAAAAAACAGCACATCCGCATGTTAATGTGTGTAATTCGAGGAAGGGGCCTAAGCGTTTAAGTGATATGACGTGCGCGGGTGTTTCCCTCAGCACGGGTTAAAGGTGAGCGGGGCCAGCAGTTCACTGTATGTGCCTTTCTTGGAGACCGACGCGTGTGTTGCTACTTCTGGTTGTTTCACGCACCATCACCACTTCACAGCGGATCAAGGACGTATCTCTTCTTTTGGCGGGGGTATTGGCTATGCATGTTTTTCATTACCATGCTAGTCAGACGGTGAGTTATGCATGCTATTTTTCCCACTGCAGGTCCTTCTGTGTATCGCTTACCCATTTTTGAGGTCATAGTAGCCTATGTATCCCATGCATACGTGTTTTTCATGTCCCTGGGTGCCACTGCGTAGTGCGGGAGGTTAATTCCACGCACGTGGGCTACCATGGGTTGCGTGCACGGTTTTACTGCAGTTTTGGGGTGCCTGATTGTTGCGTGACCCGTCACTTCATCACTGGGGTCACATACAGCCTTGCAGGCACACAGAGGTGCTGTTAACATCTAGTATCCCACCCACTTCACCCCAATTGCCCAGGACAATTGTCGTGTACACCTCCCATTGGCACTACTACATCTGTGCCAGCACTACTACATCAGTGCCATGGTTGGGAGGCCACGAAAGGTGAGGGGTGCCTCAGCTGGGCCTACTCCAAATGGAGGGCGTGGTCAGGGACGTGGCCGGGGTAACCAGGAAGTAGGGGGACTCCAGGGTGTCCAGGGTGGCTGCAGAGGGGGAAGAGGCAGGGGTACGCCACTTCGGCAGGATGTTCTGCCACGTGTTGGTGCAGTCATGCCACCACCCCCTGTGGTTCCGGGAGATGCAGCTCTTGCATCTGGCACTGGTGCCCATGTGACCCGGCAGTCCGTTTCATCGACTGCCACGGGCCCAAGGGTAGTGATAGCCGCAGGTGCAGCTGTGGACTCCACCACCCAGACTCAGGGTCGGCCAGCTCATGCTGCGTTGGCACCTGAAGGGTCCCAGGATGATTTCCAGGAAGTCAGGAGGCACAGTGTAAGTGCACGCAGGGCTACCCTGACCGTGGCACATGTCCCTGGGGCACTTTTATCATCTGCTGCACCGAGCAGCCGGGTGTTGGCAAGTGCATGGGCAGATTCAGCTGACACCACTCAGGCTGTGAGTCTACCATCCAGGACAGTCCTGGTCAATGACCTTGGCACAGCAGATGTTGCTGTTCAGGGTCCAGTCAAGGGCACCCAGCAGCCACTGACACAAGTCAGGGCTTCTGTCCTTGTTCCATCTGCCACTTCCTCGGTTCAATCCACCAGCGCCACTACCCGTACTGATCAGGGCGGCATTTGCCGGTCAGGGTCTGGATCACTGCCCAAGAGGAGGAAGGTTGCACCTGCCCAAGAGGCTGGGACCCCACACATGGCTCCGGCCTCTGGCAAGTTGAGGAAGAAGCCTTTCGGCAAGCAGGAACTAGACTTCCTTGTGGGCTACATGTCGGAAGACGAATGTGATATGCTAGTGGGCCAAAATTGTCACACTACGGCTGCCCAGCGTTGGGTCCATTGGAAGCGTGTTGCAGAGAGTGTTAGTGCATTCGGACATGCGGTGCGCACAGCTCAGTAGTGCAAAAAGCATTGGGATGACCTCCGACGCTGTGCTAAGTTAAAGCGTGCCTCCAATAATGCCATGACTGGGATGATTGGCGGTGTGCCACCACCTCAGGAGGAAGAACTCACTCCGCACGAGTTGATCGCTGAAGAGTTCATAAGGCAGAATTGTTCGAAGGAGTGGGAAAGATGCTGGATTTTGATGCCCTGTCCAGTGAGTGTTTTTGCGTGCTTGTCCAGACCATGTGTGGTTTGCTTGTGTGATGTGTTGTGCTTGACTGCCAATACATGCTATGTGTACATGGTTCTCATGTGCAAGTCATGCAATGCTTCACTAATGTGTGCCTGCAGTGCAGCATGCTGGACATGTAGTGCAGACAGGGACTGTCCTCATCACCACACTTACAACCTACTCACATGCTAGTCACCCGGCTGCCCCTCCGGTCCATGTTGCAGCTCACTGGCCCTTCTGCATGTAGGCTGGGGTGTCTTTCCACTCAGCACTCGGACTATGTCATCGCATGACTGAATGCATGTATCTTCTGCCTGCATGCTGGTACTCCATGTAGGCATGCTCCCTTGCCCCTTCACCCCCCTGCACCACTATTACACCATTGCACTGGTGGGTAACATGTTGGACTACTGCAATGGCCTGTTCAACGCTCCTGTGTACATGCACACGCCCCCCTGCCAACCTGCCAGACATATACTGTGGGGTACATCCTATGTCCTTGATGCAGGGTGTCTCACTCAGACTGTGCAGATGTCTGGTGCTCCGCAGGGACATGAGTGCCCATTCATGTTCCATGTGCATTACATGCATGCCCCTATGTGTCCTTTGCAGGATGATTATTGTAGTATGTGCCCAGGATGACATACATTTAATGGCATTTCCTCATCCATTCCATGCTCACTGTGGCTCAGTCCTGCATCACGCACATGTTTAGGGTGTCATAGTCTGTGTGGGGCACAGGCCTCCCCCTGTCTCAGGCCCCCTGACTCGGTCAAACTGGTGTAGTGCCTTCTGCACAAATGGGTGTACTACAGATGGTTCACATTGTGTCCTGCTCACTGTCCCATTCTCATCGGCTGTGTTGTCAGTTGACTCAGATGATGCAATTGAGGGTACTCAACTCTGTCTGCCAATACAAAGTTCTCTGGTCAACCTTTCACTGTCATGCAATGCCTCCTTGAATTTTCACTAAGGGGGTCGGGGGTGCCTGTATCCATGCAACCCATTGCATGCACATTGCACGTGATGCCTGACCTTGCACTTACACTGCCTTCTTGTTTATTGTTTGACATCATAATGTACTTGTTGATGTAGATAGTCAGTAATGTGCACATGCTTTGCACTGCATCAACCCACTTCTGAGCCA
The DNA here is from genome assembly GCF_040938575.1 of Ambystoma mexicanum. Lineage (NCBI taxonomy): Eukaryota > Metazoa > Chordata > Amphibia > Caudata > Ambystomatidae > Ambystoma > Ambystoma mexicanum. The sequence continues at coordinate 604,194,623 of NC_090930.1, read as the reverse complement.
TGTCACACTGTTCTACATGCCTACTCACTGATACAATGTCAAAGTGACCTGGCATGTATGGTCAGATTGTCATCCATTCACTGTCATGAAAGGCACAGGCACAGGTGCATCCTGTGACACATGTACTCAGTATTGAAACGGTGGGTGTTTAGCAAAGTTGATAGGTCAATCTGCAGCCTATACTAACCGGTATAGGCCGTAGATTGACTGTAGCCTGCCAATCGGGTTGTAATGACTGTGGAGATGCCTGCACGTGTGTATGTGTGCACTTTCATCATCAGCGTTGTAGCTGCTTGCTTTTCTGTATTGGTTGCTGTTCATGTTCACAATACAGGTGTATAAGGAAACGGGTGTTTTTGAACACTTTCACATGTACAAATGCAAGCAGATTCAAAGTTGTGTAGTGAAACATTGCGGCTACTCACTTATGTGTGTGTGAAAGTGTTCATTTACACATGTGTCTTCTGCAGCTTTTTTGTTGTATGACTAACATGTAGTTGATTAACGTTAATGCTGCTGCGATTTCAGCATTACGCCTGTTATTTTCAACTTGCACAATCCTGAAGGCGCACTGTGGTGCAGTACGTGTACCCCCAGGCCCACTTAGCTAATCTGGTGGGGCCTGGCTGTGATGATTTGACACACTGAATAATGTTTTAGGGCACAATCAATGCACAATGTGTTCAATCAGGCCCTGAGGGGTGTTCTGGAGGGTTCATGGCCAGCAGCTCAGACCTTACTGGGAATTATGGTCACTCATGCCTGGTTGTAGGTCCTCGCTTTGCTCGGGATATTCACTATATCTACATGGCCCATGATGCCCGGTACATGATGAGCTGCAGATGGATGAAGCTATATTGGTGATGATGGTTTAGTGATGCATGTGTACATGCATATTAAGTGTGTCATGGTGTGTTTGGATTCACTTGCAGCTGTGGCCATTTTGCAGTTCAGACATGCTTATGGTATGTGCCATCTCTTTGTTGCTATCTGTCATTTCTGCCTGTGACATGTGCCTGACAGAGGTTGTGTGTGATGGAGGTGATATTCTACATTCTGTACATCTGTAGGCTTTGCTATTTACACACATCCATTTCTGCTTTTGGGATGTGTTTGCATATCAATGCCACTGGATGCATGCCAGAATTTCATTTGTGTGTGACATGTCTGCTTCATGTGTTGGCTGTCAATGTGATGTCTATGTGTGTGTGGGTTTTGTGCTTCTGACATATGCTCTCATGTTTGTTTTTTCCACATTACAGATGATGATGCAATGGAGCCAGAGGATGGTGATGTCAATGCTGACACAGGGTTGCTATCACATCAGCAACCCGGCACAAGTGGGGGTTGTGGGGTGGTAGGCCATGAGAACCCAGTTGTGCTGCAGACCATCGTGTCCAGGACTGGCAATGGGCATAGCTCTGATCATCACTCTGACAACAATGTTGAGTTGGATACACGTCATGTCCATTCATCGATGGTGAGTGATTCTGATGTGGATGATCCTCTGTCCGCGACACCTGCACTGAGGGGCCAGATTGTGTTGAAACCTCCACCTGTGGTGGATTGGGACGCAAAGTCACACTCCACACCCGTTGTTGATGTGCCTGGGAGAACACATCAACTTAGGGATGTAGTCCTGCAGCCACAGGTGGTGCCAACCCAACAAGGGCTGCGGCTCCTTGGGCCCCGTGGGTGTCAAGCCCAGCAATGTGTGGCTGTGCACCAATGGGCTATACTGAGTGGAAGCAAGCCATTGTTGCCAATTCTGAACAACAGGGGGCAGCAATTAATAAGATTGCTCAGAGCATGGAACGTGTAGCCCAATCCGTGCTCCCCCCTGTTAGGCAGGTGGATCTCTAGCAGCGGGCAGCACAGTCCACAGCCCGCTCGCTCAGGCTGTGCATGGCGGCCTCAGACAGGGCACAGCGGGCTGAAATGGTGTCTCTGCATCAAGCACTTGCTTCTCATGCAGAGGCACACAGGGAGGCCCTGCGGGAGGACCATCGATCCCACAGATCTACTCTGGGTGTGCTGAACATGACCCAGAGGCAGCGGACAGAGGAGAGGTTGGAGCAGCTTGAGTATACCATCTCGGCTGAGCTACGTGCTTGCCGGGAGGTGCTCCAGATGTCATTACAGGCCATGCAGGAAGATCTCTGTGTTACACGTGCTACCTTGCAAGAGGAAGCACGCATATCACGTGAGGTGCTGCATGCTGACTACGTGTCATCGCCACACAGTACCAGGCTTACCAGTCCCACAGACTTGCTGCAGACCAGGGGCAAGCTGCACATAGGCGTGGTCTGGGTACTGTGCCACATTCACCTTTTGAGTCAGAGGGTGAGCAGGACAACGACTTATCTCCCACACAGGTCGGGCCATCCAGGCGTTGAGCCCATGCTGTTTTTTTTTATCTCAACATCATCGCATGTGGGTGTTGAGGTGCACCCTGTACCTTCCCCCTCCTGGCTGCCCCCCCACCCACAGGTCGTATGTGGCCATTTTTTTTTTTATAGTTAGTTTAATTAGTTAATATACTTTAAAATTGTTTGTCTATTGTGCATTCATGTGATGGTGTGGTGCTTTGTGGCTTTTGAAAGCATTCACTGTCTGTTCCAGCTGGGCCCATTCAAGCTTGTCTCGTGTATGTGTTTGCAGCTTGGGGTCCTGACTCACATACGCCACTCCTGCTTCCCCTATCCATGGGCTCGCAAGGATGGTTCGGTGTTACAACGATTTATACAAGGGCATTGGACTGTCGTCATATCTGTGGCCTGTCTGCTGCTGTACTACTTGTGTTAACACCCCTAGGGGGATTATGGATGTTTTCTCCACGGCATGTCTGCAATCAATTTTGGTGAGTACATTATTGAACTGTCCATTTTTTTATGTTGATTGGGACGTATGTTCATTTCTTGCCTGTATACGTGCTTGATGCACTTCATGCTGTAGATGGTAGCCTGTACCCTTTAGCTGTCAAACTCACAATGATGGTGGGAAGGGGCCAGGTGGTGACAACGTCAAGTTGGTACGTGTTGAGTACAGCCCCTGGGGATTGTGGCAAAGGAGGATGCATTAGGAATGTGATCTAAGAGGCACAACTCACGGTCCAGTCCTCACCTGAGATGTCCGCCTATACTACTACTATGTGTCAGGGATGGCACTCTATTAAGAGTAGCACAAGACACCCAGAAAGGGTTTGGGTGGTTGTGCCAAAATAAAGTGGACAGATAAGTACACACACAGCAGAGAGGAAAGAGAACAAAGAGTAGGCCAGAGTAGCAAGGGAAAAAGGTACAGAATGAATTCCCTCTTGGGGTGTATGCAGATCTAGGAAAAGAGTATTCCACGAACCTTAGGAAATACTCTAGCCTTCTACACAGTTTGCTATAACAGAGGCCCACGCTGTTTGCTCATGGCTTGGAACAGCAGCTATGGGTGTCTGTAATGTAGAAACGAAACAAGGGAAGGGGCAGAGGTTGACTGATGGGAACCAACAGACAAGCTCTGTACAAAAGGGTCTACAAACAGTACAAGAGAAGATACTACAGACAAATCCAGGAAAGGAGGTGATAGCAAACTAGCAGAAGGAAATGAAGGGAAAGTCGTGTAACAGGATAGGATAGCAGAGGACAGTAAGGAACAAGGTTGAGAGCTCAGAGGAGCAGGAAAGCAATGAGCAAGCCCACAGGAGCAGGGCTGTAAGTTAGAGAGCCCAGATGAAAAAGGGCTTAGGGCAGCAAAGTAAAACAGGCTGCACGGTAAGGAACCCAGAAGGGCCGGGCGGCAAGGAGTGGGCCCTGAGGGGCAGGGCTGCTGACCGTAGAAGGTAGCAGAGGACTGTAGCGGGCTGCTATGCCGAGAACCCAGCGGAAAAAGATAGGTAGTAGGCAGCGGAGCGTGATACGCTGCAAAGTAGGAAGGCCAGAGGACAAGGGCCGTAGGCAACCGGAGTGAGGTAGGCTGCAGAGCAGGGAGCCCAAAGGACAAAGGCTGAAGGCAGCCGGAGTGAGGCAGGCTGCAGAGCAGGGAGCCCAGAGGACAAGGGCTGAAGGCTGGAAAGGAGCAGAGCATGATCAGCTGAAATGTAGAGAGCCCACAGGGCAAGGGCGGAGGCTGGAAGGCAGCAGAGCGTGATCGGCTGCAATGTGGAGAGCCCAAAGGAGCAGGGCTGTGAGGCAGGGAGCCTGGAAGGCAATGGCAGGAGGCAGCGAAGTGTAATAGGCTGCAAGGCAGGAAGCCCAGAAGGCTAGGGCTGTAGGCAGCAGGGTGTAGCAAGCTGCAAGGCAGGAAGCCCAGAGGAGCTGGACTGAGGCAGGGAGCCCAGAAGGCTAGGGCTGTAGGCAGCAGGGTGTAGCAAGCTGCAAGGTAGGATCCAAGCAGGAGAGATGGTAAACAGCATACAAAGATCCGTAGAAAGACGCGAAAGGTGCAGGAAGGACTCTCAGATGCAAGAGGCTGAGCCACTGCAGGCAGCAGCCTTTATACTGCCTAGCCCAGCACAGAGGCAGGCTAATTGGTTGCACCTGGCTAAGCACACCTGCAGGCAATCGGCCACCTCCCTTTCTGTTCCTGGGCTGGTGGAAGCAGGGCAAGTCCCTAGGGCTTCTGGGGGGTGTAGTTCCTTTTATAACCAATAGGAACAGCCAGGAATTGATGCTTGTAGCCAGGTGCACTGTGGTATAAGTAGTTTGTTGGAAAAAATAATAAAGCACCAAAGTCTCGTAAATGGGAAATAAAGTTCCCAAAGTAAATATAGATGGATCCAAGAGTCTGTTGTAAATAAATGATAAACAAATAGTCCATATTGAGCGTAAATGGATGCGCCCGTGGCGCAGGCGTGACAGTATGCCCCTCTCCAGGCCCCTCTCCAGGCTCCCCGAAGACCGACCTACAGGAAGAATGTCTGTCACACCGTACAAGAGTCTTAATCCAAAAAGGCACATCATGAAGCACCAGAAACGGGTTGCAAGCTGAGAGTCTTGAATGACAGAGACAGTACCAATGTTCTGAACTTTTGATGTAGAAATCAGAATAGACGAAGTCTTTGGAACACAGACCCCAACTGTGTGTGCATAAAGAGAGGAACAGCGAAAAACTGCTGCAGGCTCCATGATAGATTTTGCTTTGATGGGCAACAGTATGGTGCTGGAAAGTGGAGCCATAGGTACAGCAGAGTTGGTAGCTTTAGGAAGGTTTTCCAAGACATCCGGAGCAGCAATGACAACGTTAGGGTGAGCCGCAGAGAGTTCAGGAGTCACAGCGGTGGTTTTCCCATGATTAGTAGACAGTTCAGAGGTTACAGCAGCAGTGAGATCTTGAATGGCTGTCGAGAGTATCAAGGCTGTAACAACTGGGTGTGTGGGTGCCATGAGAGAACCAGCAGGCTGGAACGCACCTGAGACTGGTAGAGTAGAGTCTGGCAGTCTTAGTGCTATAGATACACCAGCAGGAACAACTGGAACAGTAGTCTTAACAGGGAAACCCTTTGCTGACTTTGCAACAGTTAGCATGGCGGATGAGGGATCAGGAAGAGAAGGTGCTGCGGGATCAGGTTGTGTAGCAGAGGATTCTGCTGCAGCGAGCAAAGCTGCGAAGGAAGTAGAAATCTGGGCATCGGGAGCATCAGAAATAGCGGTAGCATCAGGAATCACAGTAGCTATTGCAACCTCAAGATTCGCAGCAGGGACTTCAGGTGTCTCAAATGTGGCAGGGAGTTTAGGAGCCATAGCAGCAGGAGGATCACGAATAGCAGCTGGAAGTTTGGGTGCTGTAGCAGCTACAGACAGTTCAGGTGTTGCAACTACTGGTAGATCGGTTACCACAACCACTGGCGATTCAGGGGGTATCGAAGCAACTGAATAATGTTGATTGCTCAAGAGTGTTGTCTGATAGCACAGCCTCACTTTTGCAAGCCCCGCTTGCCAACTCAGCATGCTCGGTGTGAACTGTGCCAGTCTCTTCAGCTGCCGTTGTCATTTCAGAAGAGGTTGTAAGTGTGAGTACTGGACAATAGGCAAGGGTGAGGGCGGAACCATCCTTTGACTCAGAGGGATCTCCAATTAGAAGACCACCCTTGTTTTGTGGTGTTATGGCTGTGTGAGTGATTTGAACCACCGGAGGAGTTAATTCTTTTCTGTCAGTACAACAACCTGAGTTACTGTGGCTGGAAGATGAAAGAGCTGTGTCAGTCTTTAGAAGGGATACATATGCTACATTTAGGTCTTCCATCTGCTTGGTATAAGTATGTATCCTTTTCTGCGTGGCAATTCCAGGCCTTATCATGTCGATCTCTAAAGATAAGATGTCAGGTGTTGGACATAGTGTCAGATGGTCTGGTAACTTGTGTCCCTTAATAAGATTCTGATAATGCAAATAAACAAAGTCATCATAGAGGTTTTCGGTCTTTCTTTTAAGGCGTAGGAGTTGTTCTTGTAGCAGGTAAGTATCATTTGTTTGATCTAAAGCTTCAGAAGCTGGTGTGGTAGAAAATTCGGTTGCAGCAATGGGAAGACTGACCTTAGGGTTATTGTGGTTAGTAGATACTGTGGAAGCATTTAGACAACCGATGGTTAGTATAGGTCTTTTGTACCCCGGACCAGATGCACAAACCTCAGGATAATGACTGCCTTGTCCTGTCAAATAAGGTTTTCCAGCATTCTGGGGGGCTTGCCAAGCTGATCTTGCGCATATCACTCTGGCAACAGCGTATTCTGGTTTAGAGTCTCCCACAATGAGTGATATATCCTTAGCTGTTGCGGTGTTAGAAGGCTTGTCAGAAGACGCAGGAAAGTTTTTCACTGTTTGGTCTAACAAGATCTATAAGAATTCATTTTCTTGCTGTAGCTCTGCAACAGATAAGGACTGCGGATCATAGTCGCAAATGTCAAAATAATTGTACATGGAAGAAGGGTCAGCTAGCCAGTGAGTATAGTACCGTGCTTGTAAATCTTTGTTTAAAAAGGCGAGACTGTCCTTTAGACTAAGGTTCTTGTTTGCTGTCTTTAGGGAAACCATAGGTTTATGCAAAGGTTTCTTAACTCGAAAGGAAAGCATCTTTGATCTGTGTGTGCCTTTCCGGCCTATGGAACAAGACATTTTTGGCTCTTGCATTCTGTCAGGGATGGCACTCTATTAAGAGTAGCACAAGACACCCAGAAAGGGTTTGGGTGGTTGTGCCAAAATAAAGTGGACAGATAAGTACACACACAGCAGAGAGGAAAGAGAACAAAGAGTAGGCCAGAGTAGCAAGGGAAAAAGGTACAGAATGAATTCCCTCTTGGGGTGTATGCAGATCTAGGAAAAGAGTATTCCACGAACCTTAGGAAATACTCTAGCCTTCTACACAGTTTGCTATAACAGAGGCCCACGCTGTTTGCTCATGGCTTGGAACAGCAGCTATGGGTGTCTGTAATGTAGAAACGAAACAAGGGAAGGGGCAGAGGTTGACTGATGAGAACCAACAGACAAGCTATGTACAAAAGGGTCTACAAACAGTACAAGAGAAGATACTACAGACAAATCCAGGAAAGGAGGTGATAGCAAACTAGCAGAAGGAAATGAAGGGAAAGTCGTGTAACAGGATAGGATAGCAGAGGACAGTAAGGAACAAGGTTGAGAGCTCAGAGGAGCAGGAAAGCAATGAGCAAGCCCACAGGAGCAGGGCTGTAAGTTAGAGAGCCCAGATGAAAAAGGGCTTAGGGCAGCAGAGTAAAACAGGCTGCACGGTAAGGAACCCAGAAGGGCCGGGCGGCAAGGAGTGGGCACTGAGGGGCAGGGCCGCTGACCGTAGAAGGTAGCAGAGGACTGTAGCGGGCTGCTAGGCCAAGAACCCAGCAGAAAAAGATAGGTAGTAGGCAGCGGAGTGTGATAAGCTGCAAAGTAGGAAGGCCAGAGGACAAGGGCCGTAGGCAACCGGAGTGAGGTAGGCTGCAGAGCAGGGAGCCCAAAGGACAAAGGCTGAAGGCAGCCGGAGTGAGGCAGGCTGCAGAGCAGGGAGCCCAGAGGACAAGGGCTGAAGGCTGGAAAGCAGCAGAGCGTGATCAGCTGAAATGTAGAGAGCCCGCAGGGCAAGGGCGGAGGCTGGAAGGCAGCAGAGCGTGATCGGCTGCAATGTGGAGAGCCCGGCAGGGCAAGAGCGGAAGCTGGAAGGCAGCAGAGCGTGATCAGCTGCAATGTGGAGAGCCCAAAGGAGCAGGGCTGTGAGGCAGGGAGCTTGGAAGGCAATGGCAGGAGGCAGCGAAGTGTAATAGGCTGCAAGGCAGGAAGCCCAGAGGAGCTGGACTGAGGTAGGGAGCCCAGAAGGCTAGGGCTGTAGGCAGCAGGGTGTAGCAAGCTGCAAGGCAGGAAGCCCAGAGGAGCTGGACTGAGGCAGGGAGCCCAGAAGGCTAGGGCTGTAGGCAGCAAGGTGTAGCAAGCTGCAAGGTAGGATCCAAGCAGGAGAGATGGTAAACAGCATACAAAGATCCGTAGAAAGACACGAAAGGTGGAGGAAGGACTCTCAGATGCAAGAGGCTGAGCCACCGCAGGCAGCAGCCTTTATACTGCCTAGCCCAGCACAGAGGCAGGCTAATTGGTTGCACCTGACTAAGCACACCTGCAGGCAATCGGCCACCTCCCTTTCTGTTCCTGGGCTGGTGGAAGCAGGGCAAGTCCCTAGGGCTTCTGGGGGGTGTAGTTCCTTTGATAACCAATAGGAACAGCCAGGAATCGATGCTTGTAGCCAGGTGCATTGTGGTATACGTAGTTTGTTGGAAAAAATAATAAAGCACCAAAGTCTCGCAAATGGGAAATAAAGTTCCCAAAGTAAATATAGATGGATCCAAGAGTCTGTTGTAAATAAATGATAAACAAATACTCCATATTGAGCATAAATGGATGCGCCCGTGGCGCAGGCGTGACACTATGATCAATTCTGTTCGGTGGCACATTGTGTCTGTCTTCCCTCTACGTCTTTGATGCTGCCTGACGGCGCAGTTTTCCTACTGGACTACGGCCCTTTTACTTGTTTTTCACACTCGAGTGCCTTTAGTCCCTGTTCTTCTTCCTGCTACTGTCCTTGTTGCAGATCTGTCCGCCCGTCTCTCGGGCAGTTATTTCCACATACTCTTACACTGCCTCAGTTTGCCTTAGCACACTTCTGTTCAAATGCATCTCTTTGTCACTCCTCCTGTCTTTCATATATTACATCCATACTTTTATGTTGAGTGTTGGCTTTTGCCAATGCTATTCAACTGTTGTGGCTCTTAACTTGCTGTCAGTGGTTTCCGGCTATCTTGCATTCTCTGTGCCTTTCCAGACTTGTGCTGTCTCTGCCTTTCTTAGTTCACGCTATCAAGGATTGATTGGGTTTCAGTTCACCCATACAGTTGTGCGAGCCTCCTTGGTTATTTTCTACTCAAGTTCCAGCTCTACCTGTCAGGGTACAGAACCTGGGGTTGTGTAGGAGGAGGTCAAATGTAGGTCTCAGACATGGTCCAGGAACAAGCAGCATGAAGATATGCACAGACAACTTGCCAGCCTTATTAAAGCCTTCTATGCCCTTTCTGCAGGAAAAGGAGCCTCCAGACTACCTTTCCCAGCAGACACTGGGCCAAGAACTACTAAACCCTTGCCACGTTGGGTGGGGCACACGTGCGCATGCGCGCACAAGCACAGGCATGGGGCTTGTGCTTAGACATTCGACAGAATCAGACGTGTTTCCAGGAGCTCCAAGCAAGGTGAGCAGAACAAGGGGCCATACCCCAGCCGACCTTCCTCCAGGCCCCTCACACATGCAAGTTAAGTAGCGTCAGTGCTGGGGAGTTTGGCCAGGCATTGGGGAAGATGCGCACAGTACAGCTAAGCCACGCTGAGGACCAAATGCCAAGAAGCTTTCCAAGATGTCAGGGGCACATGCAGGGGGCGTCGCCCATATCCTTGAGTCCACCCTGCTCCATAGAAGCTAAGTAGCGTTCCTAGTGACAAACTAATACAGCACATGGGGGGCACCCAGCAACGCACAAACTTGAGTGCAGTGCATATCATTAGCATATACAAATTGCCACGTGCGCTATCTATAGAAATATGCTGCTGGCAGCAGAACGCGACTTGTACTGAAGTCGCACCTCGCTACACGCATCTAGCAGCTGACCCAAGGACCATTCTATCATGTGTGATTCTTAACACATGGTCTTCTATTTACCACGGGGCAACATGCGGCTGCCTTACCGCATTAACAGTGTATGAAACATCATGGGGGCAAGCAAAAGTATACGAACGAAGCAGCAGACAAGAGTGCTTTTTTGGGGAGGAGTCGCTAAGTTTGAGGCATGAATGGTGTTATGTGTGTGTGGGGAAAACACACACAGAATAGTAATTCACGCTCTCTTTGCAGCATTGAACTTCTCCTGTTACCGGACCTGAGAGTGCGCAGGCAGGAGGCCAGCACTCACCCCAGAGATAAGTCTCTATTTGTCTCGCCTTTGAGCCATTTTGTACAATGTGCATGAAGAACATGGTTTCTCTGATTGAATATGTGTAATTATCAATAGTTGTATTTCGTCTTTTACCAACTTTCCCTTGCCCATCCACCTCCCCTCTCCTGACCCTCTTTCCGGTTATCCTGAATACCAATGCCTATCCAAACAAAGATCCCTAACCCTCTTTTCCCGCCGGGGTCTCGGAGTCCTGTGTAAGTTTAACCTTGCAGGCGCCCAGACCACAGAGGGGGTGGTTGGTTCGTGCCACTCCTGCGCCTGGAGACTGGAGCTGTGACACTACCCATCAGTTGTTGCATCCTCATTGATTATTGTTTACTGAAAATGCTACCCATCTTGTTGAACCATTGTTCAACTGTGCTACCTTGGTAGTTCTTCTATCATTCTGCTTGGACCTGTTCTTGGCCATATTCAGCGACTTCAAGTCATCTACTGGAGACTCTTCCAGGGTTTTTTGGTGGCTACAGGCTTTTTCCCTGGTTTGGGGGTTTGGCTCCTTAGAGTTCTCTGCAATTTTTTATTTTTACCAGTGAAGGTGGCCTCTGATGGGGGCGGACCCTATTTACTCACAAGGTAGAACAAGGAAACCAAGTGGTAGGGGGATCCTGAAGCCAGGTAGTCTAGAAGGAAGAAGGCAACAGACCTCAGACACAGTTCTTCTGAAGGTCATGGTGATGAGTAAATGAGGGAGGGCCCTTTGATGTCGGAAAGTACGCTTGGGCTACAGTGTTTGGGCACTCTCTCTCTGACATTCTCATTGTGGGGTACTATGTACAAGATGTGTTCTGCTGGTCAGTGGCTGTTCCTGTGTTGGGTTTACTTTTCAGGTGTCAGGGGATTGTTGTGGTTTGACATAATGGGGTGTACACATGGGCAATATTCACATGTGATATGTACAGGACACTGAGGGTCACTTGATTTCACATGCATGTATTGAGTGCATGTCCCTACTGACACACACACTTACACAATGATCCACCCTTACATGCCTACACGTGCACACAGATTGCCTTCTCTGGCATACTGTGTCCCTGCAGCGCATGATCACTTACCATTTGGGGATCGTGTACATGCGTCAATAGGTAATTTTTGTTGCTTGTCTTTTTTATATGATGCTCAATGTGTATCCCCAACACAATGGCTGCTCACTGTGCTGTGTGCTGAGCAGTGTGTTGCAGGAGACACACACAGCACATGGGTTAGGGATTTGCGGATTTGGCTTGGCGAATGTGAATGCCAACAGGCATTCTGTCTTTTGTTGATGGTACCGCTGGTGGCATGCATTTGTGTATGACTTTGTATGTGTGGGAGGCTGTTGGTCAGTCATTTCATCAGATTCCATGTCAGGTGTGATTGTTTCAGGCCTCTTTCCATTTATCACGTGTCACTTTGTATCTCATTGGTCATGTGTTGGGCTTTTGGTTTGGTCTTTTGCTGTTGCATGCCATGTTACGGTGTGGCAGACAAGGTTGATGTGGGTTGGGAGGGTTTGAGTGACATACCAGTGATTGTCATGGCCTGTTTTGCAGGGGGGTTGTGTGATATACAGCTTGCATGTGTTCCTTTTGGTCACACGATTGGTTATGTTTAAGTAGCTAGGGATGCACACAATGTAGCACTTCCGTGGCAACATTCTCAGGGTGGTAAGGTTGTAACATCTGACTGTCTCTTTGTCATCATCGATTGTCACCTGGTATGTGCCGGGCCTGTGTGCACTCCGCAGGGGTGGGAGTTTAGGTGAAAAATGTGGCCACGAGCTGGGTCCGGGCAACCTCACCATGTGCCCTTTCCCCTCCCATGGGCAGCGCCTGTGCCTGTAGTTGCGGATGTGGGGGCACCACCATGTCCACTGGTACGCCCTGCCGTGTTGCAACATTGTGCAGGACACATGCTGCCACAATGATCATGCACACTACTGGGGGTGCATATAGTATCTGCCCACCAGAGCAGTCAAGGGAATGGAAGCGTGACTTGAGCACTCCGAATGTGTGCTCCACTATGCCCCTGGTTGCAATATGGGCAGCGTTGTATCTTACCTTGGGAGGTGTGGTGGGGTTCCGCATTGGCATCATCATGTGGTTGCTCAGAGTGTAGGCACTGTCACCTGGGGAGGTGAGGATGGTTTTCATTATTTTGTGTATTTGTCAGTGTGTGACATGCATGCATGTGCACAGACATTTGTACTCACCAATGAGCCATGTGTCGTCATGCTTCCCTGCTTCCATGTCCTGGCTCTGGGCGGACATTCTGTATATGAAACTGTCATGGGTAGACCCAGGATAGTTTGCGTAGACAGAGGTCAGGATTCCATGGGCATCGCATACAACCGGTACGATGATGGAATGCCAGTGCTTGCGGTTTCGATAGATGTGATCAATGGCCCTATGTGGACGTTGGGACACATGGGAGAAATCTATGGCACCAAGCACTTTGGGGAAGTGTGCCACCCTGTAAAAGGCCTGGACCACGGCCTGCCTTTCTGTGGGTGTTCTGGGCATGTATATGTGCCTGCGGAACTGAGGGGCGCGCAGTCATGATTGCCAACACTTGGTGTTGGCAGCGTGACTGCGTGGCCTGTGAGATGCCCCCAACTATGGCAGTTGTCCGCTGAAATGATCCAGTGGCCAGAAAATGCAGGACATTGAGCACCTTCTCCAAAGAGCTCAATGCTTTGGAGCACAGGGTGGGTGATGTGAGGTCATCCTCCCACTCAGCAACCAGGTCTAGGATGATATGGGGCGGAAACCTGTACCTGCCATAGACCTGGTCATCAGGCATCCCAAAAAGGCTGGTCCTGGGCAAGAAAATGTGGGGCCTGGCTATTCTCCTCCTCCTTGGGTGTCCCACGATCAGTGCTGCGAGAAATGGGACATTCATCGTAGCTGTATATACATGTTTGTTGTTTGCGTGCACTTTTATACTGCACGTGAACGCTTCCGCCTGCCTTCTTGTGGCAGACGTGTTTAGCCCTGTGCGTGTCTTTTGGCGTGCGTGGGTTTCCCGTATTCGATTCCATGAATACGTGTTGTTTGCACGTGTGTTGGCGTACCGTGTATTTCCCAGCAGTACTTCCCCAGTTACGCTTTCATTTTCATGCCTTGTTCCCCATTCTGTGTGTTCCACCCCCTTTTTGGCGTGTGCGCCACACGTTGTGCGCTTTCGTTGTGTGTGTCGCGCAAAGCGTTCGGGATGTTGAAGTGACGTGTGTGTCCGAGTGCGGCACCCACAGATTTGGCGCATATCCCAGGGAAAACATGCGCAGGGCCTTCCATTAATCGCACGCATGTGCATACGCTTGCTTTTTAACTTTTGCGCCACAAATTTCGTCGCACATTTGTTCCATGAATCGGCCCCATAGTGTCTGATCCCGCACTGTTGATTGGTAAGACAGAATACATGATCATGCTCCATACGGGATGCCAGCCTACAATTGGTTTGCTTCTCAGCTGTCTGTCGATTCCCATAGTTCAATTCCATGGAGTGAAGGTGAGGTCTCTCATAAGGCATATTGTGAAAAGTACGATAATATGCTAAGCCTAATACTACATTAGTACGGAATGCACCAGGAAAGCTTGTGGGGTGGTGCATGTGGGAAGGGTGGAATAAATCCAGTAACACTGGCACGTCTTGTCTGGTTTGTTTTATTTTTGTGGCATTCTTCCACAAAATCGTAACCTACCCGTCTCTTGCTTCAATCACTGAAAACAAGTTGCATTGTTATTTGCCCTTAAGTGAAAGTTAGCAACTGCACCAAGGACACAAGGGCCCTCATTCCAACAGCAGCGCTAAACCATGGCGCTATTAGCACCATGGTTGGTGCCGGTGTTGTAACGGGTCCGCCATGGTTCAATGGGGAATTACCACCCCATTCCAAGGTTGGCAGGGTGGTAATTCCCCATTGAACCATGGCCCTTCCACATTTCCATTTTAGCCCCATAGGGCTCTATGGGAATGGGGAAGGCGCTAAGTACGCTACCGCAAATTACGGTACCTTACTTAGCACCAAGGTCCCTTTGCGGGTCCCTACTTTAACGGCTGGTGTAGACCAGCCGTTAAGGTCGGGACCCGCAAAGGGACCTCGTAGTAAGGCGCTAAGTGTTTAACGGCGCCACAGCCTTTTACGGCGCCGTTAAACACTTAGCGCCAGGGTCGTAATGAGGCCCAAGGTGTCGAGTACCCTCAAGAAATGTTAACATTTACTATATTGAAAATGGACATATGGACATTTTGTTTCCATTTCTGTAATCTTTTGTTCAGAGCAGTTACTCAGCGTGACACAGAGGGAATGGAACTTCCTGACATTGTGTAATTTCAACTATACATAATGTTTTTTGCAATTAAAAATGGCATTGGTGCTGTATGCATAATGAATAATTTAGCGACATGTGAATGTGTGATTTGATGAAAATAATGGACACAGTACTTTATGTTATGTTGAATTGTATTTATACTGTGCACTATAAAACACTGAGTGCATAACTCGCTGTTTATTTAAATGTCTAGTAATGATTTTTATTTGTGTATAGTTTAAATAGGAATGAAAAGAGGTTTGATTTTTGTTGACAATATTGCTTACTGGCCCTGTTATGGATTGCTAGCTGGAGCATATTGTAATGATTATTCATTAATGACCCGCAACCACAACCTGCATGCAGGCTAGTGATATCTAAACTACTGAAATAGTGTGAGGAATCTGTTTGAGGTACTTCTCACTTAGAACTCTGCGCCCTTGGTTATGTAGTACTTCAATTTGAAAAGGTCGCATGGAGCTAGGGTAACCCAGGAGTCTTGGATTCCTCTACTCCATAGGTAAAAGGCAGAAATGAAAATGGTTACCCTTTAAATGTGCTACAGCGCCCATTGATATGAAATCCTTAAAATGGAAAAAATCACATGACTCCAATTGGAAATTGATATTACTCAATTTATCTTGAAAATGTTGCCCTATGGTGATAACACGTGTTTCGACAATGAAATGTATTCCTTTCTATAACTATCAACATCGCTTGAACCTGGAACTCAGGGTTCCAGAAGAGTTAGTACATAACCACAATAGGACATTTTCATTTACTCTCAACAAACAGGATATTCACAATGTTAAGGGACGCCATGTTTTAACTAATATTTGTGGAAGTCAGATTTACAATTGCTCGATAGTATTGCATGTTAATATGAAACATAAGGAGTCTCGTTTTTATTTTTATTAACCATTAATCAATGTATCACACTTCCCGTATACTAACCATCATGTTTAACAAGCCAGGCCGATAACCGCATTAGTACGAGTGTGTTTTTGTACATGACACAACATATTGCATATTTTTTACTAAAATGACTCTTCAAATCAGGAGCATTTATATTTACATACTTCATTTGGCAATTTAGTAAAACCGATATGAATAGGGAACAAGTTTAAGTACGGGACATTGGGAAACAGGCAATCTAGCCCGCAAGATGGCGCGTAAATAGGAAACACTGACAATCAACATCAGAAAGAACGAGAGTACGTAGGTAACATTGGGAAACTAGGACTTTAGCCCAAAAGATGGCACCCAAAGCTAGAAACAGTAGTAGGACTGAGGTTGCCTAGAAACCAGTTTATACAACAGACAGGGTCAGGGCGGACACGCCGGAACGCGGACGGAAAGAAATAACAGAACAACCTAGGTGAGTCTAACAGCAAGAGCAGCCCCCTCAGGCACAGGATATGTAATATAGACATGCGGACCCTCGTGGTCTTTGTCCTTACCAGACATACCTTCTGTACTTGACGAAACAGTATTTTTTTAAAATCATGTCATGATTCTTATGTGAACCTCTATTCCACGCATATGAACAGGAAGGCGAGTCAACCTAACAATACAATCTCGGTCAACTAATTGTAGAACAATATAGAGATCAGCGTCGCTTCCCGTGTTTCAAATTAAAGAAGGAGACACCCCCACCATATGTTAATTTTATTAGCACCCATAGATGAAGTTGGACATGGAAATTTCAGAGACGGCTTTAAAGAGTTTCTGCATTATAACCTTTTTAAGTTACATCATGAAATGTTCATCGAACTGACTGGAGATGGGTATTTTTTCCCCCCAGGTAGCTGGGATTATCCCATGACCGCACATGAAAGCTGACCATTATATACACATTCACGGTTAACAATAGGTAAGATACTTAATCATTTCTTGTATATGATTAGAATTATTTACACCTGATTGACCCATGAATCTCACCTACCTTTGTATTAACATGTTTTTTTCCCCTTTTTTTGTGTTCTTTCTCTAATTCCCACAAACCTCCTACCCCTCTCCCCCTCCCGAACATGGCCATTTGTTCTCAAATATCTTTCTATTTTCTCTTTGTACTTTGACTGAATGTACAATGATTTGTAATTATTGTGTTTTAC